>NW_027641088.1:0-332000 GCF_949752795.1 Hyperoodon ampullatus
AATCATCGTACCTGAATCCACCCATTTTGCTGCTACTGGTCTTATGACACTGATTTCATGGCTGAGGGATATTCCATCGTATGTAAGTACCACAATTTTTTGAACCATTTTTATATTTCCTGGGATATTTAAGGTGTACCCAAGTTGAAGTCCTTGTAAGCAGTGCAGCCCTAAATTTTGGGGTGGCTCTGTCTTATTGATTTTCAGTTTTCCCAAGGTATATTCCCTAGACTGGAAGTGCCCTTGGCTCTGTAGCTCTGTTCTTTACTTGGTTTAGGGAACACAATGCACTCCTCCAGTGAGGCAGTTGGCAATTTACATCCCGCCCATCAGCATAACAAGGCTCCCTGTTCTCCAGGGCCTGTCTTGCCTTTCTGGTTTTTACACATTTTGTGGATGTCCCTTTTGACCGGTGGGAAGTGATACTTCTTTGTAGTGCAGATTTGCATTGCCCGCTTGCTTGCTTGGCCAAAAAGGGCGTATGCGTATTCTCCTGAATATATTCAGGAGAAAACGCAAACGCCCTTTTTGGCCAAGTGCATCATTGTCGAAGTTGTGCCCCTCTTCCTGTGCTTTAAAGGCGATTCCAATGTACCTCTTGAAATCTGTTTCCTGCTATTCTGCCTCGTTTCAAGTCCGCCACGTTGCCTTCCATCAACAGATTTTTGGACGATAGTTGTCCTTTATTACTATGAAAGTTTGTGAATTGCTGTGCCCTTGCGCTCCATTTTTCAACTCGTTTTTTTGTGAGCTGACCAGGAGTGCAAAATTTTGGTTCAGGACCTATGCTGGTTCACGGTGGGGGTCTGAGACTTTGGTTAATTCTTCTTCCTGCTGGGAAGTTAGAGTGATATGTGCCCGTCCTAATGCCTAACAGCTACTCTCTCATTGGTTCTCCCTCTTCCCTTTCATCCTCTGCCAAATTGGCAACCTGTGCGAGCCAGGAGGTTAAAGGGGCTGTCTCTCCAAGTTGGGAGATTGATAGTAAAGCAGATTGAAAGTCAAACCGGAGCACCAGGAGAGGGACTATTCGTTGAGTTTTAGAAACCTTTCGTATTCACAGTGTGTCTATTCTCTAGGTTTACCGTACATGTTATAGCTGTAGTAATATTCCCTTCATCCTGGAGAGTTGGGACCCATGGAATGGGTGCCAGGCATTTGTGCTTTAAAGGGTCTGCATTTGCTCACCCAATCCCACCAATCGTCTCAGTCCCAAGTGTCCAGCCTTATGCCACATCCAGCTGTCGTTGTAGATAGGGTCTTTCCAGGTTTCATCAGAGACCCTGAAGGAATTGTAAAGAATTTCCCAGTTTTTTTGTTTTGTTTTTGAAATTCCTTTTTATAATGGGTTTGAGCTGATTCTCGCTGCCATGTTTATGCCAGTCTAGACACACTTGATTCCCTTACGTAGACATATCAATACATAGGTTTTAAGATTCTTACTAGTCAGATATATTCCTCTGCGGGAAATATGGGGTTTTGAGTCCCTTTCACTGAGGAAGGTGTAGGTCTTGTCTATTCCATAGTTGGTTTTTGGAACGGTACCTGTGCTTATATCAAACTCTGGTTTTATGCATCACCCCACCTCTCCTTCCCCCTTAAGCAGGCATAAGAGTGTTTTCTAAATGTGAGACACTGTTCTCTTTCCTAACTCAGTTCAAGTGTAGCCATGTGTACAGGATCATCATAAGTGATATCTTATGATAAGTTTCTTTTTCTCTGTGACTTATTTCACTTAGAATCATCGTACCTGAATCCACCCATTTTGCTGCTACTGGTCTTATGACATTGATTTCATGGCTGAGGGATATTCCATCGTACGTAAGTACCACAAATTTTTGAACCATTTTTATATTTCCTGGGATATTTAAGGTGTACCCAAGTTGAGGTCCTTGTAAGCAGTGCAGACCTATATTTTGGGGTGGCTCTGGCTTATTGATTTTCAGTTTTCCCAAGGTATATTCCCTAGACTGGAAGTGCCCTTGGCTCTGTAGCTCTGTTCTTTACTTGTTTTAGGGAACACAATGCACTCCTTCAGAGAGGCAGTTGGCAAGTTACATCCGCCCCATCAGCATAACAAGGCTCCCTGTTCTCCAGGGCCTGTCTTGCCTTTCTGGTGTTTACACATTTTGTGGATGTCCCTTTTGACCGTTGGGAAGTGATACTTCTTTGTAGTGCAGATTTGCATTGCCCGCTTGCTTGCTTGGCCAAAAAGGGCGTATGCGTTTTCTCCTGAATATATTCAGGAGAAAACGCTTATGCCCTTTTTGGCCAAGTGCATCATTGTCGAAGTTGTGCCCCTCTTCCTGTGCTTTAAAGGCGATTCCAACGTACCTCTTGAAATCTGTTTCCTGCTATTCTGCCTCGCTTTCAAGTCCGCCTCGTTTCCTTCCCTTTACAGATTTTTGGACGATAGTTGTCCTTTATTACTCTGCCAGTTTGTGAATTGCTGTGCCCTTGCGCTCCATTTTTCAACTCGTTTTTTTGTGAGCTGACCAGGAGTGCAAAATTTTGGTTCAGGACCTATGTTGGTTCACGGTGGGGGTCTGAGACTTTGGTTAATTCTTCTTCCTGCTGGGAAGTTAGAGTGATATGTGCCCGTCCTACTGCCTAACAGCTACTCTCTCATTGGTTCTCCCTCTTCCCTTTCACCTCTGCCAAATTGGCAACCTGTGCGAGCCAGGAGGTTAAAGGGGCTGTCTCTCCAAGTTGGGAGATTGATAGTAAAGGAGATGGAAAGTCAAAACGGAGCACCAGGAGAGGCTCTATTCATTGAGTTTTAGAAACCTTTCGTATTCACAGTGTGTCCGTTCTCTAGGTTTACCGTACATGTTATAGCTGTAGTAATATTCCCTTCATCCTGGAGAGTTGGGACCCATGGAATGGGTTGCAGGCATTTGTGCTTTAAAGGGTCTGCATTTGCTCACCCAATCCCACCAATTGTCTCAGTCCCAAGTGTCCAGCCTTATGCCACATCCAGCTGTCGTTGTAGATAGGGTCATTCCAGGTTTCATCAGAGACCCAGAAGGAAATGTAAAGAATTTCCCAGTTTTTTTGTTTTGTTTTTGAAATTCCTTTTTATAGTGGGTTTGAGCTGATTCTCGCTGCCATGTTTATGCCAGTCTAGACTCACTTGATTCCCTTACGGAGACATATCAATACATAGGTTTTAAGATTCTTACCAGTCAGATATATTCTTCTGTGGGAAATATGGGGTTTTGAGTCCCTTTCACTGAGGAAGGTGTAGGTCTTGTCTATTCCATAGTTGGTGTTTGGAACGGTACCTGTGCTTATATCAAGCTCTGGTTTTATGCATCACCCTACCTCTCCTTCCCCCTTAAGCAGGAATAAGTGTGTTTTTTAAATGTGAGACACTGTTCTCTTTCCTAACTCAGTTCAAGTGTAGCCATGTTTACAGGATCTTCATAAGTGATATCTTATAATATGTTTCTTTTTCTGTGTGACGTATTTCACTTAGAATCATTGTACCTGAATCCACCCATTTTGCTGCTACTGGTCTTATGACATTGATTTCATGGCTGAGGATATTCCATCGTCCGTAAGTACCACAATTTTTTGAACCATTTTTATATTTCCTGGGATATTTAAGGTGTACCCAAGTTGAGGTCCTTGTAAGCAGTGCAGCCCTAAATTTTGGGGTGGCTCTGTCTTATTGATTTTCAGTTTTCCCAAGGAATATTCCCTATACTGGTAATGCCCTTGGCTCTGTAGCTCTGTTGTTTACTTGTTTTAGGGAACACAATGCACTCCTCCAGAGAGGCAGTTGGCAATTTACATCCCGCCCATCAGCATAAAAAGGCTCCCTGTTCTCCAGGGCCTGTCTTGCCTTTCTGGTTCTTACACATTTTGTGGATGTCCCTTTTGGCCTGTGGGAAGTGATACTTCTTTGTAGTGCAGATTTGCATTGCCCGCTTGCTTGCTTGGCCAAAAAGGGCGTATGCGTTTTCTCCTGAATATATTCAGGAGAAAACGCATACGCCCTTTTTGGCCAAGTGCATCATTGTCGAAGTTGTGCCCCTCTTCCTGTGCTTTAAAGGTGATTCCAACGTACCTCTTGAAATCTGTTTCCTGCTATTCTGCCTCGCTTTCAAGTCCGCCTCGTTGCCTTTCCTCAACAGATTTTTGGACGATAGTTGTCCTTTATTACTCGGCCAGTTTGTGAATTGCTGTGCCCCTGAGCTCCATTTTTCAACTCGTTTATGGTGAGCTGACCGCAAGTCCAAAATTTTGGTTCAGTACCTATACTGGTTCCCGGTGGGTGGCTGAGACTTTGGTTAATTCTTCTTCCTGCCAGGAAATTACAGTGGTATGTGCCCGTCCAAATGCCTAACAGCTACTCTCTCATTGGTTCTCCCTATTCCCTTTCATCCTCTGCCAAATTGGCAACCTGTGCGTACCTGGAGGTTAAAGGGGCAGTCTCTCCAAGTTGTGAGGTTGATAGTAAAACAGATGGAAAGTCAACCCGGAGCACCAGGAGAGGGACTATTCGTTGAGTTTTCGAAACCTTTCGTATTCACAGTGTGTCCGTTGTGTAGGTTTCCCGTAAATGTTATAGCTGTAGTAATATTCCCTTCAACCTGGAGAGTTGGGACCCATGGAATGGGTGCCAGGCATTTGTGCTTTAAAGGGTCTGCACTTGCTCACCCAATCTCACCAATCCTCTCAGTCCCACGTGTCCAGTCTTATGCCACATCCAGCTGTCGTTGTACATACGGTCTTTCCAGGTTTCATCAGAGACCCTGAAGGAATTGTAAAGAATTTCCTAGTTTTTTTGTTTTGTTTTTGAAATTCCTTTTTATAGTGGGTTTGAGCTGATTCTCGCTGCCATGTTTATGCCAGTCTAGACACACTTGATTCCCTTACGGAGACATATCAATACATAGGTTTTAAGATTCTTACTAGTAAGATATATTCCTCTGCGGGAAATATGGGGTTTTGAGTCCCTTTCACTGAGGAAGGTGTAGGTCTTGTCTATTCCATAGTTGGTTTTTGGAACGGTACCTGTGCTTATATCAAACTCTGGTTTTATGCATCACCCCACCTCTCCTTCCCCCTTAAGCAGGCATAAGAGTGTTTTCTAGATGTGAGACACTGTTCTCTTTCCTAACTCAGTTCAAGTGTAGCCATGTTTAAAGGATCTTCATAAGTGATATCTTATGATAAGTTTCTTTTTCTGTGTGACTTATTTCACTTAGAATCATCGTACCTGAATCCACCCATTTTGCTGCTACTGGTCTTATGACATTGATTTCATGGCTGAGGGTTATTCCATCGTACGTAAGTACCACAATTTTTTGAACCATTTTTATATTTGCTGGGATATTTAAGGTGTACACAAGTAGAGGTCCTTGTAAGCAGTGCAGCCTTAAATTTTGGTGTGGCTCTGTCTTATTGATTTTCAGTTTTCCCAAGTAATATTCCCTAGACTGGAAGTGCCCTTGGCTCTGTAGCTCTCTTCTTTACTTGTTTTAGGGAACACAATGTACTCCTCCAGAGAGGCAGTTGGCAATTTACATCCCGCCCATCAGCATAACAAGGCTCCCTGTTCTCCAGGGCCTGTCTTGCCTTTCTGCTTTTTACACATTTTGTGGATGTCCCTTTTGACCGGTGGGAAGTGATACTTCTTTGTAGTGCAGATTTGCATTGCCCGCTTGCTTGCTTGGCCAAAAAGGGCGTATGTGTTTTCTCCTGAATATATTCAGGAGAAAACGCATACGCCCTTTTTGGCCAAGTGCATCATTGTCGAAGTTGTGCCCCTCTTCCTGTGATTTAAAGGCGATTCCAAGGTACTTCTTGAAATCTGTTTCCTGCTATTCTGCCTCGCTTTCAAGTCTGCCTCGTTGCCTTCCCTCAACAGATTTTTGGACGATAGTTGTCCTTTATTACACGGCCAGTTTGGGAATTGCTGTGCCCCTGATCTTCATTTTTCAACTAGTTTTTTGTGAGCTGACCGCAAGTCCAAAATTTTGGTGTAGGAGATATACTGGTTCCCGTTGGGTGGCTGAGACTTTGGTTAATTCTTCTTCCTGCCGGGAAATTAGAGTGATATGTGCCCGTCCAAATGCCTAACAGCTACTCTCTCATTGGTTCTCCCTCTTCCCTTTCATCCTCTGCCAAATTGGCAACCTGTGCGAACCAGGAGGTTAAAGGGGCTGTCTCTGCAAGTTGGGAGGTTGATAGTAAAGTAGATGGAATGTCAAACCCTAGCACCAGGAGAGGGAATATTCGTTGAGTTTTAGAAACATTTCGTATTCACCTTGGGTCCGTTCTCTAGGTTTCCTGTACATGTTATAGCTGTAGTAATATTCCCTTTAAGCTGGAGAGTTGGGACCCATGGAATGGGTGCCAGGCATTTGTGCTTTAAAGGGTCTGCATTTGCTCACCCAATCTCACCAATCCTCTCAGTCCCAAGTGTCCAGCCTTATGCCACATCCAGCTGTCGTTGTACATACGGTCATTCCAGGTTTCATCAGAGACCCTGAAGGAATTGTAAAGAATTTCCTAGTTTTTTTGTTTTGTTTTTGAAATTCCTTTTTATAGTGGGTTTGAGCTGATTCTCGCTGCCATGTTTATGCCAGTCTAGACACACTTGATTCCCTTACGGAGACATATCAATCCATAGGTTTTAAGATTCTTACTAGTCAGATATATTCCTCTGCGTGAAATATGGGGTTTTGAGTCCCTTTCACTGAGGAAGGTGTAGGTCTTGTCTATTCCATAGTTGGTTTTTGGAACGGTACCTGTGCTTATATCAAACTCTGGTTTTATGCATCACCCCACCTCTCCTTCCCCCTTAAGCAGGCATAAGAGTGTTTTCTAAATGTGAGACACTGTTCTCATTCCTAACTCAGTTCAAGTGTAGCCATGTTTACAGGATCTTCATAAGTGATATCTTATGATAAGTTTCTTTTTTTGTGTGACTTATTTCACTTAGAATCATCGTACCTGAATCCACCCATTTTGCTGCTACTGGTCTTATAACATTGATTTCATAGCTGAGGGATATTCCATCGTACGTAACTAACACAATTTTTTGAACCATTTTTATATTTCCTGGGATATTTAAGGTGTACCCAAGTTGAGGTCCTTGTGTGCAGTGCAGCCCTAAATTTTGGGGTGGCTCTGTCTTATCGATTTTCAGTTTTCCCAAAGTATATTCCCTACACTGGAAGTGCCCTTGGCTCTGTAGCTCTGTTGTTTATTTGTTTTAGGGAACACAATGCACTCCTCCGGAGAGGCAGTTTGCTAGTTATATCCCGCCCATCAGCATAACAAGGCTCCCTGTTCTCCAGGGCCTGTCTTGCCTTTATGGATTTTACAAATTTTGTGGATGTCCCTTTTGACCGGTGGGAAGTGATACTTCTTTGTAGTGCAGATTTGCATTGCCCGCTTGCTTGCTTGGCCAAAAAGGGTGTATGCGTTTTCTCCTGAATATATTCAGGAGAAAACGCATGCGCCCTTTTTGGCCAAGTGCATCATTGTCTAAGTTGCACCCCTCTTCCTGTGCTTTAAAGTCGATTCCAACGTACCTCTTGAAATCTGTTTCCTGCTATTCTGCCTCGCTTTCAAGTCCGCCTCGTTGCCTTCCCTCAACAGATTTTTGGACGATAGTTGTCCTTTATTACTCGGCCAGTTTGTGAATTGCTGTGCCCCTGAGCTCCATTTTTCAACTCGTTTCTTGTGAGCTGACCGCATGTCCAAAATTTTGGATCAGGACCTATACTGGTTCCCGGTGGGTGGCTGAGACTTTGGTTAATTCTTCTTCCTGCCGGGAAATTAGAGTGATATGTGCCCGTCCAAATGCCTAACAGCTACTCTCTCATTGGTTCTCCCTCTTCCCTTTCATCCTCTGCCAAATTGGCAACCTGTGCGAACCAGGAGGTTAAAGGGGCTGTCTCTCCAAGTTTGGAGGTTGATAGTAAAGCAGATGGAAAGTCAAACCCTAGCACCAGGAGAGGGACTATTCGTTGAGTTTTAGAAAGCTTTCATATTCACAGTGTGTCCGTTCTCTAGGTTTCCAGTACATGTTATAGCTGTAGTAATATTCCCTTCAGCCTGGAGAGTTGGGACCCATGGAATGGGTGCCATGCATTATTGCTTTAAAGGGTCTGCATTTGCTCACCCAATCTCACCAATCCTCTCAGTCCCGAGTGTCCAGCCTTATGCCACATCCAGCTGTCATTGTAGATAGGGTCATTCCAGGTTTCATCAGAAACTCTGAAGGAAATGTAAAGAATTTCCCAGTTTTTTTGTTTTGTTTTTGAAATTCCTTTTTATAGTGGGTTTGAGCTGATTCTCGCTGCCATGTTTATGCCAGTCTAGACACACTTGATTCCCTTACGGAGACATATCAATACATAGGTTTTAAGATTCTTACTAGTCAGATATATTCCTCTGTGTGAAATATGGGGTTTTGAGTCCCTTTCACTGAGGAGGGTGTAGGTCTTGTCTATTCCATAGTTGGTTTTTGGAAGGGTACCTGTGCTTATATCAAACTCTGCTTTTATGCATCACCCCACCTCTCTTTCCCCCTTAAGCAGGCATAAGAGTGTTTTCTAAATGTGAGACACTGTTCTCTTTCCTAACTCAGTTCAAGTGTAGCCATGTTTACAGGATCTTCATAAGTGATATCTTATGATAAGTTTCTTTTTCTGTGTGACTTATTTCACTTAGAATCATCGTACCTGAATCCACCCATTTTGCTGCTACTGGTCTTATGTCATTGATTTCATGGCTGAGGGATATTCCATCATACGTAAGTACCACAATTTTTTGAACCATTTTTATATTTCCTGGGATATTTAAGGTGTACCCAAGTTGAGGTCCTTGTAAGCAGTGCAGCCCTAAATATTGGGGTGGCTCTGTCTTATTGATTTTCAGTTTTCCCAAGGTATATTCCCTAGACTGGAAGTGCCCTTGGCTCTGTAGCTATGTTCTTTACATGTTTTAGGGAACACAATGCACTCCTCCAGAGAGGCAGTTGGCAATTTACATCCCGCCCATCAGCATAACAAGGCTCCCAGTTCTCCAGGGCCTGTATTGCCTTTCTGGTTTTTACACATTTTGTGGATGTCCCTTTTGATCGGTGGGAGGTGATACTGCTTTGTAGTGCAGATTTGCATTGCCCGCTTGCTTGCTTGGCCAAAAAGGGCGTATGCGTTTTCTCCTGAATATATTCAGGAGAAAACGCATACGCCCTTTTTGGCCAAGTGCATCATTGTCGAAGTTGTGCCCCTCTTCCTGTGCTTTAAAGGCGATTCCAACGTACCTCTTGAAATCTGTTTCCTGCTGTTCTGCCTCGCTTTCAAGTCCGCCTCGTTGCCTTCCCTCAACAAATTTTTGGACGATAGTTCTCCTTTATTACTCTGCCAGTTTGTGAATTGCTGTGCCCCTGAGCACCATTTTTCAACTCGTTTTTGGTGAGCTGACCGCAAGTCCAAAATTTTGGTTCAGGACCTATACTGGTTCCCGGTGGGGGGCTGAGACTTTGGTTAATTCTTCTTCCTGCCGGGAAATTACAGTGATATGTGCCCGTCCAAATGCCTAACAGCTACTCTCTCATTGGTTCTCCCTCTTCCCTTTCATCCTCTGCCAAATTGGCATCCTGTGCGAACCAGGGTGTTAAAGGGGCTGTCTCTCCAAGTTGGGAGGTTGATAGTAAAGCAGATGGAAAGTCAAACCGGAGCACCAGGAGAGGGACAATTCGTTGAGGTTTAGAAACCTTTCGTATTCCCAGTGTGTCCGTTCTCTAGGTTTCCCGTACATGTTATAACTGTAGTAATATTCCCTTCAACCTGGAGAGTTGGGACCCATGGAATGGGTGCCATGCATTATTGCTTTAAAGGGTCTGCATTTGCTCACCCAATCTCACCAATCCTCTCAGTCCCAAGTGTCCAGCCTTATGCCACATCCAGCTGTCATTGTAGATAGGGTCATTCCAGGTTTCATCATTGACCCTGAAGGAATTGTAAAGAATTTCCCAGTTTTTTTGTTTTGTTTTTGAAATTCCTTTTTATAGTGGGTTTGAGCTGATTCTCGCTGCCTTGTTTATGCCAGTCTAGACACACTTGATTCCCTTACGGAGACATATCAATACATAGGTTTTAAGATTCTTACTAGTCAGATATATTCCTCTGCGGGAAATATGGGGTTTTGAGTCCCTTTCACTGAGGAAGGTGTAGGTCTTGTCTATTCCACAGTTGGTTTTTGGAACGGTACCTGTGCTTATATCAAACTCTGGTTTTATGCATCACCCCACCTCTCTTTCCCCCTTAAGCAGGCATAAGAGTGTTTTCTAAATGTGAGACACTGTTCTCTTTCCAAACTCATTTCAAGTGTAGCCATGTTTACAGCATCTTCATAAGTGATATCTTATGATAAGTTTCTTTTTCTCTGTGACTTATTTCACTTAGAATCATCGTACCTGAATCCACCCATTTTGCTGCTACTGGTCTTATGACATTGATTTCATGGCTAAGGGATATTCCATCGTACGTAAGTACCACAATTTTTTGAACCATTTTTATATTTCCTGGGATATTTAAGGTGTACCCAAGTTGAGGTCCTTATAAACAGTGCAGCCTTAAATTTTGGGGTGGCTCTGTCTTATTGATTTTCAGTTTTCCCAAAGTATATTCCCTAGACTGGAAGTGCCCTTGGCTCTGTAGCTCTGTTGTTTACTTGTTTTAGGGAACACTATGTACTCCTCCAGAGAGGCAGTTGGCAATTTACATCCCACCCTTCAGCATAACAAGGCTCCCTCTTCTCCAGGGCCTGTCTTGCCTTTCTGGTTTTTACACATTTTGTGGATGTCCCTTTTGACCGGAGGGAAGTTTTACTTCTTTGTAGTGCAGATTTGCATTGCCCGCTTGCTTGCTTGGCCAAAAAGGGCGTATGCGTTTTCTCCTGAATATATTCAGGAGAAAACGCATACGCCCTTTTTGGCCAAGTGCATCATTGTCGAAGTTGTGCCCCTCTTCCTGTGCTTTAAAGGCGATTCCAACGTATCTCTTGAAATCTGTTTCCTGCTATTCTGCCTCGCTTTCAAGTCCGCCTCGTTGCCTTCCCTCAACAGATTTTTGGACGATAGTTGTCCTTTATTACTCGGCCAGTTTGTGAATTGCTGTGCCCCTGAGCTCTATTTTTCAACTCGTTTTTGGTGAGCTGACCGCAAGTCCAAAATTTTGGTTCAGGACCTATGCTGGTTTCCGGTGGGGGGCTGAGACTTTGGTTAATTCTTCTTCCTGCCGGGAAATTACAGTGATATATGCCCGTCCAAATGCCTAACAGCTACTCTCTCATTGGTTCTCCCTCTTCCCTTTCATCCACTGCCAAATTGGCAACCTGTGCGAACCAGGAGGTTAAAGGGGCTGTCTCTCCATGTTGGGAGATTGATAGTAAAGCAGGTGGAAAGTCAAACCGGAGCACCAGGAGTGGGACTATTCGTTGAGTTTTAGAAACCTTTCGTATTCACAGTGTGTCCGTTCTCTAGGTTTCCCGTACATGTTATAGCTGTAGTAATATTCCCTTCAACCTGGAGAGTTGGGACTCATGGAATGGGTGCCATGCATTATTACTTTAAAGGGTCTGCATTTGCTCACTGAATCTCACCAATCCTGTCAGTCCCAAGTGTCCAGCCTTATGTCACATCCAGCTGTCGTTGTAGATAGGGTCATTCCAGGTTTCATCAGAGACCCTGAAGGAATTGTAAAGAATTTCCCAGTTTTTTTGTTTCGTTTTTGAAATTCCTTTTTATCGTGGGTTTGAGCTGATTCTCGCTGCCATGTTTATGCCAGTCTAGACACACTTGATTCCCTTACGGAGACATATCAATACATAGGTTTTAAGATTCTTACTAGTCAGATATATTCCTCTGCGTGAAATATGGGCTTTACAGACCCTTTCACTGAGGAAGGTGTAGGTCTTGTCTATTCCATAGTTGGTTTTTGGAGCGGTACCTGTGCTTATATCAAACTCTGGTTTTATGCATCACCCCAACTCTCTTTCCCCCTTAAGCAGGCATAAGAATGTTTTCTAAATGTGAGACACTGTTCTCTTTCCTAACTCAGTTCAAGTGTAGCCATGTTTACAGGATCTTCATAAGTGAAATCTTATGATAAGTTTCTTTTTCTGTGTACCTTATTTCACTTAGAATCATCGTACCTGAATCCACCCATTTTGCTGCTACTGGTCTTATGTCATTGATTTCATGGCTGAGGGATATTCCATCGTACGTAAGTACCACAATTTTTTGAACCATTTTTATATTTCCTGGGATATTTAAGGTGTACCCAAGTTGAGGTCCTTGTAAGCAGTGCAGCCCTAAATTTTGGGGTGGCTCTGTCTTATTGATTTTCAGTTTTCCCAAGGTATATTCCCTAGACTGGAAGTGTCCTTGGCTCTGTAGCTCTGTTGTTTACTTGTTTTAGGGAACACAATGCACTCCTCCAGAGAGGCAGTTGGCAATTTACATCCCGCCCATCAGCATAACAAGGCTCCCTGTTCTCCAGGGCCTGTCTTGCCTTTCTGCTTTTTACACATTTTGTGGATGTCCCTTTTGACCGGTGGGAAGTGATACTTCTTTGTAGTGCAGATTTGCATTGCCCGCTTGCTTGCTTGGCCAAAAAGGGCGTATGCGTTTTCTCCTGAATATATTCAGGAGAAAACACATACGCCCTTTTTGGCCAAGTGCATCATTGTCGAAGTTGTGCCCCTCTTCCTGTGCTTTAAAGGCGATTCCAACGTACCTCTTGAAATCTGTTTCCTGCTATTCTGCCTCGCTTTCAAGTCCGCCTCGTTGCCTTCCCTCAACAGATTTTTGGACGATAGTTGTCCATTATTACTCGGCCAGTTTGTGAATTGCTGTGCCCTTGAGCTCCATTTTTCAACTCGTTTTTGGTGAGCTGACCGCAAGTCCAAAATTTTGGTTCAGGACCTCTACTGGTTCCCGGTGGGTGGCTGAGACTTTGGTTAAATCTTCTACCTGCCGGGAAATTACAGTGATATGTACCCGTCCAAATGCCTAACAGCTACTCTCTCATTGGTTCTCCCTCTTCCCTTTCATCCTCTGCCAAATTGGCAACCTGTGCGAACCAGGAGGTTAAAGGGGCTGTCTCTCCAAGTTGGGAGGTTGATAGTAAAGCAGGTGGAAAGTCAAACCGGAGCACCAGGAGAGGGACTATTCGTTGAGTTTTAGAAACCTTTCGTATTCACAGTGTGTCTGTTCTCTAGGTTTCCCGTACATGTTATAACTGTAGTAATATTCCCTTCAACCCGGAGAGTTGGGACCCATGGAATGGGTGCCATGCATTATTACTTTAAAGGGTCTGCATTTGCTCACCCAATCTCACCAATCCTCTCAGTCTCAAGTGTCCAGCCTTATGTCACATCCAGCTGTCGTTGTAGATAGGGTCATTCCAGGTTTCATCAGAGACGCTGAAGGAATTGTAAATAATTTCCCTGTTTTTTTGTTTTGTTTTTGAAATTCCTTTTTATAGTGGGTTTGAGGTGATTCTCGCTGCCATGTTTATGCCAGTCTAGACACAGTTGATTCCCTTATGGAGATATATCAATACATAGGTTTTAAGATTCTTACTAGTCAGATATATTCATCTGTGGGAAATATGGGGTTTTGAGTCCCTTTCACTGAGGAAAGTGTAGGTCTTTTCTATTCCATAGTTGGTTTTTGGAACGGTACCTATGCTTATATCAAACTCTGGTTTTATGCATCACCCCACCTCTCCTTCCCCCTTAAGCAGGCATAAGAGTGTTTTCTAAATGTGAGACACTGTTCTCTTTCCTAACTCAGATCAAGTGTAGCCATGTTACAGGATCTTCATAAGTGATATCTTATGATAAGTTTCTTTTTCTGTGTGACTTATTTCACTTAGAATCATCGTATCTGAATCCAACCATTTTGTTGCTACTGGTCTTATGACATTGATTTCATGGCTGAGGGATATTCCATCGTACGTAAGTACCACAATTTTTTGAACCATTTTTATATTTCCTGGGATATTTAAGGTGTACCCAAGTTGAGGTCCTTGTAAGCAGTGCAGCCCTAAATTTTGGGGTGGCTCTGTCTTATTGATTTTCAGTTTTCCCAAGGTATATTCCCTAGACTGGAAGTGCCCTTGGCTCTGTAGCTCTGTTCTTTACTTGTTTTAGGGAACACAATTCATTTCTCCAAAGAGGCAGTTGGCAATTTACATCCCGCCCATCAGCATAACAAGGCTCCCTGTTTTCCAGGGCCTGTCTTGCCTTTCTGATTTTTACACATTTTGTGGATGCCCCTTCTGACCGGTGGGAAGTGTTACTTCTTTGTAGTGCAGATTCGCATTGCCCGCTTGCTTGCTTGGCCAAAAAGGGCGTATGCGTTTTCTCCTGAATATATTCAGGAGAAAATGCATACGCTCTTTTTGGCCAAGTGCATCATTGTCGAAGTTGTGCCCCTCATCCTGTGCTTTAAAGGAGATTCCAACGTACCTCTTGAAATCTGTTTCCTGCTATTCTGCCACGCTTTCAAGTCCGCCTCGTTGCCTTCCCTCAACAGATTTTTGGACGATAGTTTTCCTTTATTACTCGGCCAGTTTGTGAATTGCTGTGCCCCTGAGCTCCATTTTTCAACTCGTTTTTGGTGAGCTGACCGCAAGTCCAACATTTTGGTTCAGGACCTATGCTGGTTCCCGGTGGGGGGCTGAGACTTTGGTTAGTTCTTCTTCCTGCCGGGAAATTACAGTGATATGTGCCCGACCAAATGCCTAACAGCTACTCTCTCATTGGTTCTCCCTCTTCCCTTTCATCCTCTGCCAAATTGGCAACCTGTGCGAACCAGGAGGTTAAAGGGGCTGTCTCTCCAAGTTGGGAGTTTGATAGTAAAGCAGATGGCAAGTCAAACCGGATCACCAGGAGAGGGACTATTCGTTGAGTTTTAGAAACCTTTCTTATTCACAGTGTGTCCATTCTCTAGGTTTCCCGTACATGTTATAGCCTTAGTAATATTCCCTTTAACCTGGAGAGTTGGGACCCATGGAATGGGTGCCAGGCATTTGTGCATAAAAGGGTCTGCATTTGCTCACCCAATCTCACCAATCGTCTCAGTCCCAAGTGTCCCTCGTTATGCCACATCCAGCTGTCGTTGTAGATAGGGTCATTCCAGGTTTCATTAGAGACCCTGAAGGAATTGTAAAGAATTTCACAGTTTTTGTTGTTTTGTTTTTGAAATTCCTTTTTATAGTGGGTTTGAGCTGATTCGCGCTGCCATGTTTATGCCAGTCTAGACACACTTGATTCCCTTACGGAGACATATCAATACATAGGTTTTAAGATTCTTACTAGTCAGTTATATCCCTCTGCGGGAAATATGGGGTATTGAGTCCCTTTCACTGAAGAAGGTGTAGGTCTTGTCTATTCCATTGTTGGTTTTTGGAACGGTACCTGTGCTTATATCAAACTCTGGTTTTATGCATCACCCCACCTCTCCTTCACCCTTAAGCAGGCATAAGAGTGTTTTCTAAATGTGAGACACTGTTCTCTTTCCTAACTCAGTTCAAGTGTAGCCATGTTTACAGGATCTTCATAAGTGATATCTTATGATATGTTTCTTTTTCTGTGTGACTTATTTCACTTAGAATCATCGTACCTGAATACACCCATTTTGCTGCTACTGGTCTTATGACATTGATTTCATGGCTGAGGGATATTCCATCGTACGTAAGTACCACAATTTTTTGAACCATTTTTATATTTCCTGAGATATTTAAGGTGTAACCAAGTTGAGGTCCTTGTAAGTAGTGCAGCCCTAAATTTTTGGGTGGCTCGTTCTTTTTGATTTTCAGTTTTCCCAAGGTATATTCCCTAGACTGGAAGTGCCCTTGGTTCTTTAGCTCTGTTCTTTACTTGTTTTAGGGAACACAATGTACTCCTCCAGAGAGGCAGTTGGCAATTTACATCCCGCCCATCAGCATAAGAAGGCTCCCTGTTCTCCAAAGCCTGTCTTGCCTTTCTGGTTTTTACACATTTTGTGGATGTCCCTTTTGACCGGTGGGAAGTGATACTTCTTTGTAGTGCAGATTTGCATTGCCCGCTTGCTTGCTTGGCCAAAAAGGGCGTATGCGTTTTCTCCTGAATATATTCAGAAGAAAACGCATACGCCCTTTTTGGCCAAGTGCATCATTGTCGAAGTTGTGCCCCTCTTCCTGTGCTTTAAAGGCGATTCCAACGTACCTCTTGAAATCTGTTTCCTGCTATTCTGCCTCGCTTTCAAGTCTGCCTCGTTGCCTTCCCTCAACAGATTTTTGGACGATAGTTGTCCTTTATTACTCGGCCAGTTTGTGAATTGCTGTGCCCCTGAGCTCCATTTTTCATCTCGTTTTTTGTGAGCTGACCGCAAGTCCAAAATTTTGGTTCAGGACCTATGCTGGTTCCCGGTGGGGGGCTGAGACTTTGGTTAATTCTTCTTCCTGCCGGGATGTTAGAGTGATATGTGCCCTTCCAAATGCCTAACAGCTACTCTCTCATTGGTTCTCCCTCTTCCCTTTCATCCTCTGCCAAATTGGCAACCTGTGCGAACCAGCAGGTTAAAGGGGCTGTCTCTTCAAGTTGGGAGACTGATAATAAAGCAGTTGGAAAGTCAAACCAGAGCACCAGGAGAGGGACTATTCGTTAAGTTTTAGAAACCTTTCGTATTCTCAGTGTGTCCGTTCTCTAGGTTTTCCGTACATGTTATAGATGTAATAATAGTTCCTTCACCCTGGAGAGTTGAGACCCATGGAATGGGTGCCACATATTATTGTTTTAAAGGGTCTGCATTTGCTCACCCACTCTCACCAACCCTCTCAGTCCCAAGTGTCCAGCCTTATGCCACATCCAGCTGTCGTTGTAGATAGGGTCATTCCAGGTTTCATCAGAGACCCTGAAGGAATTGTAAAGAATTTCCCTGTTTTTTGTTTTGTTTTTGAATTCCCTTTTTATCGTGGGTTTGAGCTGATTCTCGCTGCCATGTTTATGCCAGTCTAGACACACTTGATTCCCTTACGGAGACATATCAATACATAGGTTTTAAGATTCTTACTAGTCAGATATATTCCTCTGCGGGAAATATGGGGTTTTGAGTCCCGTTCACAGAGGAAGTAATAGGTCTTGTCTGTTCTGTATTTGGATTATGGAACCGTACCTGTGCTAATATCAAACTCTGGTTTTATTCATCACCCCACCTCTGCTTTCCCCTTTAGCATGCATAAGAGTGTTTTCTAAATATGAGACTCTGTTCCCTTTCCTAATTCCTTCCATGTGTAGCCATTTTTACATACCCTTCATAAGTGATATCTTATGATAAGTTTATTTTTCTGTGTGATTTTTTCAGTTAGAGTCATCGTACATGAATCCCGTCATTATGTTGCTACTGGCCTTATTACATTGACTTCATGGCTGAGGGATATTCCATCATACGTATATAACACAATTTCTTTACCATTTTTGTCTTTCCTGGGATATATAAGGTGTCCCGAAGTCGAGGTTCTTGTAAGCAGTGCTGCCATAAATTTTGGGGTGGCTGTGTCTTATTGATTTTCAATTTTCCCAAGGTATATTCCCATGACTGGAAGTGCCTTAGGTTGTGAAGCACTGTTGTTTACTTCTTTTTGGGAACACAATGCACTCCTCCAGAGTGGCTGTTGGCAATTTACAACCCACCCATCCGCATAACAAGGCTCCCTCTTCTCCAGATCCTGTCTTGCCTTTCTTGTTTTTACACATTTTACGGATGTCCCTTTTGACCGGTTGGAAGTGATACTTCTTTGTAGTGCAGATTTGCATTGTGCGGTTGCTTGGTTGGCCAAAAAGGGCGTATGCGTTTTCTCCTGAATATATTCAGGAGAAAATGCATGCGCCCTTTATGGACAATTCCATAATTGTCGAAGTTGTGATGCTTTTCCTGTGTTTAAAGGCGAATCCAATGTACTTCTGGAAATCTGTTTCGTGCACTTCTGCCTCATTTTCAAGTCCGCCTCATGGCTTTCTCTCAACAGAATTTTGGAAGAGAGTAGTCCTTTATAACTCGGCAAGTTAGTGAATTGCTGTGCCCCTGAGCTCCATTTTTCAACTCGCGTTTTTGTGAGCTGACTACCAATCCACAATTTTTCTTCAGGACCTATACTGGTTCCATTGGGGGGGCTGGCTCTGAGTTTGTTAATTCTTCTTTGTGACGGGAATTTAGAGTGACATGTGGCCATCCAAATGCCTACAGCTACTCTCTAATTGTTTCTCCCTCTTCCCTTATATCCTCTACACAACGTGCCAAATGTGCGAACCAGGAGGTTATAGGTGCTGACTCTCCAACTTGGGAGATTGATACTAAAGCAGTTGGAATGTCAAACTGGTGCACAAGGAGAGAAAAAAAATTAGTAGAGTTTTAGAAACCTTTCACCATCAGATGGTGTCCATTCTCTAGGTTTCCCATACATGTTATAACTGTAGTGATATTCCCTTCTACCTGGAGAGTTGGGACCCATGGAATGGGTGCCAGGTATTATTGCTTTAAACGGTCTGCATTTTCTCACCCAATCTCACCAATCCTCTCAGTCCCAAGTGACCAGCCTTATGCCACATCCAGCTGTCGTTGTAGATAGGGTCATTCTAAGTTTCATCAGAACCCCTGAAGGTATTGTGTAAGAATTTCACTGTTTATTTGTTTTGTTTTGAAATTCATTTTTATAGTGGGTTTGAGCTGATTCTCTCTGCCGTGTTTATGTCATTCTAGACACACTTGGTTCCCTTATGGAGACATATCAATACATAGGTTTTAAGATTCTTACTAGTCAGATATACTACTCTGCGGGGAATAGGGGTGTTGAGGCCCGTTCAGTGAGGAAAGTGTAGGTCTTGTCTATTTTGTATTTGGTTTATGCAACCGTACCTGTGCTAATATCAAACTCTGGTTTTATGCATAACCCCACCTCTCCTTTCCTCTTGAGCAGGCATAAGAGTGTTTTCTAAATGTGAGACTCTTCTCTTTCCTAATTCAGTTCATGTTTCTCCATGTTTACAAGACCTTCATAAGTGATATCTTATGATAAGTTTCTTTTTCTGTGTGACTTATTTCAGTTAGAATCATCGTACATGAATCCACTCATTATGCTGCTACTGGTCTTATGACATTGATTTCATGGCTGAGGGATATTCCATCGTACATATGTACCACAATTTCTTTACTATTTTTGTCTTTACTGGGATATTTAAGGTGTCCCGAAGTCGAGGTTCTTGTAAGCAGTGCTGCCCTATATTTTGGGTTGGCTGTGTCTTATTGATTTTCAATTTCCCCAAGGTATATTCCCATGACTGGAAGTGCCTTAGGTTGTGAAGCTCTGTTGTTTAATTCTTTTAGGGAACACAGTGCACTCCTCCAGAGTGGCTGTTGGCAATCTGCATCCCACCCATCAGCCTAACAAGGCTCCCTGTTCTCTAGAGCCCCTCTTGCCTTTCTGGTTTTTACACATTTTACGGATATCCCTTTTGACTGGTGGGAAGTGATACTTCTTTGTAGTGCAGATTTGCATTGTGCGGTTGCTTGGTTGGCCAAAATGGGTGTATGCGTTTTCTCCTGAATATATTCAGGAGAAAACGCATGCACCCTTTATGGACAATTCCATAATTGTCGAAGTTGTGATGCTTTTCCTGTGTTTAAAGGTGATTCCAATGTACTTCTGGAAATCTGTTTCATGCAAATCTCCCTCATTTTCAAGTCCGCCTCATGGCTTTTCCTCAACAGATTTTTGGAAGAGAGTAGTCCTGTATAACTCTGCAAGTTAGTGAATTGCTGTGCCCCTGAGCTCCATTTTTCAACTTGTGTTTTTGTGAGCTGACCACAAACCCACAATTTTGCTTCAGGACCTATACTAGTTATGGGGGTGGGGCAGGCTGAGAGTTTGGTTAATTCTTCTTCTTGACGGGAAATTAGAGTGACATGTGGCCGTCCAAATGCCTACAGCTACTCTCTCATTGGTTCTCCCTCTTCCCTTATATCCTCTGCACAATGTGCCAACTGTGCGAACCAGGAGGTTATAGGGGCTGACTCTCCAAGTTGGAAGATTGATATTAAAGCAGTTGGAATGTCAAGCTGCAGCACATGGAGGGAAAAAAATTAGTAGAGTTTTAGAAACCTTTCACCATCAGAGGGTGTCCATTCTCTAGGTTTCCCATACATGTTATAACTGTAGTGATATTCCCTTCTACCTGGAGAGTTGGGAACCATGGAATCAGTGGCAGGCATTATTGCTTTAAAGCATCTGCATTTTCTCACCCAATCTCACCAATCCTCTCAGTCCCAGGTGAACAGCCTTATGCCACATCCAGCTGTTGTTGTAGATAGGGTCATTCCAAGTTTCATCAGAACCCCTGAAGGTGTTGTGTAAGAATTTCACTGTTTCTTTGTTTTGTTTTGAAATTCTTTTTTATAGTGGGTTTGAGCTGATTCTCACTGCCGTGTTTATGTCATTCTAGACACACTTGGTTCCCTTATGGAGACATATCAATACATAGGTTTTAAGATCCTTACTAGTCAGATATATTTCTCTGTGGGGAATAGGGGTGGTGAGTCCCATTCACTGAGGAAGGAGTTGGGCTTGTCTCTTCTGTATTTGGATTATGGAACGGTACCTGTGTTAATATCAAACTCTGGTTTTGTGTGTCTCCCCACCTCTCCTTCCCCCTTAAGCAAGCATAAGAGTGTTTTCTAAATCTGAGACTCTGTTCTCTTTCCTAATTCAGTTCATATGTAGCCAGGTTTACATTCCCTTCATAAGTGATATCTTATATCACAATGTACCATGGCCCTTGTCATAATAATGCTCCATGACCCCTGTCATCACAATGCTCCATTCCCTGGTTATCACAATGCTCCATGTCCCTTGTCATAACAATTCTCCACGTACTTGTCATCACAATGCTACATGACACTTCTCATCACAAAGTTACATGCTCGTTTCATCACAATTCTCCATGCACTTGTCATTGCAATGTTCCATGACCCCTGTCATAGCAAGCTCCAAGTGTTTGTCATCACAATGCTTCACGACTTTATCATCTAAATTCTCAATGGCACTTTTCATCACAATGTTCCGTACCCTTGTCATCACAATGCTCCATGCCCTTGTCATCACAATGCTCCATGACCCCTGTCATCACAATGCTCCCTGACACCTGTCATCACAATGCTTCATGCCCCTTGTCATTACAGTGCTCCATGATGCTCGTCATGACAATTACCCGTGGTCTTCTCATCACAATGCTCCACGGTTTTGCCATCCCAATGCTCCATGCCCTGGTCATCTCAAAGCTCAATGTCCCTTGTCCTCACAATTCTCCACGTCCTTGTCATCACAATGCTCCATGGCACTTCTCATCACAATGTTATATGCTCTTGTCATAACACTACTCCATGCACTTGTCATCTCAATGCTCCATGACCCCTGTCATAGGAAGCTCCATGCGCTTGTCATCACAATGTTTCAGGACATGGACATTAAAATTATCAATGGCCCTTGTCATCTCAGTGCTCCATGCGCTTATCATCACAATGCTCCTTTACCTTTGTCACAACAATCCTCCATGACACTTGGCATCACAATGCTCCGTGCTATTGTCATCACAATGGAACATGACATATGTCATCACAATGCTCCCTGACACCTGTCTTCACAATACTCCATGACTTTGTCATCACAATGCTCCATGCCCTTGTCATCACAATGTGCCATGCCCACTGTCATCAAAATAATCCATGAAACTTGTCAGACCAAAGCTCCATGCCACCTTTCATCACAATGTCCAAGAACCCTGTCATCACAATGCACCATGCCCATCATCATAATGCTTCATGCTCTTGTCATCACAAGGAAATCAAAATGCTCTATGACCTCTGTTATCACAATGCTCCAAACCCTTGTGATCACAATGTTCCATAACACTTGTCATCACAATACCCCATGACGCTAGTCATCACAATTATCCATGGACTTCTCATCACAATGCCCCATGACATTTGTCATCACAATGCGCAATACACATGTCATCACAATGCTCCCTGACTCTTGCCATCAGTATGCTCCCTGAACCCTTTCATGACAAGGCTCCATGCCTTTTTCATCACAATGATCCATGCCATTTTCAGCCCAATGCTCCATGACACTTGTCATCACAATGCTCCATGACGCTTGTCATCACAGTGCTCCATGACACCTGTCATCACAATGCTCCATGCCTTTGTCAGCAAAATGCTACATGACCTTGTCATTACAATGTTCTATGCACTTGTCATCACAATACTCCATTACTATTGCCATCACAATCCTCCATGAACCTTGGGATCACATTGCTCCATGCCCTTGTCATCACAATGCTCCATGCTCCTTGAAATCAAAATGATCCATGACCTCTGTCATCACAATGCTCCAAACCCTTGTGATCACAATGTTCCATAACACTCGTCATCACAATGCTCCATGATGCCTCTCATCACAATACTCCATGCCCTTTTCATCACAATGCTCCATGACCTTTGTCATCACAATTCTCGATACACTTGCCATCACAATGCTCCCTGACACTTGTCATCAGAATGCTCCTTGAACCCTGTCACAAAAAGGCGCCATGCCTTTTTCATCAAAATGCACCATGCCGTTTTCATCCCAATGCTCCATGCCATTGTCATCAAAATACTCCACAAGCTTGTCATCAGAATGCTCCATGTCCCTTGTCATCACAATTTTCCATGCACTTGTCAGCACAATGCTCCCTGACCCTTGTCATCACAATGCTCCAAGCCATTGTCATCACAATACTCCATTACCTTTGTCATCAGAATCCTCCACGACCCTTGGCATCACAATGCTCCATGGCATTGTCATCACAATGGGCCATTACATATGTCATCACAATGCTCCCTGACACCTGTCTTCACAATAATGAATGACCTGGTCATCACAATGCTCCATTCCCTTGTCATCACAATGCGCCATTCCAACTGTCATCGCAATAAGCCATGAAACTTATTAGACCAATGCTCCATGCCCTTGTCATCACAATGCCCCATGCCCTTGTTATCACAATGCTCCATGACCCCTGTCATCACAATGCTCCGTGACTCCAGTCATCACAAGGCTTCATGACCTATGTCATCACAATGGTCCATGCCCTTGTCATCAACAGTCTCTGTGACCTTTTTAACCACAATGCTTCATGAACTTTTCATCACAATGCTCTTTGACCCTTGTCATCACAATGCTCTATGCCTTTCTCAGCACAATGCTCCATGACCCTTGTCATCACAATGCTCCATGCGCTTGTCAGCACAATGCTCCATGACCCATGTCATCACAATGCACCATGCGCTTGTCGTCACAGTGCTCCACAATCTTGTCATCACAATGCTCCATAAACCTTGTCATCACAATGCTCCATGCACTTCAAATCAAAATGCTCTCTCACCACTGATAACACAATGTTACATCACTATTCATCACAATACTCCCTCAACCCTGTCATCACTATGTTCCATGACTCCTGTCATCACAATGCTACATGCACTTATCATCACAATGTTCGATGATCCCTGACATCACAATGTTCCATAACCCCTGTCATCAAAATGCTCCATGACCCTTTTCATCAAAATGCTCCATGACCCCTGACATCACAATGTTACATAACGCCTCTCATCAAAATGTTCCATGACCCTTTTCATCAAATTGGTCCATGACAATGTCATCACAATGCTCCCTGCCCTTCTCATCACAATGCACCACGCCCTTGTCATCAAAATGCTCCATGACCTTTGTCATCACAAAGCTCCATGACCCTTGGCATCACAATGCTCCATGCCATTGTCATCACAATACCGCATGAAACCTCTCATCACATTGTTCCATGCAATTGTCATCAAAAAGCTCCATGGTGCTTGTCATCACACTGCTCGATGCCCTTCTCATCACAATGCTCCATGCCCTTGTCATTACAATCCTCCATGACCCATGTATCACTGTGTTCCGTGCCCTTGTCATCACAATGCTCCATGCCCACTCTCATCACAATAATCCATGAAACTTTTCAGACAAATGTTCCATGCCCTTGTCATCACAATGCTCCATTACCCCTGTCATAACAATGCTCCATGACCCCTGCCATCACAACGTTCCACGGCCTTGTCATCACAAGGCTCCATGACCCTTGTCATCACAATGCTCCAAGACCCCTGTAATCACAGTGCTACATGCCCTTGTCATCACAAAGCTCCATGATGCATGTCATCAGAATGCTCCATGCCCTTGCCATCACAATGCTCCATTACCCATGTGATAACAATGCTCCATGACCCCTGCCATCACGATGTTCCATGGCCTTGTCATCACAAGGCTCCATGACCCTTCTCATCACAATGCTCCAAGACACCTGTAATCACAATGCTCCATGTCCCTTTTTATCTCAATGATCCATGAACCCTGTCATCACAATGCACCATGCCCATCATCATAATGCTTCAGGCTATTGTCATCACAATGAAATCAAAATTCTCCATGACCTCTGTCATAACACTGCTCCAAACCCTTGTGATCACAATATTCCATAACACTTGTCATCACAATGCCCCATGACGCTCGTCATCACAATTATCTATGGTCTTCTCATCACAATGCTCCATGACCTTTGTCATCACAATGCTCAATACACTTGTCATCAAAATGCACCCAGACACTTGTTCTCTGTATGCTCCTTGAACCCTGTCATGACAAGGCTTCATGCCTTTTTCATCACAATGATCCATGCGTTTTTCATCACAATGCTCCAAGACACCTGTAATTACAATGCTCCATGCTCTTGTCATCACAAAGCTCAATGACGCATGTCATCAGACTGCTCCTTGGCCTTCTCATCACAATGCTCCATGCCCTTGTCATCACAATTTTCCAAGACACTCTAATCACAATGCTCCATGCCCCTTTTCATCAGTATGCTCCATGAGACTTGTCTCACAAGGCTCCATGGTTTTCTCATCACAATGCTCCAGCACCTTGTCATCACAATGCTTCACGACCTTGTCATGAAAATTTTCAATGGCCCTTGTCATCATAATGCTCCAAGCCCTAGTCATCACAATGCTCCATTATATTTGTCATCACAATCCTCCATTACATTTGGCATCACAATGCTCCATGCCATTGTCATCGCAAGGGACCATGACATATGTCATCACAATGCTCCCTGACACCTGTCTTCACAATACTCCATGACCTTCTCATCACAATGCCCCATGCCCTTGTCATCACAATGCCCCATGCCCACTGTCATCACAATAATCTATTAAACTTGTCAGACCAATGCTCCATGCCCCTGTCATCACAATGCTCCATGCCCTTGTCATCACAATGCTCCATGACACCTGTCATCACAATGCTCTGTGACTCCAGTCATCACAATGCTTCATAACATTTGTCATCACAGTGGTCCATGCCCACATCATCACAAAGCTCTGTGACCTTTGTAACCACAATACTCCATGAACTTTTCATCACAATGCTCCATGCCTTTGTCAGAACAATGCTCCATGACCCTTGTCATCACAATGTGCCACGTGATTTTCATCACAACGGTCCACAACCTTGTCATCGTAATGCTCCATAAACCTTGTAATCACAATGCTCCATGCACTTCTCATCAAAATGCTCTCTCAACAGAGATATCACAATGTTCCATCACTAGTCATCACAATACTCCCTCACCCCTGTAATCACAATGTTCCATGACCCCTGTCATCACAATGCTACATCCCCTTATCATCACAATGTTCCATGACCCCTGACATCACAATGTTCCATAACCCCTGTCATCAAAATGCTCCATGACCCTTTTCATCCCAAAGCTCCATGACCCCTGACATCACAATGTTCTATAACCCCTGTCATCAAAATGTTCCATTACACTTTTCATCAAATTGCTACATGACCCTGTCATCAAAATGCTCCCTGCCCTTCTCAACACAATGCACCACGCCCTTGACATCAAAATGCTCCATGACTTTTGTCATCACAAAGCTCCATAACCCTTGGAATCACAATGTTCCATGAACCCTCTCATCACATTGTTCCATGCCCTTGTCATCACAAAGCTCCATGACGCTTGTCAAAACAATGTTCGATGCCCTTCTCATCACAATGCTCCATGCCCTTGTCATTACAATCCTCCATGGCCCATGGATCACAGTGTTCCGTGACCTTGTCATCACAATGCTCCATGCCCACTCTCATCACAATAATCCATGAAACTTTTCAGACCAATGCTCCATGCCCTTCTCATCACAATGCTCCATTACCCCTGTCATAACAATGCTCCATGACACCTGCCATCACAATGTTCCACACCATTGTCATCACAAGGCTCCATGACCCTTGTCATCACAATGCTCCAAGACCCCTGTAATCACAATGCTCCATGCCCTTGTCATCACAAAGCTCAATGACACATGTCATCAGAATGCTCCATGGCCTTCTCATCACAATGCTCCTTGCCCTTGTCATCAAAATGCTCCAAGACCCCTGTAATCACAATGCTCCATGCCCCTTTTCATCTCAATGCTCCATGAACGCTGTCATCACAATGCACCATGCCCATCACCATAATGCTTCAGGCTATTGTCATCACAATGAAATCAAAATGCTCCATGACCTCTCTCATCACAATGCTCCAAACCCTTGTGATCACCATGTTCCCTAAAACTTATCATCACAACACCCCATGACGCTCATCATCACAATTATCCATGGTCTTCTCATCACAATGCTCCATGAACTTTGTCATCACAATGCTCAATACACTTGTCATCACAATGCTCCGTGACACTTGTCGTCAGTATGCTCCTAGAACCCTGTCATAACAAGGCTCCATGCCTTTTTCATAACAATGATCCATGCCATTTTCATCACAATGCTCCATGCCCTTGTCAGCACAAAGCTCCATGACACATGTCATCAGAATGCTCCATGGCCTTCTCATCACAATGCTCCATGCCCTTGTCATCACAATGCTCCAAGACCCCTGTAATCACAATGCTCCATGCCCCTTTTCATCAGAATGTTCCATGAGAATTGTCATCACAAGGCTCCATGGACTTCCCATCACAATGCTCCAGGACCTTGTCATCACAGTGCTCAATTCCCTTCTCATTACAATGCTCCATGACCCCTGTCATCACAATACTCCATGAACATTTTCAGCCCAATGCTTCATGACCTTCTCATCACAATGCTCCATGACCCATATCATCACAGTCCTCCATGACCACTGTCATCACAACACTCCATGACCCCTGACAACACAATGATCCGGGACTCTTGTCATCACAATGCTCCATTCCCTTGTCATCACAATGCTCCATGAACATTTTCAGCCCAATGCTCCATGACAATTGTCATCACAATGATCCATGCCCTTGTCATCCCAATGCTCCATGACCCCTGTAATCACAATGCTCCGTGACGCTTATCATCACAGTGCTCCATGACCCTTATCATCACAATTCTCCATGCCTGTGTCATCAAAATCCTACATGACCTTGTCATCACAATGCTCCATGAGCTTGTCATCACAATACTCCTTTACCATTTTCATCACAATCCTCCATGAACCTTGGGATCACATTGCTCCATGCCCTTGTCATCACAATGCTCCATGCTCCTTGAAATCAAAATGGTCCATGACCTCTGTCATCACAATGCTCCAACCCCTTGTGATCACAATGTTCCATAACACTTGTCATCACAACACTCCATGATGACTGTCATGACAATACTCCATGCACTTGTCGTCACAATGCTCCATGACCTTTGTCATCACAATTCTCAATACACTTGTCATCACAATGTTCCCTGGCACTTGTCGTCAGAATACTCCTTGAACACTGTCATGAAAAGGCTCCATGCCTCTTTCATCAGAATGCTCCATGCCCTTTTCATCACAACGCTCCACGTCATTGTCATCACAATACTCCACAAGCTTGTCATCAGAATGCTCCATGATCATTGTCTTCAGAATGCTCCATGACCCCTGTCATCACAATGCTCCATACCCCTTGTCATTACAGTGTTCCATGACGCTCGTCATCACAATTATCCATGGTCTTCTCATCACAATGCCCCACGGTCTTGCCATCACAATGCTCCATGCCTTGGTCATCACGATGCTCCATGTCCCCAGTCATCACAATGCTCCATTACCCCTGTCATCACAATGCTCCATACCCCTTGTCATTACAGTGCTCCATGACGCTCGTCATCACAATTATCCATGGTCTTCTCATCACAATGCTCCACGGTCTTGCCATCACAATGCTCCATGACCTGGTCATCACAATGCTCCATGTCCCGTGTCATCACAATTCTCCACGTTCTTGGCATCACTATGCTCCATGATACTTCTCATCACAGTGTTACATGTTTTGTCATCACAATTCTCTATGCACTTGTCATCATAATGCTCCATGACCCCTGTCATAGCAAGCTCCATGTGATTGTCATCACAATGCTTCATGAACATGTCATCAAAATTCTCAATGGCCCTTGTTATCACAATGCGCCATGACCCTTGTCATCACAATGCTCCAAGCCCTTGTCATCAAAATGCTCCATTACCTTTGTCATCACAATCCTCCATGACACTTGGCATCACAATGCTACATTCCATTGTCATTGCAATAGACCATGACATATGTCATCACAATGCTCCCTGACACCCTTCTTCACAATACTCCATGACCTTCTCATCACAATGCTCCATGCCCTTGTCATCACAATGCGCCATGCCCACTGTCATCACAATAATCCATTAAACTTGTCAGAAAAATGCTCCATGACCCTGTCATCACAAGGCTCCATGCCCTTTCATCACAATGCTCTATGACCCCTGTCATCACAATGCTCCGTGACTCCAGTCATCACAATGCTTCATGACCTTTGTCATCACAATGGTCCATGCCCTCGTCATCACAAGGATCTGTAACCTTTGTGACCACAACACTCCATGAACATTTCATCACAATGCTCGGTGACCCTTGTCATCACAATGCTCCATGCCTTTGTCAGCACATTACTCCATGACACATGGCATCAAATATTCCATGCGCTTGTTATCACAATGCTCCACATCGTTGTCATCACAATGCTCCACAAACCTTGTCATCACAATGCTCCATGCGTTTGTCAGCACAATGATCCATGACCCATGTCATCACAATGTGCCCTGCGTTTCTCATCACAATGCTCCACAGCCTTGTCATCACAATGCTCCATGACCCCTAACATCACAATGTTCCATAAACACTGTCATCAAAATGTTCCATGACCCTTTTCATCCAATTGCTCCATGACCCTGTCATCACAATGCTCCCTGCCCTTCTCATCACAATGCACCACACCCTTGTCATCAAAATGCTCCATGGCCTATGTCATCACAAAGCTCCATGACCCTTGGAATCACAATGCTCCATGCCATTGTCATCACAAAGCTCCATGAAACCTCTCATCACATTGCTCCATGCCGTTGTCATCACAAAGCTCCATGACGCTTGTCATCACAATGCTCCATGCCCTTGTCATTGCAATCCTCCATGACACATGTATCACTGTGTTCCGTGCCCTTGTCATCACCATGCTCCATGCTCACTCTCATCACAATAATCCATGAAACTTTTCAGACCAATGCTCCATGCCCTTGTCATCACAATGCTCCATTACACCTGTCATAACAATGCTCCATGACCCATGCCATCACAATGTTCTATGGCTTGTCATCACAAGACTCCATGGCCCTTGTCATCACAATGCTCCAAGACCCCTGTAATCACAATGCTCCATGCCCATGTCATCACAAAGCTCCCTGACGCATGTCATCAGAATGCTCCATGGCCTTCTCATCACAATACTCCATGCCCTTGTCATCACAATGCTCCAAGACCCTTGTTATTACAATGATCCATGCCTTTTTGCATCTCAATGCTCCATGAACCCTGTCATCACAATGCACCATGCCCATCATCATAATGCTTCATGCTATTGTCATCACAATGAAATCAAAATTCTCCATGACCTCTCTCATCACAATGCTCCAAACCCTTGTGATCACAATGTTCCATAACACTTGTCATCACAACGCCCCATGACGCTGGTCATCACAATTATCCATGGACTTCTCATCACAATGCTCCATGACCTTTGTCATCACAATTCTCAATACACTTGTCATCACAATGCTCCCTGATACTTGTCATCAGTATGCTCATTGAACCCTGTCATGACAAGTCTCCATGCCTTTTTCATCACAATGACCCATGCCCTTTTCATCACAATGCTCCATGCCATTGTCATCACAATACTCCAGAAGCTTGTCATCAGAATGCTCCGTGACACTTTTCATCTCAATGATCCATGGCCCCTGTCATCACAATGCTCCATGACACCTGTCATCACAATGCTCCATGCCCCTTGTCATTACAGTGCTCCATGATGTTCGTCATCACAATTATCCATGGTCTTCTCATCACAGTGCTCCACGGTCTTGCCATCACAATGCTCCATGCCCTGGTCATCACAATGCTCCATGTCCCCAGTCATCACAATGCTCCATGACCCCTGTCATCACAATGCTCCATAGCGCTTGTCATTACAGTGCTCCATGACAGTCGTAATCACAATTGTCCATGGTCTTCTCATCACAATGCTCCACGACCTTGTCATCAAAATGCTCCATGACCCTTGTCATCACAATGCTCCATGACCACTGTCATAACAATGCTCCATGACCCCTGTCATCACAAGGCTCCATACCACTTGTCATTACAGTGCTCCATGACGCTCCTCATCACAATTATCCATGGTCTTCTCATCACAATGCTCCACGGTCTTGCCATCACTGTGCTCCATGCCTTGGGCATCACAATGCTCCATGTCCCCGGTCATCACAATGCTCCATGACCACTGTCATCACAATGCTCTATACCCCTTGTCATTACAGTGCTCCATGACACTCGTCATCACAATTATCCATGATCTTCTCATCACAGTGCTCCACGACATTGCCATCACAAGGCTCCATGCCCTGGTCATCACAATGCTCCATGTCCCCAGTCATCACAATGCTCCATGTCCCCGGTCATCACAATGCTCCATGACCACTGTCATCACAATGCTCTATACCCCTTGTCATTACAGTGCTCCATGACGCTCGTCATCACAATTATCCATGGTCTTCTCATCACAATGCACCACACTCTTGTCAGCAAAATGCTCCATGCCCCGGTCATCACAATGCTCCATGTCCCCTGTCATCACAATTCTCCACGTTCTTGGCATCACTATGCTCCATAATACTTCTCATCACAGTGTTACATGTTTTGTCATCACAATTCTCTATGCACTTGTCATCGCAATGCTCCATGATCCCTGTCACAGCAAGCTCCATGTGATTGTCATCACAATGCTTCATGAACATGTCATCAAAATTCTCAATGGCCCTTGTTATCACAATGCTCCATGACCCTTGTCATCACAATGCTCCAAGCCCTTGTCATCAAAATGCTCCATTACCTTTGTCATCACAATCCTCCATGACACTTGGCATCACAATGCTACATTCCATTGTCATTGCAATAGACCATGACATATGTTTTCACAATGCTCCCTGACACCCTTCTTCACAATACTCCATGACCTTCTCATCACAATGCTCCATGCCCTTGTCATCACAATGCGCCATGCCCACTGTCATCACAATAATCCATGAAACTTGTCAGAAAAATGCTCCATGACCCTGTCATCACAAGGCTCCATGCCCTTTCATCACAATGCTCTATGACCCCTGTCATCACAATGCTCCGTGACTCCAGTCATCACAATGCTTCATGACCTTTGTCATCACAATGGTCCATGCCCTCGTCATCACAAGGCTCTGTGACCTTTGTGACCACAACACTCCATGAACATTTCATCACAATGCTCGGTGACCCTTGTCATCGCAATGCTCCATGCCTTTGTCAGCACATTACTCCATGACACATGGCATCAAATGTGCCATGCGCTTGTCATCACAATGCTCCACATCGTTGTCATCACAATGCTCCATAAACCTTGTCATCACAATGCTCCATGCGTTTGTCAGCACAATGTTCCATGACCCATGTCATCACAATGTGCCCTGCGTTTCTCATCACAATGCTCCACAGCCTTGTCATCACAATGCTCCATGCACCTCTCATCAAAATGCTCTCTCACCACTGATATCACAATGTTCCATCACTAGTCAACACAATACTCCCTCCACCCTGTCATCCCAATGTTCCATGACCCTTGTCACAACAATGCTACATGCTCTTATCATCACAATGCTCCATGACCCCTGACATCACAATGTTCCATAACCCCTGTCATCACAATGCTCCATGACCCTTTTCATCACAATGTTCCATGACCCCTAACATCACAATGTTCCATAAACACTGTCATCAAAATGTTCCATGACCCTTTTCATCCAATTCCTCCATGACCCTGTCATCACAATGCTCCCTGCCCTTCTCATCACAATGCACCACGCCCTTGTCATCAAAATGCTCCATGGCCTATGTCATCACAAAGCTGCATGACCCTTGGAATCACAATGCTCCATGCCATTGTCATCACAAAGCTCCATGAAACCTCTCATCACATTGCTCCATGCCGTTGTCATCACAAAGCTCCATGACGCTTGTCATCACAATGCTCCATGCCCTTGTCATTGCAATCCTCCATGACACATGTATCACTGTGTTCCGTGCCCTTGTCATCACCATGCTCCATGCTCACTCTCATCACAATAATCCATGAAACTTTTCAGACCAATGCTCCATGCCCTTGTCATCACAATGCTCCATTACACCTGTCATAACAATGCTCCATGACCCATGCCATCACAATGTTCTATGGCTTGTCATCACAAGACTCCATGGCCCTTGTCATCACAATGCTCCAAGACCCCTGTAATCACAATGCTCCATGCCCATGTCATCACAAAGCTCCCTGACGCATGTCATCAGAATGCTCCATGGCCTTCTCATCACAATACTCCATGCCCTTGTCATCACAATGCTCCAAGACCCTTGTTATTACAATGATCCATGCCTTTTTGCATCTCAATGCTCCATGAACCCTGTCATCACAATGCACCATGCCCATCATCATAATGCTTCATGCTATTGTCATCACAATGAAATCAAAATTCTCCATGACCTCTCTCATCACAATGCTCCAAACCCTTGTGATCACAATGTTCCATAACACTTGTCATCACAACGCCCCATGACGCTGGTCATCACAATTATCCATGGACTTCTCATCACAATGCTCCATGACCTTTGTCATCACAATTCTCAATACACTTGTCATCACAATGCTCCCTGATACTTGTCATCAGTATGCTCATTGAACCCTGTCATGACAAGTCTCCATGCCTTTTTCATCACAATGACCCATGCCCTTTTCATCACAATGCTCCATGCCATTGTCATCACAATACTCCAGAAGCTTGTCATCAGAATGCTCCGTGACACTTTTCATCTCAATGATCCATGGCCCCTGTCATCACAATGCTCCATGACACCTGTCATCACAATGCTCCATGCCCCTTGTCATTACAGTGCTCCATGATGTTCGTCATCACAATTATCCATGGTCTTCTCATCACAGTGCTCCACGGTCTTGCCATCACAATGCTCCATGCCCTGGTCATCACAATGCTCCATGTCCCCAGTCATCACAATGCTCCATGACCCCTGTCATCACAATGCTCCATAGCGCTTGTCATTACAGTGCTCCATGACAGTCGTAATCACAATTGTCCATGGTCTTCTCATCACAATGCTCCACGACCTTGTCATCAAAATGCTCCATGACCCTTGTCATCACAATGCTCCATGACCACTGTCATAACAATGCTCCATGACCCCTGTCATCACAAGGCTCCATACCACTTGTCATTACAGTGCTCCATGACGCTCCTCATCACAATTATCCATGGTCTTCTCATCACAATGCTCCACGGTCTTGCCATCACTGTGCTCCATGCCTTGGGCATCACAATGCTCCATGTCCCCGGTCATCACAATGCTCCATGACCACTGTCATCACAATGCTCTATACCCCTTGTCATTACAGTGCTCCATGACACTCGTCATCACAATTATCCATGATCTTCTCATCACAGTGCTCCACGACATTGCCATCACAAGGCTCCATGCCCTGGTCATCACAATGCTCCATGTCCCCAGTCATCACAATGCTCCATGTCCCCGGTCATCACAATGCTCCATGACCACTGTCATCACAATGCTCTATACCCCTTGTCATTACAGTGCTCCATGACGCTCGTCATCACAATTATCCATGGTCTTCTCATCACAATGCACCACACTCTTGTCAGCAAAATGCTCCATGCCCCGGTCATCACAATGCTCCATGTCCCCTGTCATCACAATTCTCCACGTTCTTGGCATCACTATGCTCCATAATACTTCTCATCACAGTGTTACATGTTTTGTCATCACAATTCTCTATGCACTTGTCATCGCAATGCTCCATGATCCCTGTCACAGCAAGCTCCATGTGATTGTCATCACAATGCTTCATGAACATGTCATCAAAATTCTCAATGGCCCTTGTTATCACAATGCTCCATGACCCTTGTCATCACAATGCTCCAAGCCCTTGTCATCAAAATGCTCCATTACCTTTGTCATCACAATCCTCCATGACACTTGGCATCACAATGCTACATTCCATTGTCATTGCAATAGACCATGACATATGTTTTCACAATGCTCCCTGACACCCTTCTTCACAATACTCCATGACCTTCTCATCACAATGCTCCATGCCCTTGTCATCACAATGCGCCATGCCCACTGTCATCACAATAATCCATGAAACTTGTCAGAAAAATGCTCCATGACCCTGTCATCACAAGGCTCCATGCCCTTTCATCACAATGCTCTATGACCCCTGTCATCACAATGCTCCGTGACTCCAGTCATCACAATGCTTCATGACCTTTGTCATCACAATGGTCCATGCCCTCGTCATCACAAGGCTCTGTGACCTTTGTGACCACAACACTCCATGAACATTTCATCACAATGCTCGGTGACCCTTGTCATCGCAATGCTCCATGCCTTTGTCAGCACATTACTCCATGACACATGGCATCAAATGTGCCATGCGCTTGTCATCACAATGCTCCACATCGTTGTCATCACAATGCTCCATAAACCTTGTCATCACAATGCTCCATGCGTTTGTCAGCACAATGTTCCATGACCCATGTCATCACAATGTGCCCTGCGTTTCTCATCACAATGCTCCACAGCCTTGTCATCACAATGCTCCATGCACCTCTCATCAAAATGCTCTCTCACCACTGATATCACAATGTTCCATCACTAGTCAACACAATACTCCCTCCACCCTGTCATCCCAATGTTCCATGACCCTTGTCACAACAATGCTACATGCTCTTATCATCACAATGCTCCATGACCCCTGACATCACAATGTTCCATAACCCCTGTCATCACAATGCTCCATGACCCTTTTCATCACAATGTTCCATGACCCCTAACATCACAATGTTCCATAAACACTGTCATCAAAATGTTCCATGACCCTTTTCATCCAATTCCTCCATGACCCTGTCATCACAATGCTTCCTGCCCTTCTCATCACAATGCACCACACCCTTGTCATCAAAATGCTCCATGGCCTATGTCATCACAAAGCTCCATGACCCTTGGAATCACAATGCTCCATGCCATTGTCATCACAAAGCTCCATGAAACCTCTCATCACATTGCTCCATGCCGTTGTCATCACAAAGCTCCATGACGCTTGTCATCACAATGCTCCATGCCCTTGTCATTGCAATCCTCCATGACACATGTATCACTGTGTTCCGTGCCCTTGTCATCACAATGCTCCATGCTCACTCTCATCACAATAATCCATGAAACTTTTCAGACCAATGCTCCATGCCCTTGTCATCACAATGCTCCATTACACCTGTCATAACAATGCTCCATGACCCCTGCCATCACAATGTTCTACGGCCTTGTCATCACAAGACTCCATGACCCTTGTCATCACAATGCTCCAAGACCCCTGTAATCACAATGCTCCATGCCCATGTCATCACAAAGCTCCCTGACGCATGTCATCAGAATGCTCCATGGCCTTCTCATCACAATACTCCATGCCCTTGTCATCACAATGCTCCAAGACCCTTGTTATTACAATGATCCATGCCTCTTTTCATCTCAATGCTCCATGAACCCTGTCATCACAATGCACCATGCCCATCATCATAATGCTTCATGCTATTGTCATCACAATGAAATCAAAATTCTCCATGACCTCTCTCATCACAATGCTCCAAACCCTTGTGATCACAATGTTCCATAACACTTGTCATCACAACGCCCCATGACGCTGGTCATCACAATTATCCATGGAATTCTCATCACAATGCTCCATGACCTTTGTCATCACAATTCTCAATACACTTGTCATCACAATGCTCCCTGACACTTGTCATCAGTATGCTCATTGAACCCTGTCATGACAAGTCTCCATGCCTTTTTCATCACAATGATCCATGCCCTTTTCATCACAATGCTTCATGCCATTGTCATCACAATACTCCACAAGCTTGTCATCAGAATGCTCCGTGACCCTTGTCATCTCAATGATCCATGACCCCTGTCATCACAATGCTCCATGACACCTGTCATCACAATGCTCCATGCCCCTTGTCATTACAGTGTTCCATGATGCTCCTCATCACAATTACCATGGTCTTCTCATCACAATGCTCCACGGTCTTGCCATCACAGTGCTCCATGCCTTGGGCATCACAATGCTCCATGTCCCCGGTCATCACAATGCTCCATGACCACTGTCATCACAATGCTCTATACCCCTTGTCATTACAGTGCTCCATGACCCTCGTCATCACAATTATCCATGGTCTTCTCATCACAATGCTCCACGATCTTGCCATCGCAATGCTCCATGCCCTGGTCATCACAATGCTCCATTTCCCCTGTCATCACAATTGTCCACGATCTTGGCATCACTATGCTCCATGACACTTCTCATCACAGTGTTACATGCTTTGTCATCACAATTCTCTATGCACTTGTCATCGCAATGCTCCATGACCCCGTCATAGCAAGCTCCATGTGCTTGTCATCACAATACTCCATGCCTTTGTCGTCACAATTCTCCATGACCTTTGTCATCACAATGGTCCCTGACACTTGTCGTCAGAATGCTCCCTGAAAACTGTCATGAAAAGGCTCTATGTCTTTTTCATCACAATGCCCCATGCCATTTTCATCAAAATGCTCCATGTCATTGTCATCAAAATACTCCACAAGCTTGTCATCAGAATGCTCCATGAAACTTGTCATCACAATGCTCCATGACCCCTGTTATCACAATGCTCCATACCCCTTGTCATTACAGTGCTCCATGACGCTCATCATCACAATTATCCATGGTCTTCTCATCACAATGCTCCACGGTCTTGCCATCACAATACTCCATGCCCTGGTCACTACAATGCTCCATGTCCCCTGTCATCACAATTCTCCACGTTCTTGGCATCACTGTGCTCCATGATGCTTTTCATCACAGTGTTACATGCTTTGTCATCACAATTCTCTATGCACTTGTCATCGCAATGCTCCATGATCCCTGTCACAGCAAGCTCCATGTGATTGTAATCACAATGCTTCATGAACATGTCATCAAAATTCTCAATGGCCCTTGTTATCACAATGCTCCATGACCCTTGTCATCACAATGCTCCAAGCGCTTGTCATCAAAATGCTCCATTACCTTTGTCATCACAATCCTCCATGACACTTGGCATCACAATGCTCCATTCCATTGTCATCGCAATGGACCATGACATATGTCATCACAATGCTCCCTGACACCCTTCTTCACAATACTCCATGACCTTCTCATCACAATGCTCCATGCCCTTGTCATCACAATGCGCCATGCCCACTGTCATCACAATAATCCCTGAAACTTGTCAAACCAATGCAACATGCCCCTGTCATCACAATGCTCCATGCCCTTTCATCACAATGCTCTATGACCCCTGTCATCACAATGCTCCGTGACTCCAGTCATCACAATGCTTCATGACCTTTGTCATCACAATGGTTCATGCCCTCATCATCACAAGGCTCTGTGACCTTTGTCACCACAGCGCTCCATGAACATTTCATCACAATGCTCGGTGACCCTTGTCATCCCAATGCTCAATGCCTTTGTTAGCACAATACTCCATGACCCATGGCATCACAATGTGCCATGCGCTTGTCATCACAATGCTCCACATCTTTGTCATCACGATGCTCCATAAACCTTGTCATCACACTTCTCCATGCACTTCTCATCAAAATGCTCTCTCACCACTGATATCACAATGTTCCATCACTAGTCAACACAATACTCCCTCACCCCTGTCATCACAATATTCCATGACCCTTGTCACAACAATGCTACATGCCTTTATCATCACAATGCTTCATTCCCCTGACATCACAATGTTCCATAACCCCTGTCATCACAATGCTCCCTGCCCTTCACAACAGAATGCACCACACCCTTGTCATCAAAATGCTCCATGACCTTTGTCATCACAAAGCTCAATGACCCTTGTCATCACAATGCTGCATGCCATTGTCATCACAATGCTCCATGAACCCTCTCATCACATTGTTCCATGCCCTTGTCATCACAGGCTCCATGATGCTTTTCATCACAATGCTCGATGCCATTCTTATCACAATGCTCCATGCGCTTCTCATTACAATCCTCCATGACCCATGTATCACAGTGTTCCATGCCCTTGTCATCACAATGCTCCATTACCCCTGTCATAACAATGCTCCATGACCCCTGCCATCACAATGTTCCACAGTCTTGTCATCACAAGGCTCCATGACCCTTGTCATCACAATGCTCCAAGACCCCTGTAATCACAATGCTCCATGCCCTTGTCATCACAAAGCTCCATGACGCATGTCAACAGAATGCTCCATGGCCTTCTCATTCACGATGTTCCATGCCTTTGTCATCACAATGCTCCAAGACTCCTGTAATCGCAATGCTCCATGCCCCTTTTCATCTCAATGCTCCATGAACCCTGTCATCACAATGCACCATGCCCATCATCATAATGCTTCAGGCTATTGTCATCACAATGAAACCAAAATGCTCCATGACCTCTGTCATCACAATGCTCCAAATCCTTGTGATCAATATGTTCCATAACACTTATCATCACAACGCCCCATGATGCTCGTCATCACAATTATCCATGGTCTTCTCATCACAATGCTCCATGACCTTTGTCATCACAATACTCAATACCTTTGTCATCACAATGCTCCCTGACACTTGTTGTCAGTTTGCTCCTTGAACCCTGTCATGACAAGGCTCCATGCCTTTTTCATCAAAATGATCCATGCCCTTTTCATCACAGTGCTCCAAGACCACTGTAATCACAATGCTCCATGCCCTTCTCATCACAAAGCTCCATGATGCATGTCATCAGAACGCTCCATGGCCTTCTCATCCCAATGCTCCATGACCTTGTCATCATAATGCTCCAAGACCCCTGTAATCACAATGCTCCATGGCACTTTTCATCAGAATGCTCCATGAGACTTGTCATCACAAAGCTCCATGGTCTTCTCATCACAGTGCTCCAGTCCCTTGTCATCACAATGCTCCATGACCACTGTCATCACAACGCTCCATGAACCCTGACAACACAATGATCCGGGACTCTTGTCATTAAAATGCTCCATGACCATTGTCATCACAATGATCCATGTGCTTGTCATCCCAATGCTCCAGGACCCCTGTAATCACAATGCTCCGTGATGCTTTTCATCACAGTGCTCCATGAACCTTGTCATCATAATGCTCCTTGCCTTTGTCAACAAAATGGTACATAATCTTGTCATCACAATTCTCCATGCGCTTCTCATCACAATCCTCCATGACCACTGGGATCACATTGCTTCATGCCCTTGCCATCTCTCTCTTGCCTTTCTGGTTTTTACAGATATTCGGATGTCCCTTTTGACCGGTGGTAAGTGACAATTCTTTGTAGTGTGGATTTGTATTGCGCGCTTGCTTGATTGGCCAAAAAGGGCGTATGCGTTTTCTTCTGAATATATTCAGGAGAAAACGCATACGCCCTTTTTGGCCAAGTGCATCTCTGTCCAAGTTGGGATGTTTTTCCTGTGCTTTAAAGGCGATTCCAATTTACCTCTTGAAATATGTTTTGTGCAATTCTGCCTCATTTTCAAGTCCGCTTCATTGCCTTCCCTCAACAGATTTTTGGAAGAGAGTAGTCCTTTATAAGTCTGCAGGTTTGTGAATTGCTGTGCCCCTGAGCTCCAATTTTCAAATCCCATCTTTGTGAGCTGGCCGCAAATCCACAATTTTGCTTCAGGACCTATACTGGTTCCAGGGGTCGCTATATTGGTTCCCTGTGGGTGGTTGAGGCTTTGGTTAATTCTTCTTCCTGCCGGGAACTTAGAGTGACATGTGACCTTCCAAATGCCTACATCTACTCTCTGATTGGTTCTCCCTCTTCCCTTTCATCCTCTGCACAATTAGCAAACTGTGCAAACCAGGAGGTTATAGGGGCTGACTCTCCTAAGTTGAGAGATTGATAGTAAAGCAGTTGGAATGCCAAAGTGGAGCACAAGGAGAGGAAAAATTAGGAGAGTTTTAGAAACCTTTCGCCATCACAGGGTGTCCATTTTCTAGGTTTCCCATACATGTTATAATTGTAGTGATATACCCTTCTACCTGGAGATTTGGGACACATGGAATGGTGGCATGCATTACTACTTTAAAAGGTCTGCATTTTCTCTCCCAATCCCACCAGTCCTCTCAGTCCCAAGTGTCCAGCCTTATGTCTCATCCAGCTGTCTTTGCAGATAGGGTCATTCCAGGTTTCATCAGAAACCCTGAAGGAATTGTGTAAGAATTTCGCTGTTTTTTGGGGTTTTTTGAAATTCATTTTTATAATGGGGTTGAGCTGATTTTCACTGACGTGTTTATGCCAGTCTAGACACAATTGATTCCCTTACGGAGACATATCAATACATAGGTTTTGAGATTCTTACTAGTCAGATATATTCCTCTGCGGGAAATATGGGGTTTTGAGTCCCTTTCACTGAGGAAGGTGTAGGTCTTGTCTATTCCATAGTTGGTTTTTGGAACGGTACCTGTGCTTATATCAAACTCTGGTTTTATGCATCACCCCACCTCTCCTTCCCCCTTAAGCAGGCATAAGAGTGTTTTCTAAATGTGAGACACTGTTCTCTTTCCTAACTCAGTTCAAGTGTAGCCATGTTTACAGGATCTTCATAAGTGATATCTTATGATAAGTTTCTTTTTCTGTGTGACTTATTTCACTTAGAATCATCGTACGTGATTCCACCCATTTTGCTGCTACCGGTTTTATGACATTGATTTCATGGCTGAGGGATATTCCAATGTACGTAAGTACCACAATTTTTTGAACCATTTTTATATTTCCTGGGATATTTAAGGTGTACCCAAGTTGAGGTCCTTGTAAGCAGTGCAGCCCTAAATTTTGGGGTGGCTCTGTCTTATTGATTTTCAGTTTTCCCAAGGTATATTCCCTAGACTGGAAGTTCCCATGGCTCTGTAGATCTGTTGTTTACTTGTTTTAGGGAACACAATGCACTCCTCCAGAGAGGCAGTTGGCAATGTACATCCCGCCCATCAGCATAACAAGGCTCCCTGTTCTCCAGGGCCTGTCTGCCCTTTCTGGTTTTTACACAGTTGTGGATGTCCCTTTGGACCGGTGGGAAGTGATACGTCTTTGTAATGCAGATTAGCATTGCCCGCTTGCTTGCTTGGCCAAATAGGGTGTATGCGTTTTCTCCTGAATATATTCAGGAGAAAACGCATACGCCTTTTTTGGCCAAGTGCATCATTGTCGAAGTTGTGCCCCTCTTCCTGTGCTTTAAGGGCGATCCCAACGTACCTCTTGAAATCTGTTTCCTGCTATTCTGCCTCGCTTTCAAGTCCGCCTCGTTGCCTTCCCTCAACAGATTTTTGGACGATAGTTGTCCTTTATTACTCGGCCAGTTTGTGAATTGCTGTGCCCCTGAGCTCCATTTTTCAACTCGTTTTTGGTGAGCTGACCGCAAGTCCAAAATTTTGGTTCAGGACCTATGCTGGTTACCGGTGGGGGGCTGAGACTTTGGTTAATTCTTCTTTCTCCTGGGAAGTTAGAGTGATATGTGCCCGTCCAAATGCCTAACAGCTACACTCTCATTGGTTCTCCCTCTTCCCTTTCATCCTCTGCCAAATTGGTAACCTGTGCGAAACAGGAGGTTAAAGGGGCTGTCTCTCCAAGTTGGGAAATTGATAGTAAAGCAGATGGAAAGTCAAACCGGAGCACCAGGAGAGGGACTATTCGTTGAGTTTTAGAAAGCATTCATATTCACAGTGTGTCCGTTCTCTAGGTTTCCCGTATATGTTATAGCTGTAGTAATGTTCCCTTCAAGCTGGAGAGTTAGGACCCTTGGAATGGGTGCCATGCATTATTGCTTTAAAGGTTCTGCATTTGCTCACCAAATCTCACCAATTCTCTTAGTCCCAAGTGTCCAGCCTTATGCCACATCCAGCTGTCGTTGTACATAGGGTCATTCCAGGTTTCATCAGAGACCCTGAAGGAATTGTAAAGAATTTCCCAGTTTTTTTGTTTTGTTTTTGAAATTCCTTTTTATCGTGGGTTAGAGCTGATTATCGCTGCCATGTTTATGCCAGTCTAGACACACTTGATTCCCTTATGGAGACATATCAATACATAGGTTTTAAGATTCTTACTAGTCAGACATATTCCTCTGCGGGAAATATGGGGTTTTGAGTCCCTTTCACTGAGGAAGATGTAGGTGTTGTCTATTCCATAGTTGGTTTTTGGAACGGTACCTGTGCTTATATCAAACTCTGGTTTTATGCATCACCCCACCTCTCCTTCCCGCTTCAGCAGGCATAAGAGTGTTTTCTAAATGTGAGACACTGTTCTCTTTCCTAACTCAGTTCAAGTGTAGCCATGTTTACAGGATCTTCATAAGTGATATCTTATGATAAGTTTCTTTTTCTGTGTGACTTATTTCACTTAGAATCATCGTACCTGAATCCAACCATTTTGCTGCTAGTGGTCTTATGAAATTGATTTCATGGCTGAGGGATATTCCATCGTACGTAATTACCACAATTTTTTGAACCATTTTTATATTTCCTGGGATATTTAAGGTGTACCCAAGTTGAGGTCCTTGTAAGCAGTGCAGCCCTAAATTTTGGGGTGGCTCTGTCTTATTGATTTTCAGTTTTCCCAAGGTATATTCCCTAGACTGGAAGTGCCCTTGGCTCTGTAGCTCTGTTGTTTGCTTGTTTTAGGGAACACAATGCACTCCTCCATAGAGGCAGTTGGCAATTTACATCCCGTCCATCAGCATAACAAGGCTCCCTGTTCTCCAGGGCCTGTCTTGCCTTTCTGGTTTTTACACATTTTGTGGATGTCCCTTTTGACCGGTGGGAAGTGATACTTCTTTGTAGTGCAGATTTGCATTGCCCGCTTGCTTGCTTGGCCAAAAAGGGTGTATGCGTTTTCTCCTGAATATATTCAAGAGAAAACACATACGCCCTTTTTGGCCAAGTGCATCATTGTTGAAGTTGTGCCCCTCTTCCTGTGCTTTAAAGGCGATTCCAACGTACCTCTTGAAATCTGTTTCCTGCTATTCTGCCTCGCTTTCAAGTCCTTCTCGTTGCCTTCCCTCACCAGATTTTTGGACGATAGTTGTCCTTTATTACTCGGCCAGTTTGTGAATTGCTGTGCCCCTGAGCTCCATTTTTCAACTCGTTTTTGGTGAGCTGACCGCAAGTCCAAAATTTTGGTTCAGGACCTATGCTGGTCCCAGTGGGGGGCTGAGACTTTGGTTAATTCTTCTTCCTGCCAGGAAATTAGAGTGATATGTGCCCGTCCAAATGCCTAACAGCTACTCTCTCATTGGTTCTCCCTCTTCCCTTTCATCCTCTGCCAAATTGGCCACCTGTTCGAACCAGGAGGTTAAAGGGGCTGTCTCTCCAAGTTGGGAGGTGATAGTAAAGCAGATGGCAAGTCAAACCGGAGCACCAGGAGAGGGACTATTCGTTGAGTTTTAGAAACCTTTCATATTCACAGTGTGTCTGTTCTCTAGGTTTCCTGTACATGTTATAGCTGTAGTAATATTCCCTTCAACCTGGAGAGTTGTGACCCATGGAATGTGTGCCAGGCATTTGTGATTTAAAGGGTCTGCATTTTCTCAACCAATCTCACAAATCCTCTTAGACCCAAGTGTCCAGCCTTATGCCACATCCAGCTGTCGTTGTACATAGGGTCATTCCAGGTTTCATCAGAGACCCTGAAGGAATTGTAAAGAATTTCCCAGTCTTTTTGTTTTGTTTTTGAAATTCCTTTTTATAGTGGGTTTGAGCTGATTCTCGCTGCCATGTTTATGCCAGTCTAGACACACTTGATTCCCCTACAGAGACATATCAATACATAGGTTTTAACATTCTTACTAGTCAGATATATTCCTCTGCGGGAACTATGGGGTTTTGAGTCCCTTTCACTGAGGAAGGTGTAGGTCTTTTCTATTCCATAGTTGGTTTTTGGAACGGTACCTGTGCTTATATCAAACTCTGGTTTTATGCATCACCCCACCTCTCCTTCACCCTTAAGCAGGCATAAGAGTGTTTCCTAAATGTGAGACTCTGTTCTCTTTCCTAACTCAGTTCAAGTGTAACCATGTTTACAGGATCTTCATAAGTGATATCTTATGATAAGTTTCTTTTTCTGTGTGACTTATTTCACTTAGAATCATCGTACCTGAATCCACCCATTTTGCTGCTACTGGTCTTATGACATTGATTTCATGGTTGAGGGATATTCCATCGTACGTAAGTACCACAATTTTTTGAACCATGTTTATATTTCCTGGGATATTTAAGGTGTACCCAAGTTGAGGTCCTTGTAAGCAGTGCAACCCTAAATTTTGGGGTGGCTGTGCTTATTGATTTTTAGTTTTCCCAAGGTATATTCCCTAGACTGGAAGTGCCCTTGGCTCTGTAGCTCTGTTGTTTACTTGTTTTAGGGAACACAATGCACTCCTCCATAGAGGCAGTTGGCAATTTACATCCCGTCCATCAGCATAACAAGGCTCCCTGTTCTCCAGGGCCTGTCTTTCCTTTCTGGTTTTTACACATTTTGTGGATGTCCCTTTTGACCGGTGGGAAGTGATACTTCTTTGTAGTGCAGATTTGCATGCCCGCTTGCTTGCTTGGCCAGAAAGGGCGTATGCGTTTTCTCCTGAATATATTCAATATTCCCTTCAACCTGGAGAGTTGAAACCCATGAAATGGGTGCCATGCATTATTGCTTTAAAGGGTCTGCATTTGCTCACCCAATCTCATCAATCCTCTCAGTCCCTAGTGTCCCTCCTTATGCCACATCCAACTGTCATTGTAGATAGGGTCATTCCATGTTTCATCACAGACCCTGAAGGAATTGTAATGAATTTCCCAGTTTTTTTGTTTTGTTTTTGAAATTCCTTTTTATAGTGGGTTTGAGCTGATTCTCGCTGCCATGTTTATGCCAGTCTAGACACACTTGATTCCCTTACGGAGACATATCAATACATAAGTTTTAAGATTCTTACTAGTAAGATATATTCCTCTGCAGGAAATATGGGGTTTTGAGTCCCGTTCACAGAGGAAGTAGTAGGTCTTGTCTATTCTGTATTTGGATTATGGAACCGTACCTGTGCTAATATCAAACTCTGGTTTTATTCATCACCCCACCTCTGCTTTCCCCTTAAGCATGCATAAGAGTGTTTTCTATATATGAGACTCTGTTCCCTTTCCTAATTCATTCCATGTGTAGCCATGTTTATACACCCTTCATAAGTGATATCTTATGATAAGTTTCTTTTTCTGTGTGATTTTTTCAGTTAGAATCATGGTACATGAATCCCATCATTATGCTGCTACTGGCCTTATGACATTGACTTCATGGCTGAGGGATATTCCATCATACGTATGTACCACAATTTCCTTACCATTTTTGTCTTTCCTGGGTTATTTAAGGTGTCCCGAAGTCGAGGTTCTTGTAAGCAGTGCTGCCCTATATTTTGGGTTGGCTGTGTCCTATTGATTTTCAATTTTCCCAAGGTATATTCCCATGACTGGAAGTGCCTTAGGTTGTGAAGCTCTGTTGAGTAATTCTTTTAGGGAACACAATGCACTCCTCCAGAGTTACTGTTGGCAATCTACATCCCACCCATCAGCATAACAAGGCTCCCTGTTCTCCAGAGCCCCTCTTGCCTTTCTGGTTTTTACACATTTTACGGATATCCCTTTTGACTGGTGGGAAGTGATACTTCTTTGTAGTGCAGATTTGCATTGTGCGGTTGCTTGGTTGGCCAAAATGGGTGTATGCGTTTTCTCCTGAATATATTCAGGAGAAAACGCATGCACCCTTTATGGACAATTCCATAATTGTCGAAGTTGTGATGCTTTTCCTGTGTTTAAAGGCGATTCCAATGTACTTCTGGAAATCTGTTTCGTGCAAATCTCCCTCATTTTCAAGTCCGCCTCATGGCTTCTCCTCAACAGATTTTTGGAAGAGAGTAGTCCTCTATAACTCTGCAAGTTAGTGAATTGCTGTGCCCCTGAGCTCCATTTTTCAACTTGTGTTTTTGTGAGCTGACCGCAAACCCACAATTTTGCTTCAGGACCTATACTAGTTATGGGTGTGGGGCAGGCTCAGAGTTTGGTTAATTCTTCTTCATGACGGGAAATTAGACTGACATGTGGCCGTCCAAATGCCTACAGCTACTCTCTCATTGGTTCTCCCTCTTCCCTTATATCCTCTGCACAATGTGCCAACTGTGCGAACCAGGAGGTTATAGGGGCTGACTCTCCAAGTTGGGAGATTGATATTAAAGCAGTTGGAATGTCAAGCTGGAGCACATGGAGAGAAAAAAATTAGTAGAGTTTTAGAAACCTTTCACCATCAGAGGGTGTCCATTCTCTAGGTTTCCCATACATGTTATAACTGTAGTGATATTCCCTTCTACCTGGAGAGTTGGGAACCATGGAATCAGTGGCAGGCATTATTGATTTAAAGCGTCTGCATTTTCACACCCAATCTCACCAATCCTCTCAGTCCCAAGTGAACAGCCTTATGCCACATCCAGCTGTTGTTGTAGATAGGGTCATTCCAAGTTTCATCAGAACCCCTGAAGGTATTGTGTAAGAATTTCACTGTTTCTTTGTTTTGTTTTGAAATTCCTTTTTATAGTGGGTTTGAGCTGATTCTCACTGCCGTGTTTATGTCATTCTAGACACACTTGGTTCCCTTATGGAGACATATCAATACATAGGTTTTAAGATCCTTACTAGTCAGATATATTTCTCTGTGGGGAATAGGGGTGTTGAGTCCCATTCACTGAGGAAGGAGTCGGGCTTGTCTCTTCTGTATTTGGATTATGGAACGGTACCTGTGTTAATATCAAACTCTGGTTTTGTGTGTCTCCCCACCTCTCCTTCCCCCTTAAGCAAGCATAAGAGTGTTTTCTAAATCTGAGACTCTGTTCTCTTTCCTAATTCAGTTCATATGTAGCCAGGTTTACAGTCCCTTCATAAGTGATATCTTATATCAGAATGCACCATGGCCCTTGTCATAATAATGCTCCATGACCCCTGTCATCACAATGCTCCATTCCCTGGTTATCACAATGCTCCATGTCCCTTGTCATAACAATTCTCCACGTACTTGTCATCACAATGCTACTTGACACTTCTCATCACAAAGTTACATGCTCGTTTCATCACAATTCTCCATGCACTTGTCATTGCAATGTTCCATGACCCCTGTCATAGCAAGCTCCAAGTGTTTGTCATCACAATGCTTCACGACTTTATCATCAAAATTCTCAATGGCACTTTTCGTCACAATGTTCCGTACCCTTGTCATCACAATGTTCCATTCCCTTGTCATCACAATGCTCCATGACCCCTGTCATCACAATGCTCCCTGACACCTGTCATCACAATGCTTCATGCCCCTTGTCATTACAGTGCTCCATGATGCTCATCATCACAATTACCCAAGGTCTTCTCATCACAATGCTCCACGGTTTTGCCATCACAATGCTCCATGCCCTGGTCATCTCAAAGCTCAATGTCCCTTGTCCTCACAATTCTCCACGTCCTTGTCATCACAATGCTCCATGGCACTTCTCATCACAATGTTATATGCTCTTGTCATAACAATACTCCATGCACTTGTCATCGCAATGCTCCATGACCCCTGTCATAGGAAGCTCCATGCGCTTGTCATCACAATGTTTCACGACATGGACATTAAAATTATCAATGGCCCTTGTCATCTCAATGCTCCATGCGCTTATCATCACAATGCTCCTTTACCTTTGTCACAACAATCCTCCATGACACTTGGCATCACAATGCTCCGTGCTATTGTCATCACAATGGAACATGACATATGTCATCACAATGCTCCCTGACACCTGTCTTCACAATACTCCATGACCTTGTCATCACAATGCTCCATGCCCTTGTCATCACAATGTGCCATGCCCACTGTCATCAAAATAATCCATGAAACTTGTCAGACCAAAGCTCCATGCCACCTTTCATCACAATGCTCCATGAACCCTGTCATCACAATGCACCATGCCCATCATCATAATGCTTCATGCTCTTGTCATCACAATGAAATCAAAATGTTCCATGACCTCTGTCATCACAATGCTCCAAACCCTTGTGATCACAATGTTCCATAACACTTGTCATCACAATACCCCATGACGCTACTCATCACAATTATCCATGGACTTCTCATCACAATGCCCCATGACATTTGTCATCACAATGCGCAATACACATGTCATCACAATGCTCCCTGACTCTTGCCATCAGTATGCTCCCTGAACCCTTTCATGACAAGGCTCCATGCCTTTTTCATCACAATGATCCATGCCATTTTCATCACAATGCTCCAAGACCCCTGTAATCACAATGCTCCATGCCCTTGTCATCACAAAGTTCCATGATGCATGTCATCAGAATGCTCAATGGCCTTCTCATCACAATGCTCCATGCCCTTGTCATCACAATGCTCCAAGACCCCTGTAATCACAATGGTCCATGCCCCTTTTCATCAGAATGCTCCATGAGACTTGTCATCACAAGGCTCCATGGTCTTCTCATCACAATGCTCCAGGACATTGTCATCAATATGCCCCATTCCCTTATCATCACAATGCTCCATGACCCCTGTCATCACAATACTCCATGAACATTTTCAGCCCAATGTTCCATGACCTTCTCATCACAATGCTCCATGACCAATATCATCACAATTCTCCATGACCACAGTCATCACAACGCTCAATATCACCTGACAACACAATGATCCGGGACTCTTGTCATCACAATGCTCCATTCCCTAGTCATCACAATGCTCCATGACCCCTGTCATCACAATACTCCATGAACATTTTCAGCCCAATGCTCCATGACACTTGTCATCACAATGATGCATGCCCTTGTCATCCCAATGCTCCATGACCCCTGTAATCACAATGCTCCGTGATGCTTGTCATCACAGTGCTCCATGACACCTGTCATCACAATGCTCCATGCCTTTGTCAGCAAAATGCTACATGACCTTGTCATTACAATGTTCTATGCACTTGTCATCACAATACTCCATTACCATTGCCATCACAATCCTCCATGAACCTTGGGATCACATTGCTCCATGCCCTTGTCATCACAATGCTCCATGCTCCTTGAAATCAAAATGATCCATGACCTCTGTCATCACAATGCTCCAAACCCTTGTGATCACAATGTTCCATAACACTTGTCATCACAATGCTCCATGATGCCTGTCATCACAATACTCCATGCCCTTTTCATCACAATGCTCCATGACCTTTGTCATCACAATTCTCGATACACTTGTCATCACAATGCTCCCTGACACTTGTCATCAGAATGCTCCTTGAACCCTGTCACAAAAAGGCGCCATGCCTTTTTCATCAAAATGCACCATGCCGTTTTCATCCCAATGCTCCATGCCATTGTCATCAAAATACTCCACAAGCTTGTCATCAGAATGCTCCATGTCCCTTGTCATCACAATTTTCCATGCACTTGTCAGCACAATGCTCCCTGACCCTTGTCATCACAATGCTCCAAGCCATTGTCATCACAATGCTCCATTACCTTTGTCATCAGAATCCTCCACGACCCTTGGCATCACAATGCTCCATGGCATTGTCATCACAATGGGCCATTACATATGTCATCACAATGCTCCCTGACACCTGTCTTCACAATAATGAATGACCTGGTCATCACAATGCTCCATTCCCTTGTCATCACAATGCGCCATTCCAACTGTCATCGCAATAAGCCATGAAACTTATTAGACCAATGCTCCATGCCCTTGTCATCACAATGCCCCATGCCCTTGTTATCACAATGCTCCATGACCCCTGTCATCACAATGCTCCGTGACTCCAGTCATCACAAGGCTTCATGACCTATGTCATCACAATGGTCCATGCCCTTGTCATCAACAGTCTCTGTGACCTTTTTAACCACAATGCTTCATGAACTTTTCATCACAATGCTCTTTGACCCTTGTCATCACAATGCTCTATGCCTTTCTCAGCACAATGCTCCATGACCCTTGTCATCACAATGCTCCATGCGCTTGTCAGCACAATGCTCCATGACCCATGTCATCACAATGCACCATGCGCTTGTCGTCACAGTGCTCCACAATCTTGTCATCACAATGCTCCATAAACCTTGTCATCACAATGCTCCATGCACTTCAAATCAAAATGCTCTCTCACCACTGATAACACAATGTTACATCACTATTCATCACAATACTCCCTCAACCCTGTCATCACTATGTTCCATGACTCCTGTCATCACAATGCTACATGCACTTATCATCACAATGTTCGATGATCCCTGACATCACAATGTTCCATAACCCCTGTCATCAAAATGCTCCATGACCCTTTTCATCAAAATGCTCCATGACCCCTGACATCACAATGTTACATAACGTCTCTCATCAAAATGTTCCATGACCCTTTTCATCAAATTGGTCCATGACAATGTCATCACAATGCTCCCTGCCCTTCTCATCACAATGCACCACGCCCTTGTCATCAAAATGCTCCATGACCTTTGTCATCACAAAGCTCCATGACCCTTGGCATCACAATGCTCCATGCCATTGTCATCACAATACCGCATGAAACCTCTCATCACATTGTTCCATGCAATTGTCATCAAAAAGCTCCATGGTGCTTGTCATCACACTGCTCGATGCCCTTCTCATCACAATGCTCCATGCCCTTGTCATTACAATCCTCCATGACCCATGTATCACTGTGTTTCGTGCCCTTGTCATCACAATGCTCCATGCCCACTCTCATCACAATAATCCATGAAACTTTTCAGACAAATGTTCCATGCCCTTGTCATCACAATGCTCCATTACCCCTGTCATAACAATGCTCCATGACCCCTGCCATCACAACGTTCCACGACCTTGTCATCACAAGGCTCCATGACCCTTGTCATCACAATGCTCCAAGACCCCTGTAATCACAGTGCTACACGCCCTTGTCATCACAAAGCTCCATGATGCATGTCATCAGAATGCTCCATGCCCTTGCCATCACAATGCTCCATTACCCATGTGATAACAATGCTCCATGACCCCTGCCATCACGATGTTCCATGGCCTTGTCATCACAAGGCTCCATGACCCTTCTCATCACAATGCTCCAAGACACCTGTAATCACAATGCTCCATGTCCCTTTTTATCTCAATGATCCATGAACCCTGTCATCACAATGCACCATGCCCATCATCATAATGCTTCAGGCTATTGTCATCACAATGAAATCAAAATTCTCCATGACCTCTGTCATAACACTGCTCCAAACCCTTGTGATCACAATATTCCATAACACTTGTCATCACAATGCCCCATGACGCTCGTCATCACAATTATCTATGGTCTTCTCATCACAGTGCTCCATGACCTTTGTCATCACAATGCTCAATACACTTGTCATCAAAATGCACCCAGACACTTGTTCTCTGTATGCTCCTTGAACCCTGTCATGACAAGGCTTCATGCCTTTTTCATCACAATGATCCATGCGTTTTTCATCACAATGCTCCAAGACACCTGTAATTACAATGCTCCATGCCCTTGTCATCACAAAGCTCAATGACGCATGTCATCAGACTGCTCCTTGGCCTTCTCATCACAATGCTCCATGCCCTTGTCATCACAATTTTCCAAGACACTCTAATCACAATGCTCCATGCCCCTTTTCATCAGTATGCTCCATGAGACTTGTCTCACAAGGCTCCATGGTTTTCTCATCACAATGCTCCAGCACCTTGTCATCACAATGCTTCACGACCTTGTCATGAAAATTTTCAATGGCCCTTGTCATCATAATGCTCCAAGCCCTAGTCATCACAATGCTCCATTATATTTGTCATCACAATCCTCCATTACATTTGGCATCACAATGCTCCATGCCATTGTCATCGCAAGGGACCATGACATATGTCATCACAATGCTCCCTGACACCTGTCTTCACAATACTCCATGACCTTCTCATCACAATGCCCCATGCCCTTGTCATCACAATGCCCCATGCCCACTGTCATCACAATAATCTATTAAACTTGTCAGACCAATGCTCCATGCCCCTGTCATCACAATGCTCCATGCCCTTGTCATCACAATGCTCCATGACACCTGTCATCACAATGCTCTGTGACTCCAGTCATCACAATGCTTCATAACATTTGTCATCACAGTGGTCCATGCCCACATCATCACAAAGCTCTGTGACCTTTGTAACCACAATACTCCATGAACTTTTCATCACAATGCTCCATGCCTTTGTCAGAACAATGCTCCATGACCCTTGTCATCACAATGTGCCACGTGATTTTCATCACAACGGTCCACAACCTTGTCATCGTAATGCTCCATAAACCTTGTAATCACAATGCTCCATGCACTTCTCATCAAAATGCTCTCTCAACAGAGATATCACAATGTTCCATCACTAGTCATCACAATACTCCCTCACCCCTGTAATCACAATGTTCCATGACCCCTGTCATCACAATGCTACATCCCCTTATCATCACAATGTTCCATGACCCCTGACATCACAATGTTCCATAACCCCTGTCATCAAAATGCTCCATGACCCTTTTCATCCCAAAGCTCCATGACCCCTGACATCACAATGTTCTATAACCCCTGTCATCAAAATGTTCCATTACACTTTTCATCAAATTGCTACATGACCCTGTCATCAAAATGCTCCCTCCCCTTCTCAACACAATGCACCACGCCCTTGACATCAAAATGCTCCATGACTTTTGTCATCACAAAGCTCCATAACCCTTGGAATCACAATGTTCCATGAACCCTCTCATCACATTGTTCCATGCCCTTGTCATCACAAAGCTCCACGACGCTTGTCAAAACAATGTTCGATGCCCTTCTCATCACAATGCTCCATGCCCTTGTCATTACAATCCTCCATGGCCCATGGATCACAGTGTTCCGTGACCTTGTCATCACAATGCTCCATGCCCACTCTCATCACAATAATCCATGAAACTTTTCAGACCAATGCTCCATGCCCTTCTCATCACAATGCTCCATTACCCCTGTCATAACAATGCTCCATGACACCTGCCATCACAATGTTCCACACCATTGTCATCACAAGGCTCCATGACCCTTGTCATCACAATGCTCCAAGACCCCTGTAATCACAATGCTCCATGCCCTTGTCATCACAAAGCTCAATGACACATGTCATCAGAATGCTCCATGGCCTTCTCATCACAATGCTCCTTGCCCTTGTCATCAAAATGCTCCAAGACCCCTGTAATCACAATGCTCCATGCCCCTTTTCATCTCAATGCTCCATGAACGCTGTCATCACAATGCACCATGCCCATCACCATAATGCTTCAGGCTATTGTCATCACAATGAAATCAAAATGCTCCATGACCTCTCTCATCACAATGCTCCAAACCCTTGTGATCACCATGTTCCCTAAAACTTATCATCACAACACCCCATGACGCTCATCATCACAATTATCCATGGTCTTCTCATCACAATGCTCCATGAACTTTGTCATCACAATGCTCAATACACTTGTCATCACAATGCTCCGTGACACTTGTCGTCAGTATGCTCCTAGAACCCTGTCATGACAAGGCTCCATGCCTTTTTCATAACAATGATCCATGCCATTTTCATCACAATGCTCCATGCCCTTGTCAGCACAAAGCTCCATGACACATGTCATCAGAATGCTCCATGGCCTTCTCATCACAATGCTCCATGCCCTTGTCATCACAATGCTCCAAGACCCCTGTAATCACAATGCTCCATGCCCCTTTTCATCAGAATGTTCCATGAGAATTGTCATCACAAGGCTCCATGGACTTCCCATCACAATGCTCCAGGACCTTGTCATCACAGTGCTCAATTCCCTTCTCATTACAATGCTCCATGACCCCTGTCATCACAATACTCCATGAACATTTTCAGCCCAATGCTTCATGACCTTCTCATCACAATGCTCCATGACCCATATCATCACAGTCCTCCATGACCACTGTCATCACAACACTCCATGACCCCTGACAACACAATGATCCGGGACTCTTGTCATCACAATGCTCCATTCCCTTGTCATCACAATGCTCCATGAACATTTTCAGCCCAATGCTCCATGACAATTGTCATCACAATGATCCATGCCCTTGTCATCCCAATGCTCCATGACCCCTGTAATCACAATGCTCCGTGACGCTTATCATCACAGTGCTCCATGACCCTTATCATCACAATTCTCCATGCCTGTGTCATCAAAATCCTACATGACCTTGTCATCACAATGCTCCATGAGCTTGTCATCACAATACTCCTTTACCATTTTCATCACAATCCTCCATGAACCTTGGGATCACATTGCTCCATGCCCTTGTCATCACAATGCTCCATGCTCCTTGAAATCAAAATGGTCCATGACCTCTGTCATCACAATGCTCCAACCCCTTGTGATCACAATGTTCCATAACACTTGTCATCACAACACTCCATGATGACTGTCATGACAATACTCCATGCACTTGTCGTCACAATGCTCCATGACCTTTGTCATCACAATTCTCAATACACTTGTCATCACAATGTTCCCTGACACTTGTCGTCAGAATACTCCTTGAACACTGTCATGAAAAGGCTCCATGCCTCTTTCATCAGAATGCTCCATGCCCTTTTCATCACAACGCTCCACGTCATTGTCATCACAATACTCCACAAGCTTGTCATCAGAATGCTCCATGATCATTGTCTTCAGAATGCTCCATGACCCCTGTCATCACAATGCTCCATACCCCTTGTCATTACAGTGTTCCATGACGCTCGTCATCACAATTATCCATGGTCTTCTCATCACAATGTCCCACGGTCTTGCCATCACAATGCTCCATGCCTTGGTCATCACGATGCTCCATGTCCCCAGTCATCACAATGCTCCATTACCCCTGTCATCACAATGCTCCATACCCCTTGTCATTACAGTGCTCCATGACGCTCGTCATCACAATTATCCATGGTCTTCTCATCACAATGCTCCACGGTCTTGCCATCACAATGCTCCATGACCTGGTCATCACAATGCTCCATGTCCCGTGTCATCACAATTCTCCACGTTCTTGGCATCACTATGCTCCATGATACTTCTCATCACAGTGTTACATGTTTTGTCATCACAATTCTCTATGCACTTGTCATCATAATGCTCCATGACCCCTGTCATAGCAAGCTCCATGTGATTGTCATCACAATGCTTCATGAACATGTCATCAAAATTCTCAATGGCCCTTGTTATCACAATGCGCCATGACCCTTGTCATCACAATGCTCCAAGCCCTTGTCATCAAAATGCTCCATTACCTTTGTCATCACAATCCTCCATGACACTTGGCATCACAATGCTACATTCCATTGTCATTGCAATAGACCATGACATATGTCATCACAATGCTCCCTGACACCCTTCTTCACAATACTCCATGACCTTCTCATCACAATGCTCCATGCCCTTGCCATCACAATGCGCCATGCCCACTGTCATCACAATAATCCATTAAACTTGTCAGAAAAATGCTCCATGACCCTGTCATCACAAGGCTCCATGCCCTTTCATCACAATGCTCTATGACCCCTGTCATCACAATGCTCCGTGACTCCAGTCATCATAATGCTTCATGACCTTTGTCATCACAATGGTCCATGCCCTCGTCATCACAAGGATCTGTAACCTTTGTGACCACAACACTCCATGAACATTTCATCACAATGCTCGGTGACCCTTGTCATCACAATGCTCCATGCCTTTGTCAGCACATTACTCCATGACACATGGCATCAAATATTCCATGCGCTTGTCATCACAATGCTCCACATCGTTGTCATCACAATGCTCCACAAACCTTGTCATCACAATGCTCCATGCGTTTGTCAGCACAATGATCCATGACCCATGTCATCACAATGTGCCCTGCGTTTCTCATCACAATGCTCCACAGCCTTGTCATCACAATGCTCCATGACCCCTAACATCACAATGTTCCATAAACACTGTCATCAAAATGTTCCATGACCCTTTTCATCCAATTGCTCCATGACCCTGTCATCACAATGCTCCCTGCCCTTCTCATCACAATGCACCACACTCTTGTCATCAAAATGCTCCATGGCCTATGTCATCACAAAGCTCCATGACCCTTGGAATCACAATGCTCCATGCCATTGTCATCACAAAGCTCCATGAAACCTCTCATCACATTGCTCCATGCCGTTGTCATCACAAAGCTCCATGACGCTTGTCATCACAATGCTCCATGCCCTTGTCATTGCAATCCTCCATGACACATGTATCACTGTGTTCCGTGCCCTTGTCATCACAATGCTCCATGCTCACTCTCATCACAATAATCCATGAAACTTTTCAGACCAATGCTCCATGCCCTTGTCATCACAATGCTCCATTACACCTGTCATAACAATGCTCCATGACCCATGCCATCACAATGTTCTACGGCTTGTCATCACAAGACTCCATGGCCCTTGTCATCACAATGCTCCAAGACCCCTGTAATCACAATGCTCCATGCCCATGTCATCACAAAGCTCCCTGACGCATGTCATCAGAATGCTCCATGGCCTTCTCATCACAATACTCCATGCCCTTGTCATCACAATGCTCCAAGACCCTTGTTATTACAATGATCCATGCCTCTTTGCATCTCAATGCTCCATGAACCCTGTCATCACAATGCACCATGCCCATCATCATAATGCTTCATGCTATTGTCATCACAATGAAATCAAAATTCTCCATGACCTCTCTCATCACAATGCTCCAAACCCTTGTGATCACAATGTTCCATAACACTTGTCATCACAACGCCCCATGACGCTGGTCATCACAATTATCCATGGACTTCTCATCACAATGCTCCATGACCTTTGTCATCACAATTCTCAATACACTTGTCATCACAATGCTCCCTGATACTTGTCATCAGTATGCTCATTGAACCCTGTCATGACAAGTCTCCATGCCTTTTTCATCACAATGATCCATGCCCTTTTCATCACAATGCTCCATGCCATTGTCATCACAATACTCCACAAGCTTGTCATCAGAATGCTCCGTGACACTTTTCATCTCAATGATCCATGGCCCCTGTCATCACAATGCTCCATGACACCTGTCATCACAATGCTCCATGCCCCTTGTCATTACAGTGCTCCATGATGTTCGTCATCACAATTATCCATGGTCTTCTCATCACAGTGCTCCACGGTCTTGCCATCACAATGCTCCATGCCCTGGTCATCACAATGCTCCATGTCCCCAGTCATCACAATGCTCCATGACCCCTGTCATCACAATGCTCCATAGCGCTTGTCATTACAGTGCTCCATGACAGTCGTAATCACAATTGTCCATGGTCTTCTCATCACAATGCTCCACGACCTTGTCATCAAAATGCTCCATGACCCTTGTCATCACAATGCTCCATGACCACTGTCATAACAATGCTCCATGACCCCTGTCATCACAAGGCTCCATACCACTTGTCATTACAGTGCTCCATGACGCTCCTCATCACAATTATCCATGGTCTTCTCATCACAATGCTCCACGGTCTTGCCATCACTGTGCTCCATGCCTTGGGCATCACAATGCTCCATGTCCCCGGTCATCACAATGCTCCATGACCACTGTCATCACAATGCTCTATACCCCTTGTCATTACAGTGCTCCATGACACTCGTCATCACAATTATCCATGATCTTCTCATCACAGTGCTCCACGACATTGCCATCACAAGGCTCCATGCCCTGGTCATCACAATGCTCCATGTCCCCAGTCATCACAATGCTCCATGTCCCCGGTCATCACAATGCTCCATGACCACTGTCATCACAATGCTCTATACCCCTTGTCATTACAGTGCTCCATGACGCTCGTCATCACAATTATCCATGGTCTTCTCATCACAATGCACCACACTCTTGTCAGCAAAATGCTCCATGCCCCGGTCATCACAATGCTCCATGTCCCCTGTCATCACAATTCTCCACGTTCTTGGCATCACTATGCTCCATAATACTTCTCATCACAGTGTTACATGTTTTGTCATCACAATTCTCTATGCACTTGTCATCGCAATGCTCCATGATCCCTGTCACAGCAAGCTCCATGTGATTGTCATCACAATGCTTCATGAACATGTCATCAAAATTCTCAATGGCCCTTGTTATCACAATGCTCCATGACCCTTGTCATCACAATGCTCCAAGCCCTTGTCATCAAAATGCTCCATTACCTTTGTCATCACAATCCTCCATGACACTTGGCATCACAATGCTACATTCCATTGTCATTGCAATAGACCATGACATATGTTTTCACAATGCTCCCTGACACCCTTCTTCACAATACTCCATGACCTTCTCATCACAATGCTCCATGCCCTTGTCATCACAATGCGCCATGCCCACTGTCATCACAATAATCCATGAAACTTGTCAGAAAAATGCTCCATGACCCTGTCATCACAATGCTCCATGCCCTTTCATCACAATGCTCTATGACCCCTGTCATCACAATGCTCCGTGACTCCAGTCATCACAATGCTTCATGACCTTTGTCATCACAATGGTCCATGCCCTCGTCATCACAAGGCTCTGTGACCTTTGTGACCACAACACTCCATGAACATTTCATCACAATGCTCGGTGACCCTTGTCATCGCAATGCTCCATGCCTTTGTCAGCACATTACTCCATGACACATGGCATCAAATGTGCCATGCGCTTGTCATCACAATGCTCCACATCGTTGTCATCACAATGCTCCATAAACCTTGTCATCACAATGCTCCATGCGTTTGTCAGCACAATGTTCCATGACCCATGTCATCACAATGTGCCCTGCGTTTCTCATCACAATGCTCCACAGCCTTGTCATCACAATGCTCCATGCACCTCTCATCAAAATGCTCTCTCACCACTGATATCACAATGTTCCATCACTAGTCAACACAATACTCCCTCCACCCTGTCATCCCAATGTTCCATGACCCTTGTCACAACAATGCTACATGCTCTTATCATCACAATGCTCCATGACCCCTGACATCACAATGTTCCATAACCCCTGTCATCACAATGCTCCATGACCCTTTTCATCACAATGTTCCATGACCCCTAACATCACAATGTTCCATAAACACTGTCATCAAAATGTTCCATGACCCTTTTCATCCAATTCCTCCATGACCCTGTCATCACAATGCTCCCTGCCCTTCTCATCACAATGCACCACACCCTTGTCATCAAAATGCTCCATGGCCTATGTCATCACAAAGCTCCATGACCCTTGGAATCACAATGCTCCATGCCATTGTCATCACAAAGCTCCATGAAACCTCTCATCACATTGCTCCATGCCGTTGTCATCACAAAGCTCCATGACGCTTGTCATCACAATGCTCCATGCCCTTGTCATTGCAATCCTCCATGACACATGTATCACTGTGTTCCGTGCCCTTGTCATCACAATGCTCCATGCTCACTCTCATCACAATAATCCATGAAACTTTTCAGACCAATGCTCCATGCCCTTGTCATCACAATGCTCCATTACACCTGTCATAACAATGCTCCATGACCCCTGCCATCACAATGTTCTACGGCCTTGTCATCACAAGACTCCATGACCCTTGTCATCACAATGCTCCAAGACCCCTGTAATCACAATGCTCCATGCCCATGTCATCACAAAGCTCCCTGACGCATGTCATCAGAATGCTCCATGGCCTTCTCATCACAATACTCCATGCCCTTGTCATCACAATGCTCCAAGACCCTTGTTATTACAATGATCCATGCCTCTTTTCATCTCAATGCTCCATGAACCCTGTCATCACAATGCACCATGCCCATCATCATAATGCTTCATGCTATTGTCATCACAATGAAATCAAAATTCTCCATGACCTCTCTCATCACAATGCTCCAAACCCTTGTGATCACAATGTTCCATAACACTTGTCATCACAACGCCCCATGACGCTGGTCATCACAATTATCCATGGAATTCTCATCACAATGCTCCATGACCTTTGTCATCACAATTCTCAATACACTTGTCATCACAATGCTCCCTGACACTTGTCATCAGTATGCTCATTGAACCCTGTCATGACAAGTCTCCATGCCTTTTTCATCACAATGATCCATGCCCTTTTCATCACAATGCTTCATGCCATTGTCATCACAATACTCCACAAGCTTGTCATCAGAATGCTCCGTGACCCTTGTCATCTCAATGATCCATGACCCCTGTCATCACAATGCTCCATGACACCTGTCATCACAATGCTCCATGCCCCTTGTCATTACAGTGTTCCATGATGCTCCTCATCACAATTACCATGGTCTTCTCATCACAATGCTCCACGGTCTTGCCATCACAGTGCTCCATGCCTTGGGCATCACAATGCTCCATGTCCCCGGTCATCACAATTGTCCACGATCTTGGCATCACTATGCTCCATGACACTTCTCATCACAGTGTTACATGCTTTGTCATCACAATTCTCTATGCACTTGTCATCGCAATGCTCCATGACCCCGTCATAGCAAGCTCCATGTGCTTGTCATCACAATACTCCATGCCCTTGTCGTCACAATTCTCCATGACCTTTGTCATCACAATGGTCCCTGACACTTGTCGTCAGAATGCTCCCTGAAAACTGTCATGAAAAGGCTCTATGTCTTTTTCATCACAATGCCCCATGCCATTTTCATCAAAATGCTCCATGTCATTGTCATCAAAATACTCCACAAGCTTGTCATCAGAATGCTCCATGAAACTTGTCATCACAATGCTCCATGACCCCTGTTATCACAATGCTCCATACCCCTTGTCATTACAGTGCTCCCTGACGCTCATCATCACAATTATCCATGGTCTTCTCATCACAATGCTCCACGGTCTTGCCATCACAATACTCCATGCCCTGGTCATTACAATGCTCCATGTCCCCTGTCATCACAATTCTCCACGTTCTTGGCATCACTGTTCTCCATGATGCTTTTCATCACAGTGTTACATGCTTTGTCATCACAATTCTCTATGCACTTGTCATCGCAATGCTCCATGATCCCTGTCACAGCAAGCTCCATGTGATTGTCATCACAATGCTTCATGAACATGTCATCAAAATTCTCAATGGCCCTTGTTATCACAATGCTCCATGACCCTTGTCATCACAATGCTCCAAGCGCTTGTCATCAAAATGCTCCATTACCTTTGTCATCACAATCCTCCATGACACTTGGCATCACAATGCTCCATTCCATTGTCATCGCAATGGACCATGACATATGTCATCACAATGCTCCCTGACACCCTTCTTCACAATACTCCATGACCTTCTCATCACAATGCTCCATGCCCTTGTCATCACAATGCGCCATGCCCACTGTCATCACAATAATCCCTGAAACTTGTCAAACCAATGCAACATGCCCCTGTCATCACAATGCTCCATGCCCTTTCATCACAATGCTCTATGACCCCTGTCATCACAATGCTCCCTGACTCCAGTCATCACAATGCTTCATGACCTTTGTCATCACAATGGTTCATGCCCTCATCATCACAAGGCTCTGTGACCTTTGTCACCACAGCGCTCCATGAACATTTCATCATAATGCTCGGTGACCCTTGTCATCCCAATGCTCAATGCCTTTGTTAGCACAATACTCCATGACCCATGGCATCACAATGTGCCATGCGCTTGTCATCACAATGCTCCACATCTTTGTCATCACAATGCTCCATAAACCTTGTCATCACACTTCTCCATGCACTTCTCATCAAAATGCTCTCTCACCACTGATATCACAATGTTCCATCACTAGTGAACACAATACTCCCTCACCCCTGTCATCACAATATTCCATGACCCTTGTCACAACAATGCTACATGCCTTTATCATCACAATGCTTCATTCCCCTGACATCACAATGTTCCATAACCCCTGTCATCACAATGCTCCCTGCCCTTCACAACAGAATGCACCACACCCTTGTCATCAAAATGCTCCATGACCTTTGTCATCACAAAGCTCAATGACCCTTGTCATCACAATGCTGCATGCCATTGTCATCACAATGCTCCATGAACCCTCTCATCACATTGTTCCATGCCCTTGTCATCACAGGCTCCATGATGCTTTTCATCACAATGCTCGATGCCATTCTTATCACAATGTTCCATGCGCTTCTCATTACAATCCTCCATGACCCATGTATCACAGTGTTCCATGCCCTTGTCATCACAATGCTCCATTACCCCTGTCATAACAATGCTCCATGACCCCTGCCATCACAATGTTCCACAGCCTTGTCATCACAAGGCTCCATGACCCTTGTCATCACAATGCTCCAAGACCCCTGTAATCACAATGCTCCATGCCCTTGTCATCACAAAGCTCCATGACGCATGTCAACAGAATGCTCCATGGCCTTCTCATTCACGATGTTCCATGCCTTTGTCATCACAATGCTCCAAGACTCCTGTAATCGCAATGCTCCATGCCCCTTTTCATCTCAATGCTCCATGAACCCTGTCATCACAATGCACCATGCCCATCATCATAATGCTTCAGGCTATTGTCATCACAATGAAACCAAAATGCTCCATGACCTCTGTCATCACAATGCTCCAAATCCTTGTGATCAATATGTTCCATAACACTTATCATCACAACGCCCCATGACGCTCGTCATCACAATTATCCATGGTCTTCTCATCACAATGCTCCATGACCTTTGTCATCACAATACTCAATACCTTTGTCATCACAATGCTCCCTGACACTTGTTGTCAGTTTGCTCCTTGAACCCTGTCATGACAAGGCTCCATGCCTTTTTCATCAAAATGATCCATGCCCTTTTCATCACAGTGCTCCAAGACCACTGTAATCACAATGCTCCATGCCCTTCTCATCACAAAGCTCCATGATGCATGTCATCAGAACGCTCCATGGCCTTCTCATCCCAATGCTCCATGACCTTGTCATCATAATGCTCCAAGACCCCTGTAATCACAATGCTCCATGGCACTTTTCATCAGAATGCTCCATGAGACTTGTCATCACAAAGCTCCATGGTCTTCTCATCACAGTGCTCCAGTACCTTGTCATCACAATGCTCCATGACCACTGTCATCACAACGCTCCATGAACCCTGACAACACAATGATCCGGGACTCTTGTCATTAAAATGCTCCATGACCATTGTCATCACAATGATCCATGTGCTTGTCATCCCAATGCTCCAGGACCCCTGTAATCACAATGCTCCGTGATGCTTTTCATCACAGTGCTCCATGAACCTTGTCATCATAATGCTCCTTGCCTTTGTCAACAAAATGGTACATAATCTTGTCATCACAATTCTCCATGCGCTTCTCATCACAATCCTCCATGACCACTGGGATCACATTGCTTCATGCCCTTGCCATCTCTCTCTTGCCTTTCTGGTTTTTACAGATATTCGGATGTCCCTTTTGACCGGTGGTAAGTGACAATTCTTTGTAGTGTGGATTTGTATTGCGCGCTTGCTTGATTGGCCAAAAAGGGCGTATGCGTTTTCTTCTGAATATATTCAGGAGAAAACGCATACGCCCTTTTTGGCCAAGTGCATCTCTGTCCAAGTTGGGATGTTTTTCCTGTGCTTTAAAGGCGATTCCAATTTACCTCTTGAAATATGTTTTGTGCAATTCTGCCTCATTTTCAAGTCCGCTTCATTGCCTTCCCTCAACAGATTTTTGGAAGAGAGTAGTCCTTTATAAGTCTGCAGGTTTGTGAATTGCTGTGCCCCTGAGCTCCAAATTTCAAATCCCATCTTTGTGAGCTGGCCGCAAATCCACAATTTTGCTTCAGGACCTATACTGGTTCCAGGGGTCGCTATATTGGTTCCCTGTGGGTGGTTGAGGCTTTGGTTAATTCTTCTTCCTGCCGGGAACTTAGAGTGACATGTGACCTTCCAAATGCCTACATCTACTCTCTGATTGGTTCTCCCTCTTCCCTTTCATCCTCTGCACAATTAGCAAACTGTGCAAACCAGGAGGTTATAGGGGCTGACTCTCCTAAGTTGAGAGATTGATAGTAAAGCAGTTGGAATGCCAAAGTGGAGCACAAGGAGAGGAAAAATTAGGAGAGTTTTAGAAACCTTTCACCATCACAGGGTGTCCATTTTCTAGGTTTCCCATACATGTTATAGCTGTAGTAATATTCCCTTTAAGCTGGAGAGTTGGGACCCATGGAATGGGTGCCAGGCATTTGTGCTTTAAAGGGTCTGCATTTGCTCACCCAATCTCACCAATCCTCTCAGTCCCAAGTGTCCAGCCTTATGCCACATCCAGCTGTCGTTGTACATACGGTCATTCCAGGTTTCATCAGAGACCCTGAAGGAATTGTAAAGAATTTCCTAGTTTTTTTGTTTTGTTTTTGAAATTCCTTTTTATAGTGGGTTTGAGCTGATTCTCGCTGCCATGTTTATGCCAGTCTAGACACACTTGATTCCCTTACGGAGACATATCAATACATAGGTTTTAAGATTCTTACTAGTCAGATATATTCCTCTGCGTGAAATATGGGGTTTTGAGTCCCTTTCACTGAGGAAGGTGTAGGTCTTGTCTATTCCATAGTTGGTTTTTGGAACGGTACCTGTGCTTATATCAAACTCTGGTTTTATGCATCACCCCACCTCTCCTTCCCCCTTAAGCAGGCATAAGAGTGTTTTCTAAATGTGAGACACTGTTCTCTTTCCTAACTCAGTTCAAGTGTAGCCATGTTTACAGGATCTTCATAAGTGATATCTTATGATAAGTTTCTTTTTCTGTGTGACTTATTTCACTTAGAATCATCGTACCTGAATCCACCCATTTTGCTGCTACTGGTCTTATGTCATTGATTTCATGGCTGAGGGATATTCCATCGTACGTAAGTACCACAATTTTTTGAACCATATTTATATTTCCTGGGATATTTAAGGTGTACCCAAGTTGAGGTCCTTGTAAGCAGTGCAGCCCTAAATTTTGCGGTGGCTCTGTCTTATTGATTTTCAGTTTTACCAAAGTATATTCCCTAGACGGGAAGTGCCCTTGGCTCTGTAGCTCTGTTGTTTACGTGTTTTAGGGAACACTATGTACTCCTCCAGAGAGGCAGTTGGCAATTTACATCCCACCCTTCAGCATAACAAGGCTCCCTCTTCTCCAGGGCCTGTCTTGCCTTTCTGGTTTTTACACATTTTGTGGATGTTCCTTTTGACCGGAGGGAAGTGATACTTCTTTGTAGTGCAGATTTGCATTGCCCGCTTGCTTGCTTGGCCAAAAAGGGCGTATGCATTTTCTCCTGAATATATTCAGGAGAAAACGCATACGCCCTTTTTGGCCAAGTGCATCATTGTCGAAGTTGTGCCCCTCTTCCTGTGCTTTAAAGGCGATTCCAACGTACCTCTTGAAATCTGTTTCCTGCTATTCTGGCTCGCTTTCAAGTCCGCCTCGTTGCCTTCCCTCAACAGATTTTTGGACGATAGTTGTCCTTTATTACTCGGCCAGTTTGTGAATTGCTGTGCCCCTGAGCTCTATTTTTCAACTCGTTTTTGGTGAGCTGACCGCAAGTCCAAAATTTTGGTTCAGGACCTATGCTGGTTTCCGGTGGGGGGCTGAGACTTTGGTTAATTCTTCTTCCTGCCGGGAAATTACAGTGATATGTGCCCGTCCAAATGCCTAACAGCTACTCTCTCATTGGTTCTCCCTCTTCCCTTTCATCCTCTGGCAAATTGGCAACCTGTGCGAACCAGGAGGTTAAAGGGGCTGTCTCTCCAGGTTGGGAGATTGTTAGTAAAGCAGGTGGAAAGTCAATCCGGAGCACCAGGAGTGGGACTATTCGTTGAGTTTTAGAAACCTTTCGTATTCACAGTGTGTCCGTTCTCTAGGTTTCCCGTACATGTTATAGCTGTAGTAATATTCCCTTCAACCTGGAGAGTTGGGACTCATGGAATGGGTGCCATGCATTATTACTTTAAAGGGTCTGCATTTGCTCACCCAATCTCACCAATCCTGTCAGTCCCAAGTGTCCAGCCTTATGCCACATCCAGCTGTCATTGTAGATAGGGTCATTCCAGGTTTCATCAGAGACCCTGAAGGAATTGTAAAGAATTTCCCAGTTTTTTGTTTTGTTTTTGAAATTCCTTTTTATCGTGGGTTTGAGCTGATTCTCGCTGCCATGTTTATGCCAGTCTAGACACACTTGATTCCCTTACAGAGACATATCAATACATAGGTTTTAAGATTCTTACTAGTCAGATATATTCCTCTGCGGGAAATATGGTGTTTTCCGACCCTTTCACTGAGGAAGGTGTAGGTCTTGTCTATTCCATAGTTGGTTTTTGGAGCGGTACCTGTGCTTATATCAAACTCTGGTTTTATGCATCACCCCACCTCTCTTTCCCCCTTAAGCAGGCATAAGAATGTTTTCTAAATATGAGACACTGTTCTCTTTCCTAACTCAGTTCAAGTGTAGCCATGTTTACAGGATCTTCATAAGTGAAATCTTATGATAAGTTTCTTTTTCTGTGTACCTTATTTCACTTAGAATCATCGTACCTGAATCCACCCATTTTGCTGCTACTGGTCTTATGTCATTGATTTCATGGCTGAGGGATATTCCATCGTACGTAAGTACCACAACTTTTTGAACCATTTTTATATTTCCTGGGATATTTAAGGTGTACCCAAGTTGAGGTCCTTGTAAGCAGTGCAGCCCTAAATTTTGGGGTGGCTCTGTCTTATTGATTTTCAGTTTTCCCAAGGTATATTCCCTAGACTGGAAGTTCCCTTGGCTCTGTAGCTCTGTTGTTTACTTGTTTTAGGGAACACAATGCACTCCTCCAGAGAGGCAGTTGGCAATTTACATCCCGCCCATCAGCATAACAAGGCTCCCTGTTCTGCAGGGCCTGTCTTGCCTTTCTGGTTTTTTTTTTTTTTTTTTTTTTTGTGGTATGCGGGCCTCTCACTGTTGTGGCCTCTCCCGTTGTGGAGCACAGGCTCCGGATACGCAGGCTCAGCAGCCATGGCTCACGGGCCCAGCCGCTCCGCGGCATATGGGATCCTCCCAGACCGGGGCACGAACCCGTATCCCCTGCATCGGCAGGCGGACTCTCAACCACTGCGCCACCAGGGAGGCCCGCCTTTCTGGTTTTTACACATTTTGTGGATGTCCCTTTTTACCGGTGGGAAGTGATACTTCTTTGTAGTGCAGATTTGCATTGCCCGCTTGCTTGCTTGGCCAAAAAGGGCGTATGCGTTTTCTCCTGAATATATTCAGGAGAAAACGCATACGCCCTTTTTGGCCAAGTGCATCATTGTCGAAGTTGTGACCCTCTTCCTGTGCTTTATAGGCGATTCCAACGTACCTCTTGAAATCTGTTTCCTGCTATTCTGCCTCGCTTTCAAGTCCGCCTCGTTGCCTTCCCTCAACAGATTTTTGGACGATAGTTGTCCTTTATTACTCGGCCAGTTTGTGAATTGCTGTGCCCCTGAGCTCCATTTTTCAACTCGTTTTTGGTGAGCTGACCGCAAGTCCAAAATTTTGGTTCAGGACCTATACTGGTTCCCGGTGGGTGGCTGAGACTTTGGTTAATTCTTCTTCCTGCCGGGAAATTACAGTGATAGGTGCCCGTCCAAATGCCCAACAGCTACTCTCTCATTGGTTCTCCCTCTTCCCTTTCATCCTCTGCCAAATTGGCAACCTGTGCGAACCAGGAGGTTAAAGGGGCTGTCTCTCCAAGTTGGGAGGTTGATAGTAAAGCAGATGGAAAGTCAAACTGGAGCACCAGGCGAGGGACTATTCGTTGAGTTTTAGAAACCTTTCGTATTCACAGTGTGTCCGTGCTCTAGGTTTCCCGTACATGTTATAACTGTAGTAATATTCCCTTCAACCTGGAGAGTTGGGACCCATGGAATGGGTGCCATGCATTATTGCTTTAAAGGGTCTGCATTTGCTCACCCAATCTCACCAATCCTCTCAGTCCCAAGTGTCCAGCCTTATGCCACATCCAGCTATCGTTGTAGATAGGGTCATTCCAGTTTTCATCAGATACTCTGAAGGATTTGTAAAGAATTTCCCAGTTTTTTTGTTTTGTTTTTGAAATTCCTTTTTATAGTGGGTTTGAGCTGATTCTCGCTGCCATGTTTATGCCAGTCTAGACACACTTGATTCCCTTACGGAGACATATCAATACATAGGTCTTAAGATTCTTACTAGTCAGATATATTCCTCTGCGGGAAATATGGGGTTTTGAGTCCCTTTCACTGAGGAAGGTGTAGGTCTTGTCTATTCCATAGTTGGTTTTTGGAACGGTACCTGTCCTTATATCAAACTCTGGTTTTATGCATCACCCCACCTCTCTTTCCCCCTTAAGCAGGCATAAGAGTGTTTTCTAAATGTGAGACACTGTTCTCTTTCCTAACTCATTTCAAGTATAGCCATGTTTACAGCATCTTCATAAGTGATATCTTATGATAAGTTTCTTTTTCTGTGTGACTTATTTCACTTAGAATCATCGTACCTGAATCCACCCATTTTGCTGCTACTGGTCTTATGACATTGATTTCATGGCTGAGGGATATTCCATCGTACGTAAGTACCACAATTTTTTGAACCATTTTTATATTTCCTGGGATATTTAAGGTGTACCCAAGTTGAGGTCCTTGTAAGCAGTGCAGCCTTAAATTTTGGGGTGGCTCTGTCTTTTTGATTTTCAGTTTTCCCAAAGTATATTCCCTAGACGGGAAGTGCCCTTGGCTCTGTAGCTCTGTTGTTTACTTGTTTTAGGGAACACTATGTACTCCTCCAGAGAGGCAGTTGGCAATTTACATCCCACCCTTCAGCATAACAAGGCTCCCTGTTCTCCAGGGCCTGTCTTGCCTTTCTGGTTTTTACACATTTTGTGGATGTTCCTTTTGACCGGAGGGAAGTGATACTTCTTTGTAGTGCAGATTTGCATTGCCCGCTTGCTTGCTTGGCCAAAAAGGGCGTATGCGTTTTCTCCTGAATATATTCAGGAGAAAACGCATACGCCCTTTTTGGCCAAGTGCATCATTGTCGAAGTTGTGCCCCTCTTCCTGTGCTTTAAAGGCGATTCCAACGTACCTCTTGAAATCTGTTTCCTGCTATTCTGGCTCGCTTTCAAGTCCGCCTCGTTGCCTTCCCTCAACAGATTTTTGGACGATAGTTGTCCTTTATTACTCGGCCAGTTTGTGAATTGCTGTGCCCCTGAGCTCTATTTTTCAACTCGTTTTTGGTGAGCTGACCGCAAGTCCAAAATTTTGGTTCAGGACCTATGCTGGTTTCCGGTGGGGGGCTGAGACTTTGGTTAATTCTTCTTCCTGCCGGGAAATTACAGTGATATGTGCCCGTCCAAATGCCTAACAGCTACTCTCTCATTGGTTCTCCCTCTTCCCTTTCATCCTCTGCCAAATTGGCAACCTGTGTGAACCAGGAGGTTAAAGGGGCTGTCTCTCCATGTTGGGAGATTGATAGTAAAGCAGGTGGAAAGTCAATCCGGAGCACCAGGAGTGGGACTATTCGTTGAGTTTTAGAAAGCTTTCGTATTCACAGTGTGTCCGTTCTCTAGGTTTCCCGTACATGTTATAGCTGTAGTAATATTCCCTTCAACCTGGAGAGTTGGGACTCATGGAATGGGTGCCATGCATTATTACTTTAAAGGGTCTGCATTTGCTCACCCAATCTCACCAATCCTGTCAGTCCCAAGTGTCCAGCCTTATGCCACATCCAGCTGTCATTGTAGATAGGGTCATTCCAGGTTTCATCAGAGACCCTGAAGGAATTGTAAAGAATTTCCCAGTTTTTTGTTTTGTTTTTGAAATTCCTTATTATCGTGGGTTTGAGCTGATTCTCGCTGCCATGTTTATGCCAGTCTAGACACACTTGATTCCCTTACAGAGACATATCAATACATAGGTTTTAAGATTCTTACTAGTCAGATATATTCCTCTGCAGGAAATATGGTGTTTTCCGACCCTTTCACTGAGGAAGGTGTAGGTCTTGTCTATTCCATAGTTGGTTTTTGGAGCGGTACCTGTGCTTATATCAAACTCTGGTTTTATGCATCACCCCACCTCTCTTTCCCCCTTAAGCAGGCATAAGAATGTTTTCTAAATGTGAGACACTGTTCTCTTTCCTAACTCAGTTCAAGTGTAGCCATGTTTACAGGATCTTCATAAGTGAAATCTTATGATAAGTTTCTTTTTCTGTGTACCTTATTTCACTTAGAATCATCGTACCTGAATCCACCCATTTTGCTGCTACTGGTCTTATGTCATTGATTTCATGGCTGAGGGATATTCCATCGTACGTAAGTACCACAACTTTTTGAACCATTTTTATATTTCCTGGGATATTTAAGGTGTACCCAAGTTGAGGTCCTTGTAAGCAGTGCAGCCCTAAATTTTGGGGTGGCTCTGTCTTATTGATTTTCAGTTTTCCCAAGGTATATTCCCTAGACTGGAAGTTCCCTTGGCTCTGTAGCTCTGTTGTTTACTTGTTTTAGGGAACACAATGCACTCCTCCAGAGAGGCAGTTGGCAATTTACATCCCGCCCATCAGCATAACAAGGCTCCCTGTTCTGCAGGGCCTGTCTTGCCTTTCTGGTTTTTACACATTTTGTGGATGTCCGTTTTGACCGGTGGGAAGTGATACTTCTTTGTAGTGCAGATTTGCATTGCCCGCTTGCTTGCTTGGCCAAAAAGGGCGTATGCGTTTTCTCCTGAATATATTCAGGAGAAAACGCATACGCCCTTTTTGGCCAAGTGCATCATTGTCGAAGTTGTGACCCTCTTCCTGTGCTTTATAGGCGATTCCAACGTACCTCTTGAAATCTGTTTCCTGCTATTCTGCCTCGCTTTCAAGTCCGCCTCGTTGCCTTCCCTCAACAGATTTTTGGACGATAGTTGTCCTTTATTACTCGGCCAGTTTGTGAATTGCTGTGCCCCTGAGCTCCATTTTTCAACTCGTTTTTGGTGAGCTGACCGCAAGTCCAAAATTTTGGTTCAGGACCTATACTGGTTCCCGGTGGGTGGCTGAGACTTTGGTTAATTCTTCTTCCTGCCGGGAAATTACAGTGATAGGTGCCCGTCCAAATGCCCAACAGCTACTCTCTCATTGGTTCTCCCTCTTCCCTTTCATCCTCTGCCAAATTGGCAACCTGTGCGAACCAGGAGGTTAAAGGGGCTGTCTCTCCAAGTTGGGAGGTTGATAGTAAAGCAGATGGAAAGTCAAACTGGAGCACCAGGCGAGGGACTATTCGTTGAGTTTTAGAAACCTTTCGTATTCACAGTGTGTCCGTGCTCTAGGTTTCCCGTACATGTTATAACTGTAGTAATATTCCCTTCAACCTGGAGAGTTGGGACCCATGGAATGGGTGCCATGCATTATTGCTTTAAAGGGTCTGCATTTGCTCACCCAATCTCACCAATCCTCTCAGTCCCAAGTGTCCAGCCTTATGCCACATCCAGCTATCGTTGTAGATAGGGTCATTCCAGTTTTCATCAGATACTCTGAAGGATTTGTAAAGAATTTCCCAGTTTTTTTGTTTTGTTTTTGAAATTCCTTTTTATAGTGGGTTTGAGCTGATTCTCGCGGCCATGTTTATGCCAGTCTAGACACACTTGATTCCCTTACGGAGACATATCAATACATAGGTCTTAAGATTCTTACTAGTCAGATATATTCCTCTGCGGGAAATATGGGGTTTTGAGTCCCTTTCACTGAGGAAGGTGTAGGTCTTGTCTATTCCATAGTTGGTTTTTGGAACGGTACCTGTCCTTATATCAAACTCTGGTTTTATGCATCACCCCACCTCTCTTTCCCCCTTAAGCAGGCATAAGAGTGTTTTCTAAATGTGAGACACTGTTCTGTTTCCTAACTCATTTCAAGTATAGCCATGTTTACAGCATCTTCATAAGTGATATCTTATGATAAGTTTCTTTTTCTGTGTGACTTATTTCACTTAGAATCATCGTACCTGAATCCACCCATTTTGCTGCTACTGGTCTTATGACATTGATTTCATGGCTGAGGGATATTCCATCGTACGTAAGTACCACAATTTTTTGAACCATTTTTATATTTCCTGGGATATTTAAGGTGTACCCAAGTTGAGGTCCTTGTAAGCAGTGCAGCCTTAAATTTTGGGGTGGCTCTGTCTTATTGATTTTCAGTTTTCCCAAAGTATATTCCCTAGACGGGAAGTGCCCTTGGCTCTGTAGCTCTGTTGTTTACTTGTTTTAGGGAACACTATGTACTCCTCCAGAGAGGCAGTTGGCAATTTACATCCCACCCTTCAGCATAACAAGGCTCCCTGTTCTCCAGGGCCTGTCTTGCCTTTCTGGTTTTTACACATTTTGTGGATGTCCCTTTTGACCGGAGGGAAGTGATACTTCTTTGTAGTGCAGATTTGCATTGCCCGCTTGCTTGCTTGGCCAAAAAGGGCGTATGCGTTTTCTCCTGAATATATTCAGGAGAAAACGCATACGCCCTTTTTGGCCAAGTGCATCATTGTCGAAGTTGTGCCCCTCTTCCTGTGCTTTAAAGGCGATTCCAACGTACCTCTTGAAATCTGTTTCCTGCTATTCTGGCTCGCTTTCAAGTCCGCCTCGTTGCCTTCCCTCAACAGATTTTTGGACGATAGTTGTCCTTTATTACTCGGCCAGTTTGTGAATTGCTGTGCCCCTGAGCTCTATTTTTCAACTAGTTTTTGGTGAGCTGACCGCAAGTCCAAAATTTTGGTTCAGGACCTATGCTGGTTTCCGGTGGGGGGCTGAGACTTTGGTTAATTCTTCTTCCTGCCGGGAAATTACAGTGATATGTGCCCGTCCAAATGCCTAACAGCTACTCTCTCATTGGTTCTCCCTCTTCCCTTTCATCCTCTGCCAAATTGGCAACCTGTGCGAACCAGGAGGTTAAAGGGGCTGTCTCTCCATGTTGGGAGATTGATAGTAAAGCAGGTGGAAAGTCAAACCGGAGCACCAGGAGTGGGACTATTCGTTGAGTTTTAGAAACCTTTCGTATTCACAGTGTGTCCGTTCTCTAGGTTTCCCGTACATGTTATAGCTGTAGTAATATTCCCTTCAACCTGGAGAGTTGGGACTCATGGAATGGGTGCCATGCATTATTACTTTAAAGGGTCTGCATTTGCTCACCCAATCTCACCAATCCTGTCAGTCCCAAGTGTCCAGCCTTATGCCACATCCAGCTGTCGTTGTAGATAGGGTCATTCCAGGTTTCATCAGAGACCCTGAAGGAATTGTAAAGAATTTCCCAGTTTTTTTGTTTTGTTTTTGAAATTCCTTTTTATCGTGGGTTTGAGCTGATTCTCGCTGCCATGTTTATGCCAGTCTAGACACACTTGATTCCCTTACAGAGACATATCAATACATAGGTTTTAAGATTCTTACTAGTCAGATATATTCCTCTGCGGGAAATATGGTGTTTTCAGACCCTTTCACTGAGGAAGGTGTAGGTCTTGTCTATTCCATAGTTAGTTTTTGGAGCGGTACCTGTGCTTATATCAAACTCTGGTTTTATGCATCACCCCACCTCTCTTTCCCCCTTAAGCAGGCATAAGAATGTTTTCTAAATTTGAGACACTGTTCTCTTTCCTAACTCAGTTCAAGTGTAGCCATGTTTACAGGATCTTCATAAGTGAAATCTTATGATAAGTTTCTTTTTCTGTGTACCTTATTTCACTTAGAATCATCGTACCTGAATCCACCCATTTTGCTGCTACTGGTCTTATGTCATTGATTTCATGGCTGAGGGATATTCCATCGTACGTAATTACCACAACTTTTTGAACCATTTTTATATTTCCTGGGATATTTAAGGTGTACCCAAGTTGAGGTCCTTGTAAGCAGTGCAGCCCTAAATTTTGGGGTGGCTCTGTCTTATTGATTTTCAGTTTTCCCAAGGTATATTCCCTAGACTGGAAGTTCCCTTGGCTCTGTAGCTCTGTTGTTTACTTGTTTTAGGGAACGCAATGCACTCCTCCAGAGAGGCAGTTGGCAATTTACATCCCGCCCATCAGCATAACAAGGCTCCCTGTTCTCCAGGGCCTGTCTTGCCTTTCTGGTTTTTACACATTTTGTGGATGTCCCTTTTGACCGGTGGGAAGTGATACTTCTTTGTAGTGCAGATTTGCATTGCCCGCTTGCTTGCTTGGCCAAAAAGGGCGTATGCGTTTTCTCCTGAATATATTCAGGAGAAAACGCATACGCCCTTTTTGGCCAAGTGCATCATTGTCGAAGTTGTGCCCCTCTTCCTGTGCTTTAAAGGCGATTCCAACGTACCTCTTGAAATCTGTTTCCTGCTATTCTGGCTCGCTTTCAAGTCCGCCTCGTTGCCTTCCCTCAACAGATTTTTGGACGATAGTTGTCCTTTATTACTCGGCCAGTTTGTGAATTGTTGTGCCCCTGAGCTCCATTTTTCAACTCGTTTTTGGTGAGCTGACCGCAAGTCCAAAATTTTGGTTCAGGACCTATACTGGTTCCCGGTGGGTGGCCGAGACTTTGGTTAATTCTTCTTCCTGCCGGGAAATTACAGTGATAGGTGCCCGTCCAAATGCCCAACAGCTACTCTCTCATTGGTTCTCCCTCTTCCCTTTCATCCTCTGCCAAATTGGCAACCTGTGTGAACCAGGAGGTTAAAGGGGCTGTCTCTCCAAGTTGGGAGGTTGATAGTAAAGCAGATGGAAAGTCAAACTGGAGCACCAGGCGAGGGACTATTCGTTGAGTTTTAGAAACCTTTCGTATTCACAGTGTGTCCGTTCTCTAGGTTTCCCGTACATGTTATAACTGTAGTAATATTCCCTTCAACCTGGAGAGTTGGGACCCATGGAATGGGTGCCATGCATTATTGCTTTAAAGGGTCTGCATTTGCTCACCCAATCTCACCAATCCTCTCAGTCCCAAGTGTCCAGCCTTATGCCACATCCAGCTATCGTTGTAGATAGGGTCATTCCAGTTTTCATCAGATACTCTGAAGGATTTGTAAAGAATTTCCCAGTTTTTTTGTTTTGTTTTTGAAATTCCTTTTTATAGTGGGTTTGAGCTGATTCTCGCTGCCATGTTTATGCCAGTCTAGACACACTTGATTCCCTTACGGAGACATATCAAAACATAGGTTTTAAGATTCTTACTAGTCAGATATATTCCTCTGCGGGAAATATGGGGTTTTGAGTCCCTTTCACTGAGGAAGGTGTTGGTCTTGTCTATTCCATAGTTGGTTTTTGGAACGGTACCTGTCCTTATATCAAACTCTGGTTTTATGCATCACCCCACCTCTCTTTCCCCCTTAAGCAGGCATAAGAGTGTTTTCTAAATGTGAGACAATGTTCTCTTTCCTAACTCATTTCAAGTATAGCCATGTTTACAGCATCTTCATAAGTGATATCTTATGATAAGTTTCTTTTTCTGTGTGACTTATTTCACTTAGAATCATCGTACCTGAATCCACCCATTTTGCTGCTACTGGTCTTATGACATTGATTTCATGGCTGAGGGATATTCCATCGTACGTAAGTACCACAATTTTTTGAACCATTTTTATATTTCCTGGGATATTTAAGGTGTACCCAAGTTGAGGTCCTTGTAAGCAGTGCAGCCTTAAATTTTGGGGTGGCTCTGTCTTATTGATTTTCAGTTTTCCCAAAGTATATTTCCTAGACGGGAAGTGCCCTTGGCTCTGTAGCTCTGTTGTTTACTTGTTTTAGGGAACACTATGTACTCCTCCAGAGAGGCAGTTGGCAATTTACATCCCACCCTTCAGCATAACAAGGCTCCCTGTTCTCCAGGGCCTGTCTTGCCTTTCTGGTTTTTACACATTTTGTGGATGTCCCTTTTGACCGGAGGGAAGTGATACTTCTTTGTAGTGCAGATTTGCATTGCCCGCTTGCTTGCTTGGCCAAAAAGGGCGTATGCGTTTTCTCCTGAATATATTCAGGAGAAAACGCATACGCCCTTTTTGGCCAAGTGCATCATTGTCGAAGTTGTGCCCCTCTTCCTGTGCTTTAAAGGCGATTCCAACGTACCTCTTGAAATCTGTTTCCTGCTATTCTGCCTCGCTTTCAAGTCCGCCTCGTTGCCTTCCCTCAACAGATTTTTGGACGATAGTTGTCCTTTATTACTCGGCCAGTTTGTGAATTGCTGTGCCCCTGAGCTCTATTTTTCAACTAGTTTTTGGTGAGCTGACCGCAAGTCCAAAATTTTGGTTCAGGACCTATGCTCGTTTCCGGTGGGGGGCTGAGACTTTGGTTAATTCTTCTTCCTGCCGGGAAATTACAGTGATATGTGCCCGTCCAAATGCCTAACAGCTACTCTCTCATTGGTTCTCCCTCTTCCCTTTCATCCTCTGCCAAATTGGCAACCTGTGCGAACCAGGAGGTTAAAGGGGCTGTCTCTCCATGTTGGGAGATTGATAGTAAAGCAGGTGGAAAGTCAAACCGGAGCACCAGGAGTGGGACTATTCGTTGAGTTTTAGAAACCTTTCGTATTCACAGTGTGTCCGTTCTCTAGGTTTCCCGTACATGTTATAGCTGTAGTAATATTCCCTTCAACCTGGAGAGTTGGGACTCATGGAATGGGTGCCATGCATTATTACTTTAAAGGGTCTGCATTTGCTCACCCAATCTCACCAATCCTGTCAGTCCCAAGTGTCCAGCCTTATGCCACATCCAGCTGTCGTTGTAGATAGGGTCATTCCAGGTTTCATCAGAGACCCTGAAGGAATTGTAAAGAATTTCCCAGTTTTTTTGTTTTGTTTTTGAAATTCCTTTTTATCGTGGGTTTGAGCTGATTCTCGCTGCCATGTTTATGCCAGTCTAGACACACTTGATTCCCTTACAGAGACATATCAATACATAGGTTTTAAGATTCTTACTAGTCAGATATATTCCTCTGCGGGAAATATGGTGTTTTCAGACCCTTTCACTGAGGAAGGTGTAGGTCTTGTCTATTCCATAGTTAGTTTTTGGAGCGGTACCTGTGCTTATATCAAACTCTGGTTTTATGCATCACCCCACCTCTCTTTCCCCCTTAAGCAGGCATAAGAATGTTTTCTAAATGTGAGACACTGTTCTCTTTCCTAACTCAGTTCAAGTGTAGCCATGTTTACAGGATCTTCATAAGTGAAATCTTATGATAAGTTTCTTTTTCTGTGTACCTTATTTCACTTAGAATCATCGTACCTGAATCCACCCATTTTGCTGCTACTGGTCTTATGTCATTGATTTCATGGCTGAGGGATATTCCATCGTACGTAATTACCACAACGTTTTGAACCATTTTTATATTTCCTGGGATATTTAAGGTGTACCCAAGTTGAGGTCCTTGTAAGCAGTGCAGCCCTAAATTTTGGGGTGGCTCTGTCTTATTGATTTTCAGTTTTCCCAAGGTATATTCCCTAGACTGGAAGTTCCCTTGGCTCTGTAGCTCTGTTGTTTACTTGTTTTAGGGAACACAATGCACTCCTCCAGAGAGGCAGTTGGCAATTTACATCCCGCCCATCAGCATAACAAGGCTCCCTGTTCTCCAGGGCCTGTCTTGCCTTTCTGGTTTTTACACATTTTGTGGATGTCCCTTTTGACCGGTGGGAAGTGATACTTCTTTGTAGTGCAGATTTGCATTGCCCGCTTGCTTGCTTGGCCAAAAAGGGCGTATGCGTTTTCTCCTGAATATATTCAGGAGAAAACGCATACGCCCTTTTTGGCCAAGTGCATCATTGTCGAAGTTGTGCCCCTCTTCCTGTGCTTTAAAGGCGATTCCAACGTACCTCTTGAAATCTGTTTCCTGCTATTCTGGCTCGCTTTCAAGTCCGCCTCGTTGCCTTCCCTCAACAGATTTTTGGACGATAGTTGTCCTTTATTACTCGGCCAGTTTGTGAATTGTTGTGCCCCTGAGCTCCATTTTTCAACTCGTTTTTGGTGAGCTGACCGCAAGTCCAAAATTTTGGTTCAGGACCTATACTGGTTCCCGGTGGGTGGCTGAGACTTTGGTTAATTCTTCTTCCTGCCGAGAAATTACAGTGATATGTGCCCGTCCAAATGCCCAACAGCTACTCTCTCATTGGTTCTCCCTCTTCCCTTTCATCCTCTGCCAAATTGGCAACCTGTGCGAACCAGGAGGTTAAAGGGGCTGTCTCTCCATGTTGGGAGATTGATAGTAAAGCAGGTGGAAAGTCAAACCGGAGCACCAGGAGTGGGACTATTCGTTGAGTTTTAGAAACCTTTCGTATTCACAGTGTGTCCGTTCTCTAGGTTTCCCGTACATGTTATAGCTGTAGTAATATTCCCTTCAACCTGGAGAGTTGGGACTCATGGAATGGGTGCCATGCATTATTACTTTAAAGGGTCTGCATTTGCTCACCCAATCTCACCAATCCTGTCAGTCCCAAGTGTCCAGCCTTATGCCACATCCAGCTGTCGTTGTAGATAGGGTCATTCCAGGTTTCATCAGAGACCCTGAAGGAATTGTAAAGAATTTCCCAGTTTTTTTCTTTTGTTTTTGAAATTCCTTTTTATCGTGGGTTTGAGCTGATTCTCGCTGCCATGTTTATGCCAGTCTAGACACACTTGATTCCCTTACAGAGACATATCAATACATAGGTTTTAAGATTCTTACTAGTCAGATATATTCCTCTGCGGGAAATATGGTGTTTTCAGACCCTTTCACTGAGGAAGGTGTAGGTCTTGTCTATTCCATAGTTAGTTTTTGGAGCGGTACCTGTGCTTATATCAAACTCTGGTTTTATGCATCACCCCACCTCTCTTTCCCCCTTAAGCAGGCATAAGAATGTTTTCTAAATGTGAGACACTGTTCTCTTTCCTAACTCAGTTCAAGTGTAGCCATGTTTACAGGATCTTCATAAGTGAAATCTTATGATAAGTTTCTTTTTCTGTGTACCTTATTTCACTTAGAATCATCGTACCTGAATCCACCCATTTTGCTGCTACTGGTCTTATGTCATTGATTTCATGGCTGAGGGATATTCCATCGTACGTAATTACCACAACTTTTTGAACCATTTTTATATTTCCTGGGATATTTAAGGTGTACCCAAGTTGAGGTCCTTGTAAGCAGTGCAGCCCTAAATTTTGGGGTGGCTCTGTCTTATTGATTTTCAGTTTTCCCAAGGTATATTCCCTAGACTGGAAGTTCCCTTGGCTCTGTAGCTCTGTTGTTTACTTGTTTTAGGGAACACAATGCACTCCTCCAGAGAGGCAGTTGGCAATTTACATCCCGCCCATCAGCATAACAAGGCTCCCTGTTCTCCAGGGCCTGTCTTGCCTTTCTGGTTTTTACACATTTTGTGGATGTCCCTTTTGACCGGTGGGAAGTGATACTTCTTTGTAGTGCAAATTTGCATTGCCCGCTTGCTTGCTTGGCCAAAAAGGGCGTATGCGTTTTCTCCTGAATATATTCAGGAGAAAACGCATACGCCCTTTTTGGCCAAGTGCATCATTGTCGAAGTTGTGCCCCTCTTCCTGTGCTTTAAAGGCGATTCCAACGTACCTCTTGAAATCTGTTTCCTACTATTCTGGCTCGCTTTCAAGTCCGCCTCGTTGCCTTCCCTCAACAGATTTTTGGACGATAGTTGTCCTTTATTACTCGGCCAGTTTGTGAATTGTTGTGCCCCTGAGCTCCATTTTTCAACTCGTTTTTGGTGAGCTGACCGCAAGTCCAAAATTTTGGTTCAGGACCTATACTGGTTCCCGGTGGGTGGCTGAGACTTTGGTTAATTCTTCTTCCTGCCGAGAAATTACAGTGATATGTGCCCGTCCAAATGCCCAACAGCTACTCTCTCATTGGTTCTCCCTCTTCCCTTTCATCCTCTGCCAAATTGGCAACCTGTGCGAACCAGGAGGTTAAAGGGGCTGTCTCTCCAAGTTGGGAGGTTGATAGTAAAGCAGATGGAAAGTCAAACTGGAGCACCAGGCGAGGGACTATTCGTTGAGTTTTAGAAACCTTTCGTATTCACAGTGTGTCCGTTCTCTAGGTTTCCCGTACATGTTATAACTGTAGTAATATTCCCTTCAACCTGGAGAGTTGGGACCCATGGAATGGGTGCCATGCATTATTGCTTTAAAGGGTTTGCATTTGCTCACCCAATCTCACCAATCCTCTCAGTCCCAAGTGTCCAGCCTTATGCCACATCCAGCTATCGTTGTAGATAGGGTCATTCCAGTTTTCATCAGATACTCTGAAGGATTTGTAAAGAATTTCCCAATTTTTTTGTTTTGTTTTTGAAATTCCTTTTTATAGTGGGTTTGAGCTGATTCTCGCTGCCATGTTTATGCCAGTCTAGACACACTTGATTCCCTTACGGAGACATATCAATACATAGGTTTTAAGATTCTTACTAGTCAGATATATTCCTCTGCGGGAAATATGGGGTTTTGAGTCCCTTTCACTGAGGAAGGTGTAGGTCTTGTCTATTCCATAGTTGTTTTTTGGAACGGTACCTGTCCTTATATCAAACTCTGGTTTTATGCATCACCCCACCTCTCTTTCCCCCTTAAGCAGGCATAAGAGTGTTTTCTAAATGTGAGACAATGTTCTCTTTCCTAACTCATTTCAAGTATAGCCATGTTTACAGCATCTTCATAAGTGATATCTTATGATAAGTTTCTTTTTCTGTGTGACTTATTTCACTTAGAATCATCGTACCTGAATCCACCCATTTTGCTGCTACTGGTCTTATGACATTGATTTCATGGCTGAGGGATATTCCATCGTACGTAAGTACCACAATTTTTTGAACCATTTTTATATTTCCTGGGATATTTAAGGTGTACCCAAGTTGAGGTCCTTGTAAGCAGTGCAGCCCTAAATATTGGGGTGGCTCTGTCTTATTGATTTTCAGTTTTCCCAAAGTATATTTCCTAGACGGGAAGTGCCCTTGGCTCTGTAGCTCTGTTGTTTACTTGTTTTAGGGAACACTATGTACTCCTCCAGAGAGGCAGTTGGCAATTTACATCCCACCCTTCAGCATAACAAGGCTCCCTGTTCTCCAGGGCCTGTCTTGCCTTTCTGGTTTTTACACATTTTGTGGATGTCCCTTTTGACCGGAGGGAAGTGATACTTCTTTGTAGTGCAGATTTGCATTGCCCGCTTGCTTGCTTGGCCAAAAAGGGCGTATGCGTTTTCTCCTGAATATATTCAGGAGAAAACGCATACGCCCTTTTTGGCCAAGTGCATCATTGTCGAAGTTGTGCCCCTCTTCCTGTGCTTTAAAGGCGATTCCAACGTACCTCTTGAAATCTGTTTCCTGCTATTCTGCCTCGCTTTCAAGTCCGCCTCGTTGCCTTCCCTCAACAGATTTTTGGACGATAGTTGTCCTTTATTACTCGGCCAGTTTGTGAATTGCTGTGCCCCTGAGCTCTATTTTTCAACTAGTTTTTGGTGAGCTGACCGCAAGTCCAAAATTTTGGTTCAGGACCTATGCTGGTTTCCGGTGGGGGTCTGAGACTTTGGTTAATTCTTCTTCCTGCCGGGAAATTACAGTGATATGTGCCCGTCCAAATGCCTAACAGCTACTCTCTCATTGGTTCTCCCTCTTCCCTTTCATCCTCTGCCAAATTGGCAACCTGTGCGAACCAGGAGGTTAAAGGGGCTGTCTCTCCATGTTGGGAGATTGATAGTAAAGCAGGTGGAAAGTCAAACCGGAGCACCAGGAGTGGGACTATTCGTTGAGTTTTAGAAACCTTTCGTATTCACAGTGTGTCCGTTCTCTAGGTTTCCCGTACATGTTATAGCTGTAGTAATATTCCCTTCAACCTGGAGTGTTGGGACTCATGGAATGGGTGCCATGCATTATTACTTTAAAGGGTCTGCATTTGCTCACACAATCTCACCAATCCTGTCAGTCCCAAGTGTCCAGCCTTATGCCACATCCAGCTGTCGTTGTAGATAGGGTCATTCCAGGTTTCATCAGAGACCCTGAAGGAATTGTAAAGAATTTCCCAGTTTTTTTCTTTTGTTTTTGAAATTCCTTTTTATCGTGGGTTTGAGCTGATTCTCGCTGCCATGTTTATGCCAGTCTAGACACACTTGATTCCCTTAGAGAGACATATCAATACATAGGTTTTAAGATTCTTACTAGTCAGATATATTCCTCTGCGGGAAATATGGTGTTTTCAGACCCTTTCACTGAGGAAGGTGTAGGTCTTGTCTATTCCATAGTTGGTTTTTGGAGCGGTACCTGTGCTTATATCAAACTCTGGTTTTATGCATCACCCCACCTCTCTTTCCCCCTTAAGCAGGCATAAGAATGTTTTCTGAATGTGAGACACTGTTCTCTTTCATAACTCAGTTCAAGTGTAGCCATGTTTACAGGATCTTCATAAGTGAAATCTTATGATAAGTTTCTTTTTCTGTGTACCTTATTTCACTTAGAATCATCGTACCTGAATCCACCCATTTTGCTGCTACTGGTCTTATGTCATTGATTTCATGGCTGAGGGATATTCCATCATACGTAAGTACCACAATTTTTTGAACCATTTTTATATTTCCTGGGATATTTAAGGTGTACCCAAGTTGAGGTCCTTGTAAGCAGTGCAGCCCTAAATTTTGGGGTGGCTCTGTCTTATTGATTTTCAGTTTTCCCAAAGTATATTCCCTAGACTGGAAGTGCCCTTGGCTCTGTAGCTCTGTTGTTTACTTGTTTTAGGGAACACAATGCACTCCTAAAGAGAGGCAGTTGGCAATTTACATCCCGCCCATCAGCATAACAAGGCTCCCTGTTCTCCAGGGCCTGTCTTGCCTTTCTGGTTTTTACACATTTTGTGGATGTCCCTTTTGACCGGTGGGAAGTGATACTTCTTTGTAGTGCAGATTTGCATTGCCCGCTTGCTTGCTTGGCCAAAAAGGGCGTATGCGTTTTCTCCTGAATATATTCAGGAGAAAACGCATACGCCCTTTTTGGCCAAGTGCATCATTGTCGAAGTTGTGCCCCTCTTCCTGTGCTTTAAAGGCGATTCCAACGTACCTCTTGAAATCTGTTTCCTGCTATTCTGGCTCGCTTTCAATTCCCCCTCGTTGCCTTCCCTCAACAGATTTTTGGACGATAGTTGTCCTTTATTACTCGGCCAGTTTGTGAATTGCTGTGCCCCTGAGCTCCATTTTTCAACTCGTTTTTGGTGAGCTGACCGCAAGTCCAAAATTATGGTTCAGGAACTATACTGGTTCCCGGTGGGTGGCTGATACTTTGGTTAAATCTTCTTCCTGCCGGGAAATTACAGTGATATGTGCCCGTCCAAATGCCTAACAGCTACTCTCTCATTGGTTCTCCCTCTTCCCTTTCATCCTCTGCCAAATTGGCAACCTGTGCGAACCAGGAGGTTAAAGGGGCTGTCTCTCCAAGTTGGGAGGTTGATAGTAAAGCAGATGGAAAGTCAAACCGGAGCACCAGGAGAGGGACTATTCGTTGAGTTTTAGAAACCTTTCGTATTCACAGTGTGTCCGTTCTCTAGGTTTCCCGTACATGTTATAACTGTAGTAATATTCCCTTCAACCTGGAGAGTTGTGACCCATGGAATGTGTGCCAGGCATTTGTGATTTAAAGGGTCTGCATTTTCTCAACCAATCTCACAAATCCTCTTAGACCCAAGTGTCCAGCCTTATGCCACATCCAGCTGTCGTTGTACATAGGGTCATTCCAGGTTTCATCAGAGACCCTGAAGGAATTGTAAAGAATTTCCAGGTCTTTTTGTTTTGTTTTTGAAATTCCTTTTTATAGTGGGTTTGAGCTGATTCTCGCTGCCATGTTTATGCCAGTCTAGACACACTTGATTCCCCTACGGAGACATATCAATACATAGGTTTTAACATTCTTACTAGTCAGATATATTCCTCTGCGGGAACTATGGGGTTTTGAGTCCCTTTCACTGAGAAAGGTGTAGGTCTTTTCTATTCCATAGTTGGTTTTTGGAACGGTACCTGTGCTTATATCAAACTCTGGTTTTATGCATCACCCCACCTCTCCTTCACCCTTAAGCAGGCATAAGAGTGTTTCCTACATGTGAGACTCTGTTCTCTTTCCTAACTCAGTTCAAGTGTAACCATTTTTACAGGATCTTCATAAGTGATATCTTATGATAAGTTTCTTTTTCTGTGTGACTTATTTCACTTAGAATCATCGTACCTGAATCCACCCATTTTGCTGCTACTGGTCTTATGACATTGATTTCACCGCTGAGGGATATTCCATCGTATGTAAGTACCACAATTTTTTGAACCATTTTTATATTTCCTGGGATATTTAAGGTGTACCCAAGTTGAGGTCCTTGTAAGCAGTGCAGCCCTAAATTTTGGGGTGGCTGTGTCTTATTGATTTTCAGTTTTCCCAAGGTATATTCCCTAGACTGGAAGTGCCCTTGGCTCTGTAGCTCTGTTGTTTACTTGTTTTAGGGAACACAATGCACTCCTCCAGTGAGGCAGTTGGCAATTTACATCCCGCCCATCAGCATAACAAGGCTCCCTGTTCTCCAGGGCCTGTCTTGCCTTTCTGGTTTTTACACATTTTGTGGATGTCCCTTTTGACCGGTGGGAAGTGATACTTCTTTGTAGTGCAGATTTGCATTGCCCGCTTGCTTGCTTGGCCAAAAAGGGCGTATGCGTTTTCTCCTGAATATATTCAGGAGAAAACGCAAACGCCCTTTTTGGCCAAGTGCATCATTGTCGAAGTTGTGCCCCTCTTCCTGTGCTTTAAAGGCGATTCCAATGTACCTCTTGAAATCTGTTTCCTGCTATTCTGCCTCGTTTTCAAGTCCGCCACGTTGCCTTCAATCAACCGATTTTTGGACGATAGTTGTCCTTTATTACTCGGCCAGTTTGTGCATTGCTGTGCCCCTGAGCTCCATTTTTCAACTCGTTTTTTGTGAGCTGACTGCAAGTCCAAAATTTTGGTTCAGGACCTATACTGGTTCCCGGTGGGGGGCTGAGGCTTTGGTTAATTCTTCTTCCTGCCGGGCAATTACAGTGATATGTGCCCGTCCAAATGCCTAACAGCTACTCTCTCATTGGTTCTCCCTCTTCCCTTTCATCCTCTGCCAAATTGGCAACCTGTGCGAACCAGGAGGTTAAAGGGGCTGTCTCTCCAAGTTGGGAGGTTGATAGTAAAGCAGATGGAAAGTCAAACCGGAGCACCAGGAGAGGGACTATTCGTTGAGTTTTAGAAACCTTTCGTATTCACAGTGTGTCCGTTCTCTAGGTTTCCCGTACATGTTATAACTGTAGTAATATTCCCTTCAACCTGGAGAGTTGTGACCCATGGAATGTGTGCCTGGCATTTGTGATTTAAAGGGTCTGCATTTTCTCACCAAATCTCACAAATCCTCTCAGACCCAAGTGTCCAGCCTTATGCCACATCCAGCTGTCGTTGTACATAGGGTCATTCCATGTTTCATCAGAGACCCTGAAGGAATTGTAAAGAATTTCCCAGTTTTTTTGTTTTGCTTTTGAAATTCCTTTTTATAGTGGGTTTGAGCTGATTCTCGCTGCCATTTTTATGCCAGTCTAGACACACTTGATTCCCTTACGGAGACATATCAATACATAGGTTTTAAGATTCTTACTAGTCAGATATATTCCTCTGCGGGAACTATGGGGTTTTGAGTCCCTTTCACTGAGGAAGGTGTAGGTCTTGTCTATTCCATAGTTGGTTTTTGGAACGGTACCTGTGCTTATATCAAACTCTGGTTTTATGCATCACCCCACCTCTCCTTCACCCTTAAGCAGGCATAAGATTGTTTCCTAAATGTGAGACTTTGTTTTCTTTCCTAACTCAGTTCAAGTGTAACCATGTTTACAGGATCTTCATAAGTGATATCTTATGATAAGTTTCTTTTTCTGTGTGACTTATTTCACTTAGAATCATCGTACCTGAATCCACCCATTTTGCTGCTACTGGTCTTATGACATTGATTTCATGGCTGAGGGATATTCCATCGTACGTAAGTACCACAATTTTTTTGAACCATTTTTATATTTCCTGGGATATTTAAGGTGTACCCAAGTTGAGGTCCTTGTAAGCAGTGCAGCCCTATATTTTGGGGTGGTTCTGTCTTATTGATTTTCAGTTTTCCCAAGGTATATTACCTAGACTGGAAGTGCCCTTGGCTCTGTAGCTCTGTTGTTTACTTCTTTTAGGGAACACAATGCACTCCTCCAGTGAGGCAGTTGGCAATTTACATCCCGCCCATCAGCATAACAAGGCTCCCTGTTCTCCAGGGCCTGTCTTGCCTTTCTGGTTTTTACACATTTTGTGGATGTCCCTTTTGACCGGTGGGAAGTGATACTTCTTTATAGTGCAGATTTGCATTGCCTGCTTGCTTACATGGCCAAAAAGGGCGTATGCGTTTTCTCCTGAATATATTCAGGAGAAAAAGCATACGCCCTTTTAGGCCAAGTGCATCATTGTCGAAGTTGTGCCCCTCTTCCTGTGCTTTAAAGGCGATTCCAACGTACCTCTTGATATCTGTTTCCTGCTATTGTGCCTCGCTTTCAAGTCTACCTCGCTGCCTTCCCTCAACAGATTTTTGACGATAGTTTTCCTTTATTACTCGGCCAGTTTGTGAATTGCTGTGCCCCTAAGCTCCATTTTTCAACTCGTTTTCTGTGAGCTGACCGCATGTCCAAAATTTTGGTTCGGGACCTATGGTGGTTCCCGGTGGGTGGCTGAGACTTTGGTTAATTTTTCTTCCTGGCGGGAAATTACAGTGATATGTGCCCGTCCAAATGCCTAACAGCTACTCTCTCATTGGTTCTCCCTCTTCCCTTTCATCCCCTGCCAAATTGGAAACCTGTGCGAACCAGGAGGTTAAAGGGGCTGTCTCTCCAAGTTGGGAGGTTGATAGTAAAGCAGATGGAAATTCAAACCGGAGCACCAGGAGAGGGACTATTCGTTGAGTTTTAGAAACCTTTCGTATTCACAGTGTGTCCGTTCTCTAGATTTCCCGTACATGTTAGAGCTGTAGTAATATTCCCTTCAACCTGGAGAGTTGGGACCCATGGAATGGGTGCCAGGCATTTGTGCTTTAAAGGGTCTGCATTTGCTCACCCAATCTCACCAATCCTCTCAGTCCCAAGTGTCCAGCCTTATGCCACATCCAGCTGTCATTCTAGATAGGGTCATTCCAGGTTTCATCAGAGACCCTGAAGGAATTGTAAAGAATTTCCCAGTTTTTTTGTTTTGTTTTTGAAATTCCTTTTTATAATGGGTTTGAGCTGATTCTCGCTGCCATGTTTATGCCAGTCTAGACACACTTGATTCCCTTACGTAGACATATCAATACATAGGTTTTAAGATTCTTACTAGTCAGATATATTCCTCTGCGGGAAATTGGGGTTTTGAGTCCCTTTCACTGAGGAAGGTGTAGGTCTTGTCTATTCCATAGTTGGTTTTTGGAACGGTACCTGTGCTTATATCAAACTCTGGTTTTATGCATCACCCCACCTCTCCTTCCCCCTTAAGCAGGCATAAGAGTGTTTTCTAAATGTGAGACACTGTTCTCTTTCCTAACTCAGTTCAAGTGTAGCCATGTGTACAGGATCATCATAAGTGATATCTTATGATAAGTTTCTTTTTCTGTGTGACTTATTTCACTTAGAATCATCGTACCTGAATCCACCCATTTTGCTGCTACTGGTCTTATGACATTGATTTCATGGCTGAGGGATATTCCATCGTACGTAGGTACCACAATTTTTTGAACCATTTTTATATTTCCTGGGATATTTAAGGTGTACCCAAGTTGAGGTCCTTGTAAGCAGTGCAGACCTATAGTTTGGGGTGGCTCTGGCTTATTGATTTTCAGTTTTCCCAAGGTATATTCCCTAGACTGGAAGTGCCCTTGGCTCTGTAGCTCTGTTCTTTACTTGTTTTAGGGAACACAATGCAATCCTCCAGAGAGGCAGTTGGCAAGTTACATCCGCCCCATCAGCATAACAAGGCTCCCTGTTCTCCAGGGCCTGTCTTGCCTTTCTGGTGTTTACACATTTTGTGGATGTCCCTTTTGACCGGTGGGAAGTGATACTTCTTTGTAGTGCAGATTTGCATTGCCCGCTTGCTTGCTTGGCCAAAAAGGGCGTATGCGTTTTCTCCTGAATATATTCAGCAGAAAACGCATACGCCCTTTTTGGCCAAGTGCATCATTGTCGAAGTTGTGCCCCTCTTCCTGTGCTTTAAAGGCGATTCCAACGTACCTCTTGAAATCTGTTTCCTGGTATTCTGCCTCGCTTTCAAGTCCGCCTCGTTGCCTTCCCTTTACAGATTTTTGGACGATAGTTGTCCTTTATTACTCTGCCAGTTTGTGAATTGCTGTGCCCTTGCGCTCCATTTTTCAACTCGTTTTTTTGTGAGCTGACCAGGAGTGCAAAATTTTGGTTCAGGACCTATGCTGGTTCACGGTGGGGGTCTGAGACTTTGGTTAATTCTTCTTCCTGCTGGGAAGTTAGAGTGATATGTGCCCGTCCTAATGCCTAACAGCTACTCTCTCATTGGTTCTCCCTCTTCCCTTTCACCTCTGCCAAATTGGCAACCTGTGCGAGCCAGGAGGTTAAAGGGGCTGTCTCTCCAAGTTGGGAGATTGATAGTAAAGCAGATTGAAAGTCAAACCGGAGCACCAGGAGAGGGACTATTCGTTGAGTTTTAGAAACCTTTCGTATTCACAGTGTGTCCGTTCTCTAGGTTTACCGTACATGTTATAGCTGTAGTAATATTCCCTTCATCCTGGAGAGTTGGGACCCATGGAATGGGTGCCAGGCATTTGTGCTTTAAAGGGTCTGCATTTGCTCACCCAATCCCACCAATCGTCTCAGTCCCAAGTGTCCAGCCTTATGCCACATCCAGCTGTCGTTGTAGATAGGGTCATTCCAGGTTTCATCAGAGACCCTGAAGGAATTGTAAAGAATTTCCCAGTTTTTTTGTTTTGTTTTTGAAATTCCTTTTTATAGTGGGTTTGAGCTAATTCCCGCTGCCATGTTTATGCCAGTCTAGACACACTTGATTCCCTTATGGAGACATATCAATACATAGGTTTTAAGATTCTTACTAGTCAGATATATTCCTCTGTGGGAAATATGGGGTTTTGAGTCCCTTTCACTGAGGAAGGTGTAGCTCTTGTCTATTCCATAGTTGGTTTTTCGAGCAGTACCTGTGCTTATATCAAACTCTGGTTTTAGGCATCACCCCACCTCTCCTTCACCCTTAAGCAGGCATAAGAGTGTTTCCTAAATGTGAGACTCTGTTCTCTTTCCTAACTCAGTTCAAGTGTAGCCATGTTTACAGGATCTTCATAAGTGATATCTTATGATAAGTTTCTTTTTCTGTGTGACTTATTTCACTTAGAATCATCGTACCTGAATCCACCCATTTTGCTGCTACTGGTCTTATGACATTGATTCCATGGCTGAGGGATATTCCATCGTAGGTAAGTACCACAATATTTTGAACCATATTTATATTTCCTGGGATACTTAAGGTGTACCCAAGTTGAGGTCCTTGAAAGCAGTGCAGCCCTAAATTTTGGGGTGGCTCTGTCTTATTGATTTTCAGTTTTCCCAAGGTATATTCCCTAGACTGGAAGTGCCCTTGGCTCTGTAGCTCTGTTGTTTACTTGTTTTAGGGAACACAGTGCACTCCTCCAGAGAGGCAGTTGGCAGTTTACATCCCGCCCATCAGCATAACAAGGCTTCCTGTTCTCCAGGGCCTGTCTTGCCATTCTGGTTTTTACACATTTTGTGGATGTCCCATTTGACCGGTGGGAAGTGATACTTCTTTGTAGTGCAGATTTGCATTGCCCACTTGCTTGCTTGGCCAAAAAGGGCGTATGCGTTTTCTCCTGAATATATTCAGGAGAAAATGCATACGCCCTTTTTGGCCAAGTGCATCATTGTCGAAGTTGTGCCCCTCTTCCTGTGCTTTAAAGGCGATTCCAATGTACCTCTTGAAATCTGTTTCCTGGTATTCTGCCTCGCTTTCAAGTCCGCCTCGTTGCCTTCCCTTTACAGATTTTTGGACGATAGTTGTCCTTTATTACTCTGCAGTTTGTGAATTTCTGTGCCCTTGCGCTCCATTTTTCAACTCGTTTTTTTGTGAGCTGACCAGGAGTGCAAAATTTTGGTTCAGGACCTATGCTGGTTCACGGTGGGGGTCTGAGACTTTGGTTAATTCTTCTTCCTGCTGGGAAGTTAGAGTGATATGTGCCCGTCCTAATGCCTAACAGCTACTCTCTCATTGGTTCTCCCTCTTCCATTTCATCCTCTGCCAAATTGGCAACCTGTGCGAGCCAGGAGGTTAAAGGGGCTGTCTCTCCAAGTTGGGAGATTGATAGTAACGCAGATGGAAAGTCAAACCGGAGCACCAGGAGAGGGACAATTCGTTGAGTTTTAGAAACCTTTCGTATTCACAGTGTGTCCGTTCTCTATGTTTCCCGTACATGTTAGAGCTGTAGTAATATTCCCTTTAACCTGGAGAGTTGGGACCCATGGAATGGGTGCCAGGCATTTGTGCTTTAAAGGGTCTGCATTTGCTCACCCAATCTCACCAATCCTCTCAGTCCCAAGTGTCCAGCCTTATGCCACATCCAGCTGTCATTCTAGATAGGGTCATTCCAGGTTTCATCAGAGACCCTGAAGGAATTGTAAAGAATTTCCCAGTTTTTTTGTTTTGTTTTTGAAATTCCTTTTTATAATGGGTTTGAGCTGATTCTCGCTGCCATGTTTATGCCAGTCTAGACACACTTGATTCCCTTACGTAGACATATCAATACATAGGTTTTAAGATTCTTACTAGTCAGATATATTCCTCTGCGGGAAATATGGGGTTTTGAGTCCCTTTCACTGAGGAAGGTGTAGGTCTTGTCTATTCCATAGTTGGTTTTTGGAACGGTACCTGTGCTTATATCAAACTCTGGTTTTATGCATCACCCCACCTCTCCTTCCCCCTTAAGCAGGCATAAGAGTGTTTTCTAAATGTGAGACACTGTTCTCTTTCCTAACTCAGTTCAAGTGTAGCCATGTGTACAGGATCATCATAAGTGATATCTTATGATAAGTTTCTTTTTCTCTGTGACTTATTTCACTTAGAATCATCGTACCTGAATCCACCCATTTTGCTGCTACTGGTCTTATGACATTGATTTCATGGCTGAGGGATATTCCATCGTACGTAAGTACCACAAATTTTTGAACCATTTTTATATTTCCTGGGATATTTAAGGTGTACCCAAGTTGAGGTCCTTGTAAGCAGTGCAGACCTATATTTTGGGGTGGCTCTGGCTTATTGATTTTCAGTTTTCCCAAGGTATATTCCCTAGACTGGAAGTGCCCTTGGCTCTGTAGCTCTGTTCTTTACTTGTTTTAGGGAACACAATGCACTCCTCCAGAGAGGCAGTTGGCAATTTACATCCGCCCCATCAGCATAAAAAGGCTCCCTGTTCTCCAGGGCCTGTCTTGCCTTTCTGGTGTTTACACATTTTGTGGATGTCCCTTTTGACCGTTGGGAAGTCATACTTCTTTGTAGTGCAGATTTGCATTGCCCGCTTGCTTGCTTGGCCAAAAAGGGCGTATGCGTTTTCTCCTGAATATATTCAGGAGAAAACGCATACGCCCTTTTTGGCCAAGTGCATCATTGTCGAAGTTGTGCCCCTCTTCCTGTGCTTTAAAGGCGATTCCAACGTACCTCTTGAAATCTGTTTCCTGCTATTCTGCCTCGTTTTCAAGTCTGCCTCGTTGCCTTCCTTTAACAGATTTTTGGACGATAGTTGTCCTTTATTACTCTGCCAGTTTGTGAATTGCTGTGCCCTTGCGCTCCATTTTTCAACTCGTTTTTTTGTGAGCTGACCAGGAGTGCAAAATTTTGCTTCAGGACCTATGCTGGTTCACGGTGGGGGTCTGAGACTTTGGTTAATTCTTCTTCCTGCTGGGAAGTTAGAGTGATATGTGCCCGTCCTAATGCCTAACAGCTACTCTCTCATTGGTTCTCCCTCTTCCCTTTCATCCTCTCCCAATTTGGCAACCTGTGTAATCCAGGAGGTAAAAAGGGCTGTCTCTCCAAGTTGGGAGGTTGATAGTAAAGCAGATGGAAAGTCAAACCGGAGCACCAGTAGAGGGACTATTCGTTGAGTTTTAGAAACCTTTCGTATTCACAGTGTGTCCGTTCTCTAGGTTTCCCGTACATGTTATAGCTGTAGTAATATTCCCTTCAACCTGGAGAGTTGGGACCCATGGAATGGGTTCCAGGCATTTCTGCTTTAAAGGGTCTGCATTTGCTCACCCAATCTCACCAATCCTCTCAGTCCCAAGTGTCCCTCATTATGCCACATCCAGCTGTCATTGTAGATAGGGTCTTTCAAGGGTTCATCAGAGACCCTGAAGTAATTGTAAAGAATTTCCCAGTTTTTTTGTTTTGTTTTTGAAATTCCTTTTTATAGGGGGTTTGAGCTGATTCTCGCTGCCATGTTTATGCCAGTCTACACACACTTGATTCCCTTACAGAGACATATCAATACATAGGTTTTAAGATTCTTACTAGTCAGATATATTCCTCTGCGGGAAATATGGGGTTTTGAGTCCCTTTCACTGAGGAAGGTGTAGGTCTTGTCTATTCCATAGTTGGTTTATGGAACGGTACCTATGCTTATATCAAACTCTGGTTTTATGCATCACCCCACCTCTCTTTCCCCCTTAAGCAGGCATAAGAGTGTTTTCTAAATGTGAGACACTGTTCTCTTTCCTAACTCAGTTCAAGTATAGCCATGTTTACAGCATCTTCATAAGTGATATCTTATGATAAGTTTCTTTTTCTCTGTGACTTATTTCACTTAGAATCATCGTACCTGAATCCACCCATTTTGCTGCTACTGGTCTTATGACATTGATTTCATGGCTGAGGGATATTCCATCGTACGTAAGTACCACAATTTTTTGAACCATTTTTATATTTCCGGGGATATTTAAGGTGTACCCAAGTTGAGGTCCTTGTAAGCAGTGCAGCCTTAAATTTCGGGGTGGCTCTGTCTTATTGATTTTCAGTTTTCCCAAAGTATATTCCCTAGACGGGAAGTGCCCTTGGCTCTGTAGCTCTGTTGTTTACTTGTTTTAGGGAACACTATGTACTCCTCCAGAGAGGCAGTTGGCAATTTACATCCCACCCTTCAGCATAACAAGGCTCCATCTTCTCCAGGGCCTGTCTTGCCTTTCTGGTTTTTACACATTTTGTGGATGTTCCTTTTGACCGGAGGGAAGTGATACTTCTTTGTAGTGCAGATTTGCATTGCCCGCTTGCTTGCTTGGCAAAAAAGGGCGTATGCATTTTCTCCTGAATATATTCAGGAGAAAAGGCATACGCCCTTTTTGGCCAAGTGCATCATTGTCGAAGTTGTGCCCCTCTTCCTGTGCTTTAAAGATGATTCCAACGTACCTCTTGAAATCTGTTTCCTGCTATTCTGGCTCGCTTTCAAGTCCACCTCGTTGCCTTCCCTCAACAGATTTTTGGACGATAGTTGTCCTTTATTACTCGGCCAGTTTGTGAATTGCTGTGCCCCTGAGCTCTATTTTTCAACTCGTTTTTTGTGAGCTGACCGCAAGTCGAAAATTTTGGTTCAGGACCTATGCTGGTTTCCGTTGGGGGGCTGAGACTTTGGTTAATTCTTCTTCCTTCCGGGAACTTACACTGATATGTGCCCGTCCAAATGCCTAACAGCTACTCTCTCATTGGTTCTCCCTCTTCCCTTTCATCCTCTGCCAAATTGGCAACCTGTGCGAACCAGGAGTTTAAAGGGGCTGTCTCTCCATGTTGGGAGATTGATAGTAAAGCAGGTGGAAAGTCAAACCGGAGCACCAGGAGTGGGACTATTTGTTGAGTTTTAGAAACCTTTCGTATTCACAGTGTGTCCGTTCTCTAGGTTTCCCGTACATGTTATAGCTGTAGTAATATTCCCTTCAACCTGGAGAGTTGGGACTCATGGAATGGGTGCCATGCATTATTACTTTAAAGGGTCTGCATTTGCTCACCCAATCTCACCAATCCTGTCGGTCCCAAGTGTCCAGCCTTATGCCACATCCAGCTGTCGTTGTAGATAGGGTCATTCCAGGTTTCATCAGAGACCCTGAAGGAATTGTAAAGAATTTCCCAGTTTTTTTGTTTTGTTTTTGAAATTCCTTTTTATAGTGTGTTTGAGCTGATTCTCGCTGCCATGTTTATGCCAGTCTAGACACACTTGATTCCCTTACAGAGACATATCAATACATAGGTTTTAAGATTCTTACTAGTCAGATATATTCCTCTGCGGGAAATATGGTGTTTTCAGACCCTTTCACTGAGGAAGGTGTAGGTCTTGTCTATTCCATAGTTGGTTTTTGGAGCGGTACCTGTGCTTATATCAAACTCTGGTTTTATGCATCACCCCACCTCTCTTTCCCCCTTAAGCAGGCATAAGAATGTTTTCTAAATGTGAGACACTGTTCTCTTTCCTAACTCAGTTCAAGTGTAGCCATGTTTACAGGATCTTCATAAGTGAAATCTTATGATAAGTTTCTTTTTCTGTGTACCTTATTTCACTTAGAATCATCGTACCTGAATCCACCCATTTTGCTGCTACTGGTCTTATGTCATTGATTTCATGGCTGAGGGATATTCCATCGTACGTAAGTACCACAACTTTTTGAACCATTTTTATATTTCCTGGGATATTTAACGTGTACCCAAGTTGAGGTCCTTGTAAGCAGTGCAGCCCTAAATTTTGGGGTGGCTCTGTCTTATTGATTTTCAGTTTTCCCAAGGTATATTCCCTAGACTGGAAGTTCCCTTGGCTCTGTAGCTCTGTTGTTTACTTGTTTTAGGGAACACAATGCACTCCTCCAGAGAGGTAGTTGGCAATTTACATCCCGCCCATCAGCATAACAAGGCTCCCTGTTCTCCAGGGCCTGTCTTGCCTTTCTGGTTTTTACACATTTTGTGGATGTCCCTTTTGACCGGTGGGAAGTGATACTTCTTTGTAGTGCAGATTTGCATTGCCCGCTTGCTTGCTTGGCCAAAAAGTGCGTATGCGTTTTCTCCTGAATATATTCAGGAGAAAACGCATACGCCCTTTTTGGCCAAGTGCATCATTGTCGAAGTTGTGCCCCTCTTCCTGTGCTTTAAAGGCGATTCCAACGTACCTCTTGAAATCTGTTTCCTGCTATTCTGGCTCGCTTTCAATTCCCCCTCGTTGCCTTCCCTCAACAGATTTTTGGACGATAGTTGTCCTTTATTACTCGGCCAGTTTGTGAATTGCTGTGCCCCTGAGCTCCATTTTTCAACTCGTTTTTGGTGAGCTGACCGCAAGTCCAAAATTTTGGTTCAGGACCTATACTCGTTCCCGGTGGGGGGCTGAGACTTTGGTTAATTCTTCTTCCTGCCGGGAAATTACAGTGATATGTGCCCGTCCAAATGCCTAACAGCTACTCTCTCATTGGTTCTCCCTCTTCCCTTTCATCCTCTGCCAAATTGGCAACCTGTGCGAACCAGGAGGTTAAAGGGGCTGTCTCTCCATGTGGGGAGGTTGATAGTAAAGCAGATGGAAAGTCAAACCGGAGCACCAGGAGAGGGACTATTCGTTGAGTTTTAGAAACCTTTCGTATTCACAGTGTGTCCGTTCTCTAGGTTTCCCGTACATGTTATAACTGTAGTAATATTCCCTTCAACCTGGAGAGTTGGGACCCATGGAATGCGTGCCATGCATTATTGCTTTAAAGGGTCTGCATTTGTTCACCCAATCTCACCAATCCGCTCAGTCCCGAGTGTCCAGCCTTATGCCACATCCAGCTGTCATTGTAGATAGGGTCATTCCAGGTTTCATCATTGACCCTGAAGGAATTATAAAGAATTTCCCAGGTTTTTTGTTTTGTTTTTGAAATTCCTTTTTATAGTGGGTTTGAGCTGATTCTCGCTGCCTTGTTTATGCCAGTCTAGACACACTTGATTCCCTTACGGAGACATATCAATACATAGGTTTTAAGATTCTTACTAGTCAGATATATTCCTCTGCGGGAAATATGGGGTTTTGAGTCCCTTTCACTGAGGAAGGTGTAAGTCTTGTCTATTCCACAGTTGGTTTTTGGAACGGTACCTGTGCTTATATCAAACTCTGGTTTTATGCATCACCCCACCTCTCTTTCCCCCTTAAGCAGGCATAAGAGTGTTTTCTAAATGTGAGACACTGTGCTCTTTCCAAACTCATTTCAAGTGTAGCCATGTTTACAGCATCTTCATAAGTGATATCTTATGATAAGTTTCTTTTTCTGTGTGACTTATTTCACTTAGAATCATCGTACCTGAATCCACCCATTTTGCTGCTACTGGTCTTATGACATTGATTTCATGGCTGAGGGATATTCCATCGTACGTAAGTACCACAATTTTTTGAACCATTTTTATATTTCCTGGGATATTTAAGGTGTACCCAAGTTGAGGTCCTTGTAAGCAGTGCAGCCTTAAATTTTGGGGTGGCTCTGTCTTATTGATTTTCAGTTTTCCCAAAGTATATTCCCTAGACTGGAAGTGCCCTTGGCTCTGTAGCTCTGTTGTTTACTTGTTTTAGGGAACACTATGTACTCCTCCAGAGATGCAGTTGGCAATTTACATCCCACCCTTCAGCATAACAAGGCTCCCTCTTCTCCAGGGCCTGTCTTGCCTTTCTGGTTTTTACACATTTTGTGGATGTCCCTTTTGACCGGAGGGAAGTTTTACTTCTTTGTAGTGCAGATTTGCATTGCCCGCTTGCTTGCTTGGCCAAAAAGTGTGTATGCGTTTTCTCCTGAATATATTCAGGAGAAAACGCATACGCCCTTTTTGGCCAAGTGCATCATTGTCGAAGTTTTGCCCCTCTTCCTGTGCTTTAAAGGCGATTCCAACGTACCTCTTGAAATCTGTTTCCTGCTATTCTGCCTCGCTTTCAAGTCCGCCTCGTTGCCTTCCCTCAACAGATTTTTGGACGATAGTTGTCCTTTATTACTCGGCCAGTTTGTGAATTGCTGTGCCCCTGAGCTCTATTTTTCAACTCGTTTTTGGTAAGCTGACCGCAAGTCGAAAATTTTGGTTCAGGACCTATGCTGGTTTCCGGTGGGGGGCTGAGACTTTGGTTAATTCTTCTTCCTGCCGGGAAATTACAGTGATATGTGCCCGTCCAAATGCCTAACAGCTACTCTCTCATTGGTTCTCCCTCTTCCCTTTCATCCTCTGCCAAATTGGCAACCTGTGCGAACCAGGAGGTTAAAGGGGCTGTCTCTCCATGTTGGGAAATTGATAGTAAAGCAGGTGGAAAGTCAAACCGGAGCACCAGGAGTGGGACTATTCGTTGAGTTTTAGAAACCTTTCGTATTCACAGTGTGTCCGTTCTCTAGGTTTCCCGTACATGTTATAGCTGTAGTAATATTCCCTTCAACCTGGAGAGTTGGGACTCATGGAATGGGTGCCATGCATTATTACTTTAAAGGGTCTGCATTTGCTCACTGAATCTCACCAATCCTGTCAGTCCCAAGTGTCCAGCCTTATGTCACATCCAGCTGTCGTTGTAGATAGGGTCATTCCAGGTTTCATCAGAGACCCTGAAGGAATTGTAAAGAATTTCCCAGTTTTTTTGTTTTGTTTTTGAAATTCCTTTTTATAGTGGGTTTGAGGTGATTCTCGCTGCCATGTTTATGCCAGTCTAGACACAGTTGATTCCCTTATGGAGATATATCAATACATAGCTTTTAAGATTCTTACTAGTCAGATATATTCATCTGTGGGAAATATGGGGTTTTGAGTCCCTTTCACTGAGGAAGGTGTAGGTCTTGTCTATTCCATAGTTGGTTTTTGGAACGGTACCTATGCTTATATCAAACTCTGGTTTTATGCATCACCCCACCTCTCCTTCCCCCTTAAGCAGGCATAAGAGTGTTTTCTAAATGTGAGACACTGTTCTCTTTCCTAACTCAGTTCAAGTGTAGCCATGTTTACAGGATCTTCATAAGTGATATCTTATGATAACTTTATTTTTCTGTGTGACTTATTTCACTTAGAATCATCGTACCTGAATCCACCCATTTTGCTGCTACTGGTCTTATGACATTGATTTCATGGCTGAGGGATATTCCATCGTACGTAAGTACCACAACTTTTTGAACCATTTTTATATTTCCTGGGATATTTAAGGTGTACCCAAGTTGAGGTCCTTGTAAGCAGTGCAACCCTAAATTTTGGGGTGGCTCTGTCTTATTGATTTTCAGTTTTCCCAAGGTATATTCCCTAGACTGGAAGTTCCCTTGGCTCTGTAGCTCTGTTCTTTACTTGTTTTAGGGAACACAATGCACTCCTCCAGAGAGGCAGTTGGCAATTTACATCCCGCCCATCAGCATAACAAGGCTCCCTGTTCTCCAGGGCCTGTCTTGCCTTTCTGGTTTTTACACATTTTGTGGATGTCCCTTTTGACCGGTGGGAAGTGATACTTCTTTGAAGTGCAGATTTGCATTGCCCGCTTGCTTGCTTGGCCAAAAAGGGCGTATGCATTTTCTCCTGAATATATTCAGGAGAAAACGCATACGCCCTTTTTGGCCAAGTGCATCATTGTCGAAGTTGTGCCCCTCTTCCTGTGCTTTAAAGGCGATTCCAACGTACCTCTTGAAATCTGTTTCCTGCTATTCTGCCTCGCTTTCAAGTCCGCCTCGTTGCCTTCCCTCAAAAGATTTTTGGACGATAGTTGTCCTTTATTACTCGGCCAGTTTGTGAATTGTTGTGCCCCTGAGCTCCATTCTTCAACTCGTTTTTGGTGAGCTGACCGCAAGTCCAAAATTTTGCTTCAGGACCTATACTGGTTCCCGGTGGGTGGCTGAGACTTTAGTTAATTCTTCTTCCTGCCGGGAAATTACAGTGATATGAGCCCGTCCAAATGCCCAACAGCTACTCTCTCATTGGTTCTCCCTCTTCCCTTTCATCCTCTGCCAAATTGGCAACCTGTGCGAACCAGGAGGTTAAAGGGGCTGTCTCTCCAAGTTGGGAGGTTGATAGTAAAGCAGATGGAAAGTCAAACTGGAGCACCAGGCGAGGGACTATTCGTTGAGTTTTAGAAACCTTTCGTATTCACAGTGTGTCCGTTCTCTAGGTTTCCCGTAAATGTTATAACTGTAGTAATATTCCCTTCAACCTGGAGAGTTGGGACCCATGGAATGGGTGCCATGCATTATTTCTTTAAAGGGTCTGCATTTGCTCACCCAATCTCACCAATCGTCTCAGTCCCAAGTGTCCAGCCTTATGCCACATCCAGCTATCATTGTAGATAGGGTCATTCCAGTTTTCATCAGATACTCTGAAGGATTTGTAAAGAATTTCCCAGTTTTTTTGTTTTGTTTTTGAAATTCCTTTTTATAGTGGGTTTGAGCTGATTCTCGCTGCCATGTTTATGCCAGTCTAGACACACTTGATTCCCTTACGGAGACATATCAATACATAGGTTTTAAGATTCTTACTAGTCAGATATATTCCTCTGCGGGAAATATGGGGTTTTGAGTCCCTTTCACTGAGGAAGGTGTAGGTCTTGTCTATTCCATAGTTGGTTTTTGGAACGTTACCTGTCCTTATATCAAACTCTGGTTTTATGCATCACCCCACCTCTCTTTCCCACTTAAGCAGGCATAAGGGTGTTTTCTAAATGTGAGACACTGTTCTCTTTCCTAACTCATTTCAAGTATAGCCATGTTTACAGCATCTTCATAAGTGATATCTTATGATAAGTTTCTTTTTCTCTGTGACTTATTTCACTTAGAATCATCGTACCTGAATCCACCCATTTTGCTGCTACTGGTCTTATGACATTGATTTCATGGCTGAGGGATATTCCATCGTACGTAAGTACCACAATTTTTTGAACCATTTTTATATTTCCTGGGATATTTAAGGTGTACCCAAGTTGAGGTCCTTGTAAGCAGTGCAGCCTTAAATTTTGGGGTGGCTCTGTCTTTTTGATTTTCAGTTTTCCCAAAGTATATTCCCTAGACGGGAAGTGCCCTTGGCTCTGTAGCTCTGTTGTTTACTTGTTTTAGGGAACACTATGTACTCCTCCAGAGAGGCAGTTGGCAATTTACATCCCACCCTTCAGCATAACAAGGCTCCCTCTTCTCCAGGGCCTGTCTTGCCTTTCTGGTTTTTACACATTTTGTGGATGTCCCTTTTGACCGGAGGGAAGTGATACTTCTTTGTAGTGCAGATTTGCATTGCCCGCTTGCTTGCTTGGCCAAAAAGGGCGTATGCGTTTTCTCCTGAATATATTCAGGAGAAAACGCATATGCCCTTTTTGGCCAAGTGCATCATTGTCGAAGTTGTGCCCCTCTTCCTGTGCTTTAAAGGCGATTCCAACGTACCTCTTGAAATCTGTTTCCTGCTATTCTGCCTCGCTTTCAAGTCCGCCTCGTTGCCTTCCCTCAACAGATTTTTGGACGATAGTTGTCCTTTATTACTCGGCCAGTTTGTGAATTGCTGTGCCCCTGAGCTCTATTTTTCAACTCGTTTTTTGTGAGCTGACCGCAAGTCGAAAATTTTGGTTCAGGACCTATGCTGGTTTCCGGTGGGGGGCTGAGACTTTGGTTAATTCTTCTTCCTGCCGGGAAATTACAGTGATATGTGCCCATCCAAATGCCTAACAGCTACTCTCTCATTGGTTCTCCCTCTTCCCTTTCATCCTCTGCCAAATTGGCAACCTGTGCGAACCAGGAGGTTAAAGGGGCTGTCTCTCCATGATGGGAGATTGATAGTAAAGCAGGTGGAAAGTCAAACCGGAGCACCAGGAGTGGGACTATTCGTTGAGTTTTAGAAACCTTTCGTATTCACAGTGTGTCCGTTCTCTAGGTTTCCCGTACATGTTATAGCTGTAGTAATATTCCCTTCAACCTGGAGAGTTGGGACTCATGGAATGGGTGCCATGCATTATTACTTTAAAGGGTCTGCATTTGCTCACCCAATCTCACCAATCCTGTCAGTCCCAAGTGTCCAGCCTTATGCCACATCCAGCTGTCGTTGTAGATAGGGTCATTCCAGGTTTCATCAGAGACCCTGAAGGAATTGTAAAGAATTTCCCAGTTTTTTTCTTTTGTTTTTGAAATTCCTTTTTATCGTGGGTTTGAGCTGATTCTCGCTGCCATGTTTATGCCAGTCTAGACACACTTGATTCCCTTAGAGAGACATATCAATACATAGGTTTTAAGATTCTTACTAGTCAGATATATTCCTCTGCGGGAAATATGGTGTTTTCAGACCCTTTCACTGAGGAAGGTGTAGGTCTTGTCTATTCCATAGTTGGTTTTTGGAGCGGTACCTGTGCTTATATCAAACTCTGGTTTTATGCATCACCCCACCTCTCTTTCCCCCTTAAGCAGGCATAAGAATGTTTTCTAAATATGAGACACTGTTCTCTTTCCTAACTCAGTTCAAGTGTAGCCATGTTTACAGGATCTTCATAAGTGAAATCTTATGATAAGTTTCTTTTTCTGTGTACCTTATTTCACTTAGAATCATCGTACCTGAATCCACCCATTTTGCTGCTACTGGTCTTATGTCATTGATTTCATGGCTGAGGGATATTCCATCGTACGTAAGTACCACAACTTTTTGAACCATTTTTATATTTCCTGGGATATTTAAGGTGTACCCAAGTTGAGGTCCTTGTAAGCAGTGCAGCCCTAAATTTTGGGGTGGCTCTGTCTTATTGATTTTCAGTTTTCCCAAGGTATATTCCCTAGACTGGAAGTTCCCTTGGCTCTGTAGCTCTGTTGTTTACTTGTTTTAGGGAACACAATGCACTCCTCCAGAGAGGCAGTTGGCAATTTACATCCCGCCCATCAGCATAACAAGGCTCCCTGTTCTCCAGGGCCTGTCTTGCCTTTCTGGTTTTTACACATTTTGTGGATGTCCCTTTTGACCGGTGGGAAGTGATACTTCTTTGTAGTGCAGATTTGCATTGCCCGCTTGCTTGCTTGGCCAAAAAGGGCGTATGCGTTTTCTCCTGAATATATTCAGGAGAAAACGCATACGCACTTTTTGGCCAAGTGCATCATTGTCGAAGTTGTGCCCCTCTTCCTGTGCTTTAAAGGCGATTCCAACGTACCTCTTGAAATCTGTTTCCTGCTATTCTGCCTCGCTTTCAAGTCCGCCTCGTTGCCTTCCCTCAACAGATTTTTGGACGATAGTTGTCCTTTATTACTCGGCCAGTTTGTGAATTGTTGTGCCCCTGAGCTCCATTTTTCAACTCGTTTTGGTGAGCTGACCGCAAGTCCAAAATTTTGGTTCAGGACCTATACTGGTTCCCGGTGGGTGGCTGAGACTTTGGTTAATTCTTTTTCCTGCCGGGAAATTACAGTGATATGTGCCCGTCCAAATGCCCAACAGCTACTCTCTCATTGGTTCTCCCTCTTCCCTTTCATCCTCTGCCAAATTGGCAACCTGTGCGAACCAGGAGGTTAAAGGGGCTGTCTCTCCAAGTTGGGAGGTTGATAGTAAAGCAGATGGAAAGTCAAACTGGAGCACCAGGCGAGGGACTATTCGTTGAGTTTTAGAAACCTTTCGTATTCACCGTGTGTCCGTTCTCTAGGTTTCCCGTACATGTTATAACTGTAGTAATATTCCCTTCAACCTGGAGAGTTGCGACCCATGGAATGGGTGCCATGCATTATTGCTTTAAAGGGTCTGCATTTGCTCACCCAATCTCACCAATCCTCTCAGTCCCAAGTGTCCAGCCTTATGCCACATCCAGCTATCATTGTAGATAGGGTCATTCCAGTTTTCATCAGATACTCTGAAGGATTTGTAAAGAATTTCCCAGTTTTTTTGTTTTGTTTTTGAAATTCCTTTTTATAGTGGGTTTGAGCTGATTCTCGCTGCCATGTTTATGCCAGTCTAGACACACTTGATTCCCTTACGGAGACATATCAATACATATGTCTTAAGATTCTTACTAGTCAGATATATTCCTCTGCGGGAAATATGGGGTTTTGAGTCCCTTTCACTGAGGAAGGTGTAGGTCTTGTCTATTCCATAGTTGGTTTTTGGAACGGTACCTGTCCTTATATCAAACTCTGGTTTTATGCATCACCCCACCTCTCTTTCCCCCTTAAGCAGGCATAAGAGTGTTTTCTAAATGTGAGACACTGTTCTCTTTCCTAACTCATTTCAAGTATAGCCATGTTTACAGCATCTTCATAAGTGATATCATATGATAAGTTTCTTTTTCTGTGTGACTTATTTCACTTAGAATCATCGTACCTGAATCCACCCATTTTGCTGCTACTGGTCTTATGACATTGATTTCATGGCTGAGGGATATTCCATCGTACGTAAGTACCACAATTTTTTGAACCATTTTTATATTTCCTGGGATATTTAAGGTGTACCCAAGTTGAGGTCCTTGTAAGCAGTGCAGCCCTAAATTTTGGGGTGGCTCTGTCTTATTGATTTTCAGTTTTCCCAAAGTATATTTCCTAGAGGGGAAGTGCCCTTGGCTCTCTAGCTCTGTTGTTTACTTGTTTTAGGGAACACTATGTACTCCTCCAGAGAGGCAGTTGGCAATTTACATCCCACCCTTCAGCATAACAAGGCTCCCTCTTCTCCAGGGCCTGTCTTGCCTTTCTGGTTTTTACACATTTTGTGGATGTTCCTTTTGACCGGAGGGAAGTGATACTTCTTTGTAGTGCAGATTTGCATTGCCCGCTTGCTTGCTTGGCCAAAAAGGGCGTATGCGTTTTCTCCTGAATATATTCAGGAGAAAACGCATACGCCCTTTTTGGCCAAGTGCATCATTGTCGAAGTTGTGCCCCTCTTCCTGTGCTTTAAAGGCGATTCCAACGTACCTCTTGAAATCTGTTTCCTGCTATTCTGGCTCACTTTCAAGTCCGCCTCGTTGCCTTCCCTCAACAGATTTTTGGACGATAGTTGTCCTTTATTACTCGGCCAGTTTGTGAATTGCTGTGCCCCTGAGCTCTATTTTTCAACTCGTTTTTGGTGAGCTGACCGCAAGTCCAAAATTTTGGTTCAGGACCTATGCTGGTTTCCGGTGGGGGGCTGAGACTTTGGTTAATTCTTCTTCCTGCCGGGAAATTACAGTGATATGTGCCCGTCCAAATGCCTAACAGCTACTCTCTCATTGGTTCTCCCTCTTCCCTTTCATCCTCTGCCAAATTGGCAACCTGTGTGAACCAGGAGGTTAAAGGGGCTGTCTCTCCATGTTGGGAGATTGATAGTAAAGCAGGTGGAAAGTCAATCCAGAGCACCAGGAGTGGGACTATTCGTTGAGTTTTAGAAACCTTTCGTATTCACAGTGTGTCCGTTCTCTAGGTTTCCCGTACATGTTATAGCTGTAGTAATATTCCCTTCAACCTGGAGAGTTGGGACTCATGGAATGGGTGCCATGCATTATTACTTTAAAGGGTCTGCATTTGCTCACCCAATCTCACCAATCCTGTCAGTCCCAAGTGTCCAGCCTTATGCCACATCCAGCTGTCATTGTAGATAGGGTCATTCCAGGTTTCATCAGAGACCCTGAAGGAATTGTAAAGAATTTCCCAGTTTTTTGTTTTGTTTTTGAAATTCCTTATTATCGTGGGTTTGAGCTGATTCTCGCTGCCATGTTTATGCCAGTCTAGACACACTTGATTCCCTTACAGAGACATATCAATACATAGGTTTTAAGATTCTTACTAGTCAGATATATTCCTCTGCGGGAAATATGGTGTTTTCCGACCCTTTCACTGAGGAAGGTGTAGGTCTTGTCTATTCCATAGTTGGTTTTTGGAGCGGTACCTGTGCTTATATCAAACTCTGGTTTTATGCATCACCCCACCTCTCTTTCCCCCTTAAGCAGGCATAAGAATGTTTTCTAAATGTGAGACACTGTTCTCTTTCCTAACTCAGTTCAAGTGTAGCCATGTTTACAGGATCTTCATAAGTGAAATCTTATGATAAGTTTCTTTTTCTGTGTACCTTATTTCACTTAGAATCATCGTACCTGAATCCACCCATTTTGCTGCTACTGGTCTTATGTCATTGATTTCATGGCTGAGGCATATTCCATCGTACGTAAGTACCACAACTTTTTGAACCATTTTTATATTTCCTGGGATATTTAAGGTGTACCCAAGTTGAGGTCCTTGTAAGCAGTGCAGCCCTAAATTTTGGGGTGGCTCTGTCTTATTGATTTTCAGTTTTCCCAAGGTATATTCCCTAGACTGGAAGTTCCCTTGGCTCTGTAGCTCTGTTGTTTACTTGTTTTAGGGAACACAATGCACTCCTCCAGAGAGGCAGTTGGCAATTTACATCCCGCCCATCAGCATAACAAGGCTCCCTGTTCTGCAGGGCCTGTCTTGCCTTTCTGGTTTTTACACATTTTGTGGATGTCCGTTTTGACCGGTGGGAAGTGATACTTCTTTGTAGTGCAGATTTGCATTGCCCGCTTGCTTGCTTGGCCAAAAAGGGCGTATGCGTTTTCTCCTGAATATATTCAGGAGAAAACGCATACGCCCTTTTTGGCCAAGTGCATCATTGTCGAAGTTGTGACCCTCTTCCTGTGCTTTATAGGCGATTCCAACGTACCTCTTGAAATCTGTTTCCTGCTATTCTGCCTCGCTTTCAAGTCCGCCTCGTTGCCTTCCCTCAACAGATTTTTGGACGATAGTTGTCCTTTATTACTCGGCCAGTTTGTGAATTGCTGTGCCCCTGAGCTCCATTTTTCAACTCGTTTTTGGTGAGCTGACCGCAAGTCCAAAATTTTGGTTCAGGACCTATACTGGTTCCCGGTGGGTGGCTGAGACTTTGGTTAATTCTTCTTCCTGCCGGGAAATTACAGTGATAGGTGCCCGTCCAAATGCCCAACAGCTACTCTCTCATTGGTTCTCCCTCTTCCCTTTCATCCTCTGCCAAATTGGCAACCTGTGCGAACCAGGAGGTTAAAGGGGCTGTCTCTCCAAGTTGGGAGGTTGATAGTAAAGCAGATGGAAAGTCAAACTGGAGCACCAGGCGAGGGACTATTCATTGAGTTTTAGAAACCTTTCGTATTCACAGTGTGTCCGTGCTCTAGGTTTCCCGTACATGTTATAACTGTAGTAATATTCCCTTCAACCTGGAGAGTTGGGACCCATGGAATGGGTGCCATGCATTATTGCTTTAAAGGGTCTGCATTTGCTCACCCAATCTCACCAATCCTCTCAGTCCCAAGTGTCCAGCCTTATGCCACATCCAGCTATCGTTGTAGATAGGGTCATTCCAGTTTTCATCAGATACTCTGAAGGATTTGTAAAGAATTTCCCAGTTTTTTTGTTTTGTTTTTGAAATTCCTTTTTATAGTGGGTTTGAGCTGATTCTCGCTGCCATGTTTATGCCAGTCTAGACACACTTGATTCCCTTACGGAGACATATCAATACATAGGTCTTAAGATTCTTACTAGTCAGATATATTCCTCTGCGGGAAATATGGGGTTTTGAGTCCCTTTCACTGAGGAAGGTGTAGGTCTTGTCTATTCCATAGTTGGTTTTTGGAACGGTACCTGTCCTTATATCAAACTCTGGTTTTATGCATCACCCCACCTCTCTTTCCCCCTTAAGCAGGCATAAGAGTGTTTTCTAAATGTGAGACACTGTTCTGTTTCCTAACTCATTTCAAGTATAGCCATGTTTACAGCATCTTCATAAGTGATATCTTATGATAAGTTTCTTTTTCTGTGTGACTTATTTCACTTAGAATCATCGTACCTGAATCCACCCATTTTGCTGCTACTGGTCTTATGACATTGATTTCATGGCTGAGGGATATTCCATCGTACGTAAGTACCACAATTTTTTGAACCATTTTTATATTTCCTGGGATATTTAAGGTGTACCCAAGTTGAGGTCCTTGTAAGCAGTGCAGCCTTAAATTTTGGGGTGGCTCTGTCTTATTGATTTTCAGTTTTCCCAAAGTATATTCCCTAGACGGGAAGTGCCCTTGGCTCTGTAGCTCTGTTGTTTACTTGTTTTAGGGAACACTATGTACTCCTCCAGAGAGGCAGTTGGCAATTTACATCCCACCCTTCAGCATAACAAGGCTCCCTGTTCTCCAGGGCCTGTCTTGCCTTTCTGGTTTTTACACATTTTGTGGATGTCCCTTTTGACCGGAGGGAAGTGATACTTCTTTGTAGTGCAGATTTGCATTGCCCGCTTGCTTGCTTGGCCAAAAAGGGCGTATGCGTTTTCTCCTGAATATATTCAGGAGAAAACGCATACGCCCTTTTTGGCCAAGTGCATCATTGTCGAAGTTGTGCCCCTCTTCCTGTGCTTTAAAGGCGATTCCAACGTACCTCTTGAAATCTGTTTCCTGCTATTCTGCCTCGCTTTCAAGTCCGCCTCGTTGCCTTCCCTCAACAGATTTTTGGACGATAGTTGTCCTTTATTACTCGGCCAGTTTGTGAATTGCTGTGCCCCTGAGCTCTATTTTTCAACTAGTTTTTGGTGAGCTGACCGCAAGTCCAAAATTTTGGTTCAGGACCTATGCTGGTTTCCGGTGGGGGGCTGAGACTTTGGTTAATTCTTCTTCCTGCCGGGAAATTACAGTGATATGTGCCCGTCCAAATGCCTAACAGCTACTCTCTCATTGGTTCTCCCTCTTCCCTTTCATCCTCTGCCAAATTGGCAACCTGTGCGAACCAGGAGGTTAAAGGGGCTGTCTCTCCATGTTGGGAGATTGATAGTAAAGCAGGTGGAAAGTCAAACCGGAGCACCAGGAGTGGGACTATTCGTTGAGTTTTAGAAACCTTTCGTATTCACAGTGTGTCCGTTCTCTAGGTTTCCCGTACATGTTATAGCTGTAGTAATATTCCCTTCAACCTGGAGAGTTGGGACTCATGGAATGGGTGCCATGCATTATTACTTTAAAGGGTCTGCATTTGCTCACCCAATCTCACCAATCCTGTCAGTCCCAAGTGTCCAGCCTTATGCCACATCCAGCTGTCGTTGTAGATAGGGTCATTCCAGGTTTCATCAGAGACCCTGAAGGAATTGTAAAGAATTTCCCAGTTTTTTTCTTTTGTTTTTGAAATTCCTTTTTATCGTGGGTTTGAGCTGATTCTCGCTGCCATGTTTATGCCAGTCTAGACACACTTGATTCCCTTACAGAGACATATCAATACATAGGTTTTAAGATTCTTACTAGTCAGATATATTCCTCTGCGGGAAATATGGTGTTTTCAGACCCTTTCACTGAGGAAGGTGTAGGTCTTGTCTATTCCATAGTTAGTTTTTGGAGCGGTACCTGTGCTTATATCAAACTCTGGTTTTATGCATCACCCCACCTCTCTTTCCCCCTTAAGCAGGCATAAGAATGTTTTCTAAATGTGAGACACTGTTCTCTTTCCTAACTCAGTTCAAGTGTAGCCATGTTTACAGGATCTTCATAAGTGAAATCTTATGATAAGTTTCTTTTTCTGTGTACCTTATTTCACTTAGAATCATCGTACCTGAATCCACCCATTTTGCTGCTACTGGTCTTATGTCATTGATTTCATGGCTGAGGGATATTCCATCGTACGTAATTACCACAACGTTTTGAACCATTTTTATATTTCCTGGGATATTTAAGGTGTACCCAAGTTGAGGTCCTTGTAAGCAGTGCAGCCCTAAATTTTGGGGTGGCTCTGTCTTATTGATTTTCAGTTTTCCCAAGGTATATTCCCTAGACTGGAAGTTCCCTTGGCTCTGTAGCTCTGTTGTTTACTTGTTTTAGGGAACACAATGCACTCCTCCAGAGAGGCAGTTGGCAATTTACATCCCGCCCATCAGCATAACAAGGCTCCCTGTTCTCCAGGGCCTGTCTTGCCTTTCTGGTTTTTACACATTTTGTGGATGTCCCTTTTGACCGGTGGGAAGTGATACTTCTTTGTAGTGCAGATTTGCATTGCCCGCTTGCTTGCTTGGCCAAAAAGGGCGTATGCGTTTTCTCCTGAATATATTCAGGAGAAAACGCATACGCCCTTTTTGGCCAAGTGCATCATTGTCGAAGTTGTGCCCCTCTTCCTGTGCTTTAAAGGCGATTCCAACGTACCTCTTGAAATCTGTTTCCTGCTATTCTGGCTCGCTTTCAAGTCCGCCTCGTTGCCTTCCCTCAACAGATTTTTGGACGATAGTTGTCCTTTATTACTCGGCCAGTTTGTGAATTGTTGTGCCCCTGAGCTCCATTTTTCAACTCGTTTTTGGTGAGCTGACCGCAAGTCCAAAATTTTGGTTCAGGACCTATACTGGTTCCCGGTGGGTGGCTGAGACTTTGGTTAATTCTTCTTCCTGCCGAGAAATTACAGTGATATGTGCCCGTCCAAATGCCCAACAGCTACTCTCTCATTGGTTCTCCCTCTTCCCTTTCATCCTCTGCCAAATTGGCAACCTGTGCGAACCAGGAGGTTAAAGGGGCTGTCTCTCCATGTTGGGAGATTGATAGTAAAGCAGGTGGAAAGTCAAACCGGAGCACCAGGAGTGGGACTATTCGTTGAGTTTTAGAAACCTTTCGTATTCACAGTGTGTCCGTTCTCTAGGTTTCCCGTACATGTTATAGCTGTAGTAATATTCCCTTCAACCTGGAGAGTTGGGACTCATGGAATGGGTGCCATGCATTATTACTTTAAAGGGTCTGCATTTGCTCACCCAATCTCACCAATCCTGTCAGTCCCAAGTGTCCAGCCTTATGCCACATCCAGCTGTCGTTGTAGATAGGGTCATTCCAGGTTTCATCAGAGACCCTGAAGGAATTGTAAAGAATTTCCCAGTTTTTTTCTTTTGTTTTTGAAATTCCTTTTTATCGTGGGTTTGAGCTGATTCTCGCTGCCATGTTTATGCCAGTCTAGACACACTTGATTCCCTTACAGAGACATATCAATACATAGGTTTTAAGATTCTTACTAGTCAGATATATTCCTCTGCGGGAAATATGGTGTTTTCAGACCCTTTCACTGAGGAAGGTGTAGGTCTTGTCTGTTCCATAGTTAGTTTTTGGAGCGGTACCTGTGCTTATATCAAACTCTGGTTTTATGCATCACCCCACCTCTCTTTCCCCCTTAAGCAGGCATAAGAATGTTTTCTAAATGTGAGACACTGTTCTCTTTCCTAACTCAGTTCAAGTGTAGCCATGTTTACAGGATCTTCATAAGTGAAATCTTATGATAAGTTTCTTTTTCTGTGTACCTTATTTCACTTAGAATCATCGTACCTGAATCCACCCATTTTGCTGCTACTGGTCTTATGTCATTGATTTCATGGCTGAGGGATATTCCATCGTACGTAATTACCACAACTTTTTGAACCATTTTTATATTTCCTGGGATATTTAAGGTGTACCCAAGTTGAGGTCCTTGTAAGCAGTGCAGCCCTAAATTTTGGGGTGGCTCTGTCTTATTGATTTTCAGTTTTCCCAAGGTATATTCCCTAGACTGGAAGTTCCCTTGGCTCTGTAGCTCTGTTGTTTACTTGTTTTAGGGAACACAATGCACTCCTCCAGAGAGGCAGTTGGCAATTTACATCCCGCCCATCAGCATAACAAGGCTCCCTGTTCTCCAGGGCCTGTCTTGCCTTTCTGGTTTTTACACATTTTGTGGATGTCCCTTTTGACCGGTGGGAAGTGATACTTCTTTGTAGTGCAAATTTGCATTGCCCGCTTGCTTGCTTGGCCAAAAAGGGCGTATGCGTTTTCTCCTGAATATATTCAGGAGAAAACGCATACGCCCTTTTTGGCCAAGTGCATCATTGTCGAAGTTGTGCCCCTCTTCCTGTGCTTTAAAGGCGATTCCAACGTACCTCTTGAAATCTGTTTCCTACTATTCTGGCTCGCTTTCAAGTCCGCCTCGTTGCCTTCCCTCAACAGATTTTTGGACGATAGTTGTCCTTTATTACTCGGCCAGTTTGTGAATTGTTGTGCCCCTGAGCTCCATTTTTCAACTCGTTTTTGGTGAGCTGACCGCAAGTCCAAAATTTTGGTTCAGGACCTATACTGGTTCCCGGTGGGTGGCTGAGACTTTGGTTAATTCTTCTTCCTGCCGAGAAATTACAGTGATATGTGCCCGTCCAAATGCCCAACAGCTACTCTCTCATTGGTTCTCCCTCTTCCCTTTCATCCTCTGCCAAATTGGCAACCTGTGCGAACCAGGAGGTTAAAGGGGCTGTCTCTCCAAGTTGGGAGGTTGATAGTAAAGCAGATGGAAAGTCAAACTGGAGCACCAGGCGAGGGACTATTCGTTGAGTTTTAGAAACCTTTCGTATTCACAGTGTGTCCGTTCTCTAGGTTTCCCGTACATGTTATAACTGTAGTAATATTCCCTTCAACCTGGAGAGTTGGGACCCATGGAATGGGTGCCATGCATTATTGCTTTAAAGGGTTTGCATTTGCTCACCCAATCTCACCAATCCTCTCAGTCCCAAGTGTCCAGCCTTATGCCACATCCAGCTATCGTTGTAGATAGGGTCATTCCAGTTTTCATCAGATACTCTGAAGGATTTGTAAAGAATTTCCCAATTTTTTTGTTTTGTTTTTGAAATTCCTTTTTATAGTGGGTTTGAGCTGATTCTCGCTGCCATGTTTATGCCAGTCTAGACACACTTGATTCCCTTACGGAGACATATCAATACATAGGTTTTAAGATTCTTACTAGTCAGATATATTCCTCTGCGGGAAATATGGGGTTTTGAGTCCCTTTCACTGAGGAAGGTGTAGGTCTTGTCTATTCCATAGTTGGTTTTTGGAACGGTACCTGTCCTTATATCAAACTCTGGTTTTATGCATCACCCCACCTCTCTTTCCCCCTTAAGCAGGCATAAGAGTGTTTTCTAAATGTGAGACAATGTTCTCTTTCCTAACTCATTTCAAGTATAGCCATGTTTACAGCATCTTCATAAGTGATATCTTATGATAAGTTTCTTTTTCTGTGTGACTTATTTCACTTAGAATCATCGTACCTGAATCCACCCATTTTGCTGCTACTGGTCTTATGACATTGATTTCATGGCTGAGGGATATTCCATCGTACGTAAGTACCACAATTTTTTGAACCATTTTTATATTTCCTGGGATATTTAAGGTGTACCCAAGTTGAGGTCCTTGTAAGCAGTGCAGCCTTAAATATTGGGGTGGCTCTGTCTTATTGATTTTCAGTTTTCCCAAAGTATATTTCCTAGACGGGAAGTGCCCTTGGCTCTGTAGCTCTGTTGTTTACTTGTTTTAGGGAACACTATGTACTCCTCCAGAGAGGCAGTTGGCAATTTACATCCCACCCTTCAGCATAACAAGGCTCCCTGTTCTCCAGGGCCTGTCTTGCCTTTCTGGTTTTTACACATTTTGTGGATGTCCCTTTTGACCGGAGGGAAGTGATACTTCTTTGTAGTGCAGATTTGCATTGCCCGCTTGCTTGCTTGGCCAAAAAGGGCGTATGCGTTTTCTCCTGAATATATTCAGGAGAAAACGCATACGCCCTTTTTGGCCAAGTGCATCATTGTCGAAGTTGTGCCCCTCTTCCTGTGCTTTAAAGGCGATTCCAACGTACCTCTTGAAATCTGTTTCCTGCTATTCTGCCTCGCTTTCAAGTCCGCCTCGTTGCCTTCCCTCAACAGATTTTTGGACGATAGTTGTCCTTTATTACTCGGCCAGTTTGTGAATTGCTGTGCCCCTGAGCTCTATTTTTCAACTAGTTTTTGGTGAGCTGACCGCAAGTCCAAAATTTTGGTTCAGGACCTATGCTGGTTTCCGGTGGGGGTCTGAGACTTTGGTTAATTCTTCTTCCTGCCGGGAAATTACAGTGATATGTGCCCGTCCAAATGCCTAACAGCTACTCTCTCATTGGTTCTCCCTCTTCCCTTTCATCCTCTGCCAAATTGGCAACCTGTGCGAACCAGGAGGTTAAAGGGGCTGTCTCTCCATGTTGGGAGATTGATAGTAAAGCAGGTGGAAAGTCAAACCGGAGCACCAGGAGTGGGACTATTCGTTGAGTTTTAGAAACCTTTCGTATTCACAGTGTGTCCGTTCTCTAGGTTTCCCGTACATGTTATAGCTGTAGTAATATTCCCTTCAACCTGGAGTGTTGGGACTCATGGAATGGGTGCCATGCATTATTACTTTAAAGGGTCTGCATTTGCTCACACAATCTCACCAATCCTGTCAGTCCCAAGTGTCCAGCCTTATGCCACATCCAGCTGTCGTTGTAGATAGGGTCATTCCAGGTTTCATCAGAGACCCTGAAGGAATTGTAAAGAATTTCCCAGTTTTTTTCTTTTGTTTTTGAAATTCCTTTTTATCGTGGGTTTGAGCTGATTCTCGCTGCCTTGTTTATGCCAGTCTAGACACACTTGATTCCCTTACGGAGACATATCAATACATAGGTTTTAAGATTCTTACTAGTCAGATATATTCCTCTGCGGGAAATATGGGGTTTTGAGTCCCTTTCACTGAGGAAGGTGTAAGTCTTGTCTATTCCACAGTTGGTTTTTGGAACGGTACCTGTGCTTATATCAAACTCTGGTTTTATGCATCACCCCACCTCTCTTTCCCCCTTAAGCAGGCATAAGAGTGTTTTCTAAATGTGAGACACTGTTCTCTTTCCAAACTCATTTCAAGTGTAGCCATGTTTACAGCATCTTCATAAGTGATATCTTATGATAAGTTTCTTTTTCTGTGTGACTTATTTCACTTAGAATCATCGTACCTGAATCCACCCATTTTGCTGCTACTGGTCTTATGACATTGATTTCATGGCTGAGGGATATTCCATCGTACGTAAGTACCACAATTTTTTGAACCATTTTTATATTTCCTGGGATATTTAAGGTGTACCCAAGTTGAGGTCCTTGTAAGCAGTGCAGCCTTAAATTTTGGGGTGGCTCTGTCTTATTGATTTTCAGTTTTCCCAAAGTATATTCCCTAGACTGGAAGTGCCCTTGGCTCTGTAGCTCTGTTGTTTACTTGTTTTAGGGAACACTATGTACTCCTCCAGAGATGCAGTTGGCAATTTACATCCCACCCTTCAGCATAACAAGGCTCCCTCTTCTCCAGGGCCTGTCTTGCCTTTCTGGTTTTTACACATTTTGTGGATGTCCCTTTTGACCGGAGGGAAGTTTTACTTCTTTGTAGTGCAGATTTGCATTGCCCGCTTGCTTGCTTGGCCAAAAAGTGTGTATGCGTTTTCTCCTGAATATATTCAGGAGAAAACGCATACGCCCTTTTTGGCCAAGTGCATCATTGTCGAAGTTTTGCCCCTCTTCCTGTGCTTTAAAGGCGATTCCAACGTACCTCTTGAAATCTGTTTCCTGCTATTCTGCCTCGCTTTCAAGTCCGCCTCGTTGCCTTCCCTCAACAGATTTTTGGACGATAGTTGTCCTTTATTACTCGGCCAGTTTGTGAATTGCTGTGCCCCTGAGCTCTATTTTTCAACTCGTTTTTGGTAAGCTGACCGCAAGTCCAAAATTTTGGTTCAGGACCTATGCTGGTTTCCGGTGGGGGGCTGAGACTTTGGTTAATTCTTCTTCCTGCCGGGAAATTACAGTGATATGTGCCCGTCCAAATGCCTAACAGCTACTCTCTCATTGGTTCTCCCTCTTCCCTTTCATCCTCTGCCAAATTGGCAACCTGTGCGAACCAGGAGGTTAAAGGGGCTGTCTCTCCATGTTGGGAAATTGATAGTAAAGCAGGTGGAAAGTCAAACCGGAGCACCAGGAGTGGGACTATTCGTTGAGTTTTAGAAACCTTTCGTATTCACAGTGTGTCCGTTCTCTAGGTTTCCCGTACATGTTATAGCTGTAGTAATATTCCCTTCAACCTGGAGAGTTGGGACTCATGGAATGGGTGCCATGCATTATTACTTTAAAGGGTCTGCATTTGCTCACTGAATCTCACCAATCCTGTCAGTCCCAAGTGTCCAGCCTTATGTCACATCCAGCTGTCGTTGTAGATAGGGTCATTCCAGGTTTCATCAGAGACCCTGAAGGAATTGTAAAGAATTTCCCAGTTTTTTTGTTTTGTTTTTGAAATTCCTTTTTATAGTGGGTTTGAGGTGATTCTCGCTGCCATGTTTATGCCAGTCTAGACACAGTTGATTCCCTTATGGAGATATATCAATACATAGCTTTTAAGATTCTTACTAGTCAGATATATTCATCTGTGGGAAATATGGGGTTTTGAGTCCCTGTCACTGAGGAAGGTGTAGGTCTTGTCTATTCCATAGTTGGTTTTTGGAACGGTACCTATGCTTATATCAAACTCTGGTTTTATGCATCACCCCACCTCTCCTTCCCCCTTAAGCAGGCATAAGAGTGTTTTCTAAATGTGAGACACTGTTCTCTTTCCTAACTCAGTTCAAGTGTAGCCATGTTTACAGGATCTTCATAAGTGATATCTTATGATAACTTTATTTTTCTGTGTGACTTATTTCACTTAGAATCATCGTACCTGAATCCACCCATTTTGCTGCTACTGGTCTTATGACATTGATTTCATGGCTGAGGGATATTCCATCGTACGTAAGTACCACAACTTTTTGAACCATTTTTATATTTCCTGGGATATTTAAGGTGTACCCAAGTTGAGGTCCTTGTAAGCAGTGCAACCCTAAATTTTGGGGTGGCTCTGTCTTATTGATTTTCAGTTTTCCCAAGGTATATTCCCTAGACTGGAAGTTCCCTTGGCTCTGTAGCTCTGTTCTTTACTTGTTTTAGGGAACACAATGCACTCCTCCAGAGAGGCAGTTGGCAATTTACATCCCGCCCATCAGCATAACAAGGCTCCCTGTTCTCCAGGGCCTGTCTTGCCTTTCTGGTTTTTACACATTTTGTGGATGTCCCTTTTGACCGGTGGGAAGTGATACTTCTTTGAAGTGCAGATTTGCATTGCCCGCTTGCTTGCTTGGCCAAAAAGGGCGTATGCATTTTCTCCTGAATATATTCAGGAGAAAACGCATACGCCCTTTTTGGCCAAGTGCATCATTGTCGAAGTTGTGCCCCTCTTCCTGTGCTTTAAAGGCGATTCCAACGTACCTCTTGAAATCTGTTTCCTGCTATTCTGCCTCGCTTTCAAGTCCGCCTCGTTGCCTTCCCTCAAAAGATTTTTGGACGATAGTTGTCCTTTATTACTCGGCCAGTTTGTGAATTGTTGTGCCCCTGAGCTCCATTCTTCAACTCGTTTTTGGTGAGCTGACCGCAAGTCCAAAATTTTGCTTCAGGACCTATACTGGTTCCCGGTGGGTGGCTGAGACTTTGGTTAATTCTTCTTCCTGCCGGGAAATTACAGTGATATGTGCCCGTCCAAATGCCCAACAGCTACTCTCTCATTGGTTCTCCCTCTTCCCTTTCATCCTCTGCCAAATTGGCAACCTGTGCGAACCAGGAGGTTAAAGGGGCTGTCTCTCCAAGTTGGGAGGTTGATAGTAAAGCAGATGGAAAGTCAAACTGGAGCACCAGGCGAGGGACTATTCGTTGAGTTTTAGAAACCTTTCGTATTCACAGTGTGTCCGTTCTCTAGGTTTCCCGTAAATGTTATAACTGTAGTAATATTCCCTTCAACCTGGAGAGTTGGGACCCATGGAATGGGTGCCATGCATTATTTCTTTAAAGGGTCTGCATTTGCTCACCCAATCTCACCAATCGTCTCAGTCCCAAGTGTCCAGCCTTATGCCACATCCAGCTATCGTTGTAGATAGGGTCATTCCAGTTTTCATCAGATACTCTGAAGGATTTGTAAAGAATTTCCCAGTTTTTTTGTTTTGTTTTTGAAATTCCTTTTTATAGTGGGTTTGAGCTGATTCTCGCTGCCATGTTTATGCCAGTCTAGACACACTTGATTCCCTTACGGAGACATATCAATACATAGGTTTTAAGATTCTTACTAGTCAGATATATTCCTCTGCGGGAAATATGGGGTTTTGAGTCCCTTTCACTGAGGAAGGTGTAGGTCTTGTCTATTCCATAGTTGGTTTTTGGAACGTTACCTGTCCTTATATCAAACTCTGGTTTTATGCATCACCCCACCTCTCTTTCCCACTTAAGCAGGCATAAGGGTGTTTTCTAAATGTGAGACACTGTTCTCTTTCCTAACTCATTTCAAGTATAGCCATGTTTACAGCATCTTCATAAGTGATATCTTATGATAAGTTTCTTTTTCTCTGTGACTTATTTCACTTAGAATCATCGTACCTGAATCCACCCATTTTGCTGCTACTGGTCTTATGACATTGATTTCATGGCTGAGGGATATTCCATCGTACGTAAGTACCACAATTTTTTGAACCATTTTTATATTTCCTGGGATATTTAAGGTGTACCCAAGTTGAGGTCCTTGTAAGCAGTGCAGCCTTAAATTTTGGGGTGGCTCTGTCTTTTTGATTTTCAGTTTTCCCAAAGTATATTCCCTAGACGGGAAGTGCCCTTGGCTCTGTAGCTCTGTTGTTTACTTGTTTTAGGGAACACTATGTACTCCTCCAGAGAGGCAGTTGGCAATTTACATCCCACCCTTCAGCATAACAAGGCTCCCTCTTCTCCAGGGCCTGTCTTGCCTTTCTGGTTTTTACACATTTTGTGGATGTCCCTTTTGACCGGAGGGAAGTGATACTTCTTTGTAGTGCAGATTTGCATTGCCCGCTTGCTTGCTTGGCCAAAAAGGGCGTATGCGTTTTCTCCTGAATATATTCAGGAGAAAACGCATATGCCCTTTTTGGCCAAGTGCATCATTGTCGAAGTTGTGCCCCTCTTCCTGTGCTTTAAAGGCGATTCCAACGTACCTCTTGAAATCTGTTTCCTGCTATTCTGCCTCGCTTTCAAGTCCGCCTCGTTGCCTTCCCTCAACAGATTTTTGGACGATAGTTGTCCTTTATTACTCGGCCAGTTTGTGAATTGCTGTGCCCCTGAGCTCTATTTTTCAACTCGTTTTTTGTGAGCTGACCGCAAGTCGAAAATTTTGGTTCAGGACCTATGCTGGTTTCCGGTGGGGGGCTGAGACTTTGGTTAATTCTTCTTCCTGCCGGGAAATTACAGTGATATGTGCCCGTCCAAATGCCTAACAGCTACTCTCTCATTGGTTCTCCCTCTTCCCTTTCATCCTCTGCCAAATTGGCAACCTGTGCGAACCAGGAGGTTAAAGGGGCTGTCTCTCCATGATGGGAGATTGATAGTAAAGCAGGTGGAAAGTCAAACCGGAGCACCAGGAGTGGGACTATTCGTTGAGTTTTAGAAACCTTTCGTATTCACAGTGTGTCCGTTCTCTAGGTTTCCCGTACATGTTATAGCTGTAGTAATATTCCCTTCAACCTGGAGAGTTGGGACTCATGGAATGGGTGCCATGCATTATTACTTTAAAGGGTCTGCATTTGCTCACCCAATCTCACCAATCCTGTCAGTCCCAAGTGTCCAGCCTTATGCCACATCCAGCTGTCGTTGTAGATAGGGTCATTCCAGGTTTCATCAGAGACCCTGAAGGAATTGTAAAGAATTTCCCAGTTTTTTTCTTTTGTTTTTGAAATTCCTTTTTATCGTGGGTTTGAGCTGATTCTCGCTGCCATGTTTATGCCAGTCTAGACACACTTGATTCCCTTAGAGAGACATATCAATACATAGGTTTTAAGATTCTTACTAGTCAGATATATTCCTCTGCGGGAAATATGGTGTTTTCAGACCCTTTCACTGAGGAAGGTGTAGGTCTTGTCTATTCCATAGTTGGTTTTTGGAGCGGTACCTGTGCTTATATCAAACTCTGGTTTTATGCATCACCCCACCTCTCTTTCCCCCTTAAGCAGGCATAAGAATGTTTTCTAAATATGAGACACTGTTCTCTTTCCTAACTCAGTTCAAGTGTAGCCATGTTTACAGGATCTTCATAAGTGAAATCTTATGATAAGTTTCTTTTTCTGTGTACCTTATTTCACTTAGAATCATCGTACCTGAATCCACCCATTTTGCTGCTACTGGTCTTATGTCATTGATTTCATGGCTGAGGGATATTCCATCGTACGTAAGTACCACAACTTTTTGAACCATTTTTATATTTCCTGGGATATTTAAGGTGTACCCAAGTTGAGGTCCTTGTAAGCAGTGCAGCCCTAAATTTTGGGGTGGCTCTGTCTTATTGATTTTCAGTTTTCCCAAGGTATATTCCCTAGACTGGAAGTTCCCTTGGCTCTGTAGCTCTGTTGTTTACTTGTTTTAGGGAACACAATGCACTCCTCCAGAGAGGCAGTTGGCAATTTACATCCCGCCCATCAGCATAACAAGGCTCCCTGTTCTCCAGGGCCTGTCTTGCCTTTCTGGTTTTTACACATTTTGTGGATGTCCCTTTTGACCGGTGGGAAGTGATACTTCTTTGTAGTGCAGATTTGCATTGCCCGCTTGCTTGCTTGGCCAAAAAGGGCGTATGCGTTTTCTCCTGAATATATTCAGGAGAAAACGCATACGCACTTTTTGGCCAAGTGCATCATTGTCGAAGTTGTGCCCCTCTTCCTGTGCTTTAAAGGCGATTCCAACGTACCTCTTGAAATCTGTTTCCTGCTATTCTGCCTCGCTTTCAAGTCCGCCTCGTTGCCTTCCCTCAACAGATTTTTGGACGATAGTTGTCCTTTATTACTCGGCCAGTTTGTGAATTGTTGTGCCCCTGAGCTCCATTTTTCAACTCGTTTTGGTGAGCTGACCGCAAGTCCAAAATTTTGGTTCAGGACCTATACTGGTTCCCGGTGGGTGGCTGAGACTTTGGTTAATTCTTTTTCCTGCCGGGAAATTACAGTGATATGTGCCCGTCCAAATGCCCAACAGCTACTCTCTCATTGGTTCTCCCTCTTCCCTTTCATCCTCTGCCAAATTGGCAACCTGTGCGAACCAGGAGGTTAAAGGGGCTGTCTCTCCAAGTTGGGAGGTTGATAGTAAAGCAGATGGAAAGTCAAACTGGAGCACCAGGCGAGGGACTATTCGTTGAGTTTTAGAAACCTTTCGTATTCACCGTGTGTCCGTTCTCTAGGTTTCCCGTACATGTTATAACTGTAGTAATATTCCCTTCAACCTGGAGAGTTGCGACCCATGGAATGGGTGCCATGCATTATTGCTTTAAAGGGTCTGCATTTGCTCACCCAATCTCACCAATCCTCTCAGTCCCAAGTGTCCAGCCTTATGCCACATCCAGCTATCATTGTAGATAGGGTCATTCCAGTTTTCATCAGATACTCTGAAGGATTTGTAAAGAATTTCCCAGTTTTTTTGTTTTGTTTTTGAAATTCCTTTTTATAGTGGGTTTGAGCTGATTCTCGCTGCCATGTTTATGCCAGTCTAGACACACTTGATTCCCTTACGGAGACATATCAATACATATGTCTTAAGATTCTTACTAGTCAGATATATTCCTCTGCGGGAAATATGGGGTTTTGAGTCCCTTTCACTGAGGAAGGTGTAGGTCTTGTCTATTCCATAGTTGGTTTTTGGAACGGTACCTGTCCTTATATCAAACTCTGGTTTTATGCATCACCCCACCTCTCTTTCCCCCTTAAGCAGGCATAAGAGTGTTTTCTAAATGTGAGACACTGTTCTCTTTCCTAACTCATTTCAAGTATAGCCATGTTTACAGCATCTTCATAAGTGATATCATATGATAAGTTTCTTTTTCTGTGTGACTTATTTCACTTAGAATCATCGTACCTGAATCCACCCATTTTGCTGCTACTGGTCTTATGACATTGATTTCATGGCTGAGGGATATTCCATCGTACGTAAGTACCACAATTTTTTGAACCATTTTTATATTTCCTGGGATATTTAAGGTGTACCCAAGTTGAGGTCCTTGTAAGCAGTGCAGCCCTAAATTTTGGGGTGGCTCTGTCTTATTGATTTTCAGTTTTCCCAAAGTATATTTCCTAGAGGGGAAGTGCCCTTGGCTCTCTAGCTCTGTTGTTTACTTGTTTTAGGGAACACTATGTACTCCTCCAGAGAGGCAGTTGGCAATTTACATCCCACCCTTCAGCATAACAAGGCTCCCTCTTCTCCAGGGCCTGTCTTGCCTTTCTGGTTTTTACACATTTTGTGGATGTCCCTTTTGACCGGAGGGAAGTGATACTTCTTTGTAGTGCAGATTTGCATTGCCCGCTTGCTTGCTTGGCCAAAAAGGGCGTATGCGTTTTCTCCTGAATATATTCAGGAGAAAACGCATACGCCCTTTTTGGCCAAGTGCATCATTGTCGAAGTTGTGCCCCTCTTCCTGTGCTTTAAAGGCGATTCCAACGTACCTCTTGAAATCTGTTTCCTGCTATTCTGCCTCGCTTTCAAGTCCGCCTCGTTGCCTTCCCTCAACAGATTTTTGGACGATAGTTGTCCTTTATTACTCGGCCAGTTTGTGAATTGCTGTGCCCCTGAGCTCCATTTTTCAACTCGTTTTTGGTGAGCTGACCGCAAGTCCAAAATTATGGTTCAGGAACTATACTGGTTCCCGGTGGGTGGCTGAGACTTTGGTTAAATCTTCTTCCTGCCGGGAAATTACAGTGATATGTGCCCGTCCAAATGCCTAACAGCTACTCTCTCATTGGTTCTCCCTCTTCCCTTTCATCCTCTGCCAAATTGGCAACCTGTGCGAACCAGGAAGTTAAAGGGGCTGTCTCTCCACGTTGGGAGGTTGATAGTAAAGCAGATGGAAAGTCACACCGGAGCACCAGGAGAGGGACTATTCGTTGAGTTTTAGAAACCTTTCGTATTCACAGTGTGTCCGTTCTCTAGGTTTCCTGTACATGTTATAGCTGTAGTAATATTCCCTTCAACCTGGAGAGTTGGGACTCATGGAATGGGTGCCATGCATTATTACTTTAAAGGGTCTGCATTTGCTCACCCAATCTAACCAATCCTGTCAGTCCCAAGTGTCCAGCCTTATGCCACATCCAGCTGTCATTGTAGATAGGGTCATTCCAGGTTTCATCAGAGACCCTGAAGGAATTGTAAAGAATTTCCCAGTTTTTTTCTTTTGTTTTTGAAATTCCTTTTTATCGTGGGTTTGAGCTGATTCTCGCTGCCATGTTTATGCCAGTCTAGACACACTTGATTCCCTTAGAGAGACATATCAATACATAGGTTTTAAGATTCTTACTAGTCAGATATATTCCTCTGCGGGAAATATGGTGTTTTCAGACCCTTTCACTGAGGAAGGTGTAGGTCTTGTCTATTCCATAGTTGGTTTTTGGAGCGGTACCTGTGCTTATATCAAACTCTGGTTTTATGCATCACCCCACCTCTCTTTCCCCCTTAAGCAGGCATAAGAATGTTTTCTAAATGTGAGACACTGTTCTCTTTCCTAACTCAGTTCATGTGTAGCCATGTTTACAGGATCTTCATAAGTGATATCTTATGATAAGTTTCTTTTTCTGTGTACCTTATTTCACTTAGAATCATCGTACCTGAATCCACCCATTTTGCTGCTACTGGTCTTATGTCATTGATTTCATGGCTGAGGGATATTCCATCGTACGTAAGTACCACAATTTTTTGAACCATTTTTATATTTCCTGGGATATTTAAGGTGTACCCAAGTTGAGGTCCTTGTAAGCAGTGCAGCCCTAAATTTTGGGGTGGCTCTGTCTTATTGATTTTCAGTTTTCCCAAAGTATATTCCCTAGACGGGAAGTGCCCTTGGCTCTGTAGCTCTGTTGTTTACTTGTTTTAGGGAACACTATGTACTCCTCCAGAGAGGCAGTTGGCAATTTACATCCCACCCTTCAGCATAACAAGGCTCCCTGTTCTCCAGGGCCTGTCTTGCCTTTCTGGTTTTTACACATTTTGTGGATGTTCCTTTTGACCGGAGGGAAGTGATACTTCTTTGTAGTGCAGATTTGCATTGCCCGCTTGCTTGCTTGGCCAAAAAGGGCGTATGCGTTTTCTCCTGAATATATTCAGGAGAAAACGCATACGCCCTTTTTGGCCAAGTGCATCATTGTCGAAGTTGTGCCCCTCTTCCTGTGCTTTAAAGGCGATTCCAACGTACCTCTTGAAATCTGTTTCCTGCTATTCTGGCTCACTTTCAAGTCCGCCTCGTTGCCTTCCCTCAACAGATTTTTGGACGATAGTTGTCCTTTATTACTCGGCCAGTTTGTGAATTGCTGTGCCCCTGAGCTCTATTTTTCAACTCGTTTTTGGTGAGCTGACCGCAAGTCCAAAATTTTGGTTCAGGACCTATGCTGGTTTCCGGTGGGGGGCTGAGACTTTGGTTAATTCTTCTTCCTGCCGGGAAATTACAGTGATATGTGCCCGTCCAAATGCCTAACAGCTACTCTCTCATTGGTTCTCCCTCTTCCCTTTCATCCTCTGCCAAATTGGCAACCTGTGTGAACCAGGAGGTTAAAGGGGCTGTCTCTCCATGTTGGGAGATTGATAGTAAAGCAGGTGGAAAGTCAATCCGGAGCACCAGGAGTGGGACTATTCGTTGAGTTTTAGAAACCTTTCGTATTCACAGTGTGTCCGTTCTCTAGGTTTCCCGTACATGTTATAGCTGTAGTAATATTCCCTTCAACCTGGAGAGTTGGGACTCATGGAATGGGTGCCATGCATTATTACTTTAAAGGGTCTGCATTTGCTCACCCAATCTCACCAATCCTGTCAGTCCCAAGTGTCCAGCCTTATGCCACATCCAGCTGTCATTGTAGATAGGGTCATTCCAGGTTTCATCAGAGACCCTGAAGGAATTGTAAAGAATTTCCCAGTTTTTTGTTTTGTTTTTGAAATTCCTTATTATCGTGGGTTTGAGCTGATTCTCGCTGCCATGTTTATGCCAGTCTAGACACACTTGATTCCCTTACAGAGACATATCAATACATAGGTTTTAAGATTCTTACTAGTCAGATATATTCCTCTGCGGGAAATATGGTGTTTTCCGACCCTTTCACTGAGGAAGGTGTAGGTCTTGTCTATTCCATAGTTGGTTTTTGGAGCGGTACCTGTGCTTATATCAAACTCTGGTTTTATGCATCACCCCACCTCTCTTTCCCCCTTAAGCAGGCATAAGAATGTTTTCTAAATGTGAGACACTGTTCTCTTTCCTAACTCAGTTCAAGTGTAGCCATGTTTACAGGATCTTCATAAGTGAAATCTTATGATAAGTTTCTTTTTCTGTGTACCTTATTTCACTTAGAATCATCGTACCTGAATCCACCCATTTTGCTGCTACTGGTCTTATGTCATTGATTTCATGGCTGAGGGATATTCCATCGTACGTAAGTACCACAACTTTTTGAACCATTTTTATATTTCCTGGGATATTTAAGGTGTACCCAAGTTGAGGTCCTTGTAAGCAGTGCAGCCCTAAATTTTGGGGTGGCTCTGTCTTATTGATTTTCAGTTTTCCCAAGGTATATTCCCTAGACTGGAAGTTCCCTTGGCTCTGTAGCTCTGTTGTTTACTTGTTTTAGGGAACACAATGCACTCCTCCAGAGAGGCAGTTGGCAATTTACATCCCGCCCATCAGCATAACAAGGCTCCCTGTTCTGCAGGGCCTGTCTTGCCTTTCTGGTTTTTACACATTTTGTGGATGTCCGTTTTGACCGGTGGGAAGTGATACTTCTTTGTAGTGCAGATTTGCATTGCCCGCTTGCTTGCTTGGCCAAAAAGGGCGTATGCGTTTTCTCCTGAATATATTCAGGAGAAAACGCATACGCCCTTTTTGGCCAAGTGCATCATTGTCGAAGTTGTGACCCTCTTCCTGTGCTTTATAGGCGATTCCAACGTACCTCTTGAAATCTGTTTCCTGCTATTCTGCCTCGCTTTCAAGTCCGCCTCGTTGCCTTCCCTCAACAGATTTTTGGACGATAGTTGTCCTTTATTACTCGGCCAGTTTGTGAATTGCTGTGCCCCTGAGCTCCATTTTTCAACTCGTTTTTGGTGAGCTGACCGCAAGTCCAAAATTTTGGTTCAGGACCTATACTGGTTCCCGGTGGGTGGCTGAGACTTCGGTTAATTCTTCTTCCTGCCGGGAAATTACAGTGATAGGTGCCCGTCCAAATGCCCAACAGCTACTCTCTCATTGGTTCTCCCTCTTCCCTTTCATCCTCTGCCAAATTGGCAACCTGTGCGAACCAGGAGGTTAAAGGGGCTGTCTCTCCAAGTTGGGAGGTTGATAGTAAAGCAGATGGAAAGTCAAACTGGAGCACCAGGCGAGGGACTATTCGTTGAGTTTTAGAAACCTTTCGTATTCACAGTGTGTCCGTGCTCTAGGTTTCCCGTACATGTTATAACTGTAGTAATATTCCCTTCAACCTGGAGAGTTGGGACCCATGGAATGGGTGCCATGCATTATTGCTTTAAAGGGTCTGCATTTGCTCACCCAATCTCACCAATCCTCTCAGTCCCAAGTGTCCAGCCTTATGCCACATCCAGCTATCGTTGTAGATAGGGTCATTCCAGTTTTCATCAGATACTCTGAAGGATTTGTAAAGAATTTCCCAGTTTTTTTGTTTTGTTTTTGAAATTCCTTTTTATAGTGGGTTTGAGCTGATTCTCGCTGCCATGTTTATGCCAGTCTAGACACACTTGATTCCCTTACGGAGACATATCAATACATAGGTCTTAAGATTCTTACTAGTCAGATATATTCCTCTGCGGGAAATATGGGGTTTTGAGTCCCTTTCACTGAGGAAGGTGTAGGTCTTGTCTATTCCATAGTTGGTTTTTGGAACGGTACCTGTCCTTATATCAAACTCTGGTTTTATGCATCACCCCACCTCTCTTTCCCCCTTAAGCAGGCATAAGAGTGTTTTCTAAATGTGAGACACTGTTCTGTTTCCTAACTCATTTCAAGTATAGCCATGTTTACAGCATCTTCATAAGTGATATCTTATGATAAGTTTCTTTTTCTGTGTGACTTATTTCACTTAGAATCATCGTACCTGAATCCACCCATTTTGCTGCTACTGGTCTTATGACATTGATTTCATGGCTGAGGGATATTCCATCGTACGTAAGTACCACAATTTTTTGAACCATTTTTATATTTCCTGGGATATTTAAGGTGTACCCAAGTTGAGGTCCTTGTAAGCAGTGCAGCCTTAAATTTTGGGGTGGCTCTGTCTTATTGATTTTCAGTTTTCCCAAAGTATATTCCCTAGACGGGAAGTGCCCTTGGCTCTGTAGCTCTGTTGTTTACTTGTTTTAGGGAACACTATGTACTCCTCCAGAGAGGCAGTTGGCAATTTACATCCCACCCTTCAGCATAACAAGGCTCCCTGTTCTCCAGGGCCTGTCTTGCCTTTCTGGTTTTTACACATTTTGTGGATGTCCCTTTTGACCGGAGGGAAGTGATACTTCTTTGTAGTGCAGATTTGCATTGCCCGCTTGCTTGCTTGGCCAAAAAGGGCGTATGCGTTTTCTCCTGAATATATTCAGGAGAAAACGCATACGCCCTTTTTGGCCAAGTGCATCATTGTCGAAGTTGTGCCCCTCTTCCTGTGCTTTAAAGGCGATTCCAACGTACCTCTTGAAATCTGTTTCCTGCTATTCTGCCTCGCTTTCAAGTCCGCCTCGTTGCCTTCCCTCAACAGATTTTTGGACGATAGTTGTCCTTTATTACTCGGCCAGTTTGGGAATTGCTGTGCCCCTGAGCTCTATTTTTCAACTAGTTTTTGGTGAGCTGACCGCAAGTCCAAAATTTTGGTTCAGGACCTATGCTGGTTTCCGGTGGGGGGCTGAGACTTTGGTTAATTCTTCTTCCTGCCGGGAAATTACAGTGATATGTGCCCGTCCAAATGCCTAACAGCTACTCTCTCATTGGTTCTCCCTCTTCCCTTTCATCCTCTGCCAAATTGGCAACCTGTGCGAACCAGGAGGTTAAAGGGGCTGTCTCTCCATGTTGGGAGATTGATAGTAAAGCAGGTGGAAAGTCAAACCGGAGCACCAGGAGTGGGACTATTCGTTGAGTTTTAGAAACCTTTCGTATTCACAGTGTGTCCGTTCTCTAGGTTTCCCGTACATGTTATAGCTGTAGTAATATTCCCTTCAACCTGGAGAGTTGGGACTCATGGAATGGGTGCCATGCATTATTACTTTAAAGGGTCTGCATTTGCTCACCCAATCTCACCAATCCTGTCAGTCCCAAGTGTCCAGCCTTATGCCACATCCAGCTGTCGTTGTAGATAGGGTCATTCCAGGTTTCATCAGAGACCCTGAAGGAATTGTAAAGAATTTCCCAGTTTTTTTGTTTTGTTTTTGAAATTCCTTTTTATCGTGGGTTTGAGCTGATTCTCGCTGCCATGTTTATGCCAGTCTAGACACACTTGATTCCCTTACAGAGACATATCAATACATAGGTTTTAAGATTCTTACTAGTCAGATATATTCCTCTGCGGGAAATATGGTGTTTTCAGACCCTTTCACTGAGGAAGGTGTAGGTCTTGTCTATTCCATAGTTGGTTTTTGGAGCGGTACCTGTGCTTATATCAAACTCTGGTTTTATGCATCACCCCACCTCTCTTTCCCCCTTAAGCAGGCATAAGAATGTTTTCTAAATATGAGACACTGTTCTCTTTCCTAACTCAGTTCAAGTGTAGCCATGTTTACAGGATCTTCATAAGTGAAATCTTATGATAAGTTTCTTTTTCTGTGTACCTTATTTCACTTAGAATCATCGTACCTGAATCCACCCATTTTGCTGCTACTGGTCTTATGTCATTGATTTCATGGCTGAGGGATATTCCATCGTACGTAAGTACCACAACTTTTTGAACCATTTTTATATTTCCTGGGATATTTAAGGTGTACCCAAGTTGAGGTCCTTGTAAGCAGTGCAGCCCTAAATTTTGGGGTGGCTCTGTCTTATTGATTTTCAGTTTTCCCAAGGTATATTCCCTAGACTGGAAGTTCCCTTGGCTCTGTAGCTCTGTTGTTTACTTGTTTTAGGGAACACAATGCACTCCTCCAGAGAGGCAGTTGGCAATTTACATCCCGCCCATCAGCATAACAAGGCTCCCTGTTCTCCAGGGCCTGTCTTGCCTTTCTGGTTTTTACACATTTTGTGGATGTCCCTTTTGACCGGTGGGAAGTGATACTTCTTTGTAGTGCAGATTTGCATTGCCCGCTTGCTTGCTTGGCCAAAAAGGGCGTATGCGTTTTCTCCTGAATATATTCAGGAGAAAACGCATACGCCCTTTTTGGCCAAGTGCATCATTGTCGAAGTTGTGCCCCTCTTCCTGTGCTTTAAAGGCGATTCCAACGTACCTCTTGAAATCTGTTTCCTGCTATTCTGCCTCGCTTTCAAGTCCGCCTCGTTGCCTTCCCTCAACAGATTTTTGGACGATAGTTGTCCTTTATTACTCGGCCAGTTTGTGAATTGTTGTGCCCCTGAGCTCCATTTTTCAACTCGTTTTGGTGAGCTGACCGCAAGTCCAAAATTTTGGTTCAGGACCTATACTGGTTCCCGGTGGGTGGCTGAGACTTTGGTTAATTCTTTTTCCTGCCGGGAAATTACAGTGATATGTGCCCGTCCAAATGCCCAACAGCTACTCTCTCATTGGTTCTCCCTCTTCCCTTTCATCCTCTGCCAAATTGGCAACCTGTGCGAACCAGGAGGTTAAAGGGGCTGTCTCTCCAAGTTGGGAGGTTGATAGTAAAGCAGATGGAAAGTCAAACTGGAGCACCAGGCGAGGGACTATTCGTTGAGTTTTAGAAACCTTTCGTATTCACCGTGTGTCCGTTCTCTAGGTTTCCCGTACATGTTATAACTGTAGTAATATTCCCTTCAACCTGGAGAGTTGCGACCCATGGAATGGGTGCCATGCATTATTGCTTTAAAGGGTCTGCATTTGCTCACCCAATCTCACCAATCCTCTCAGTCCCAAGTGTCCAGCCTTATGCCACATCCAGCTATCATTGTAGATAGGGTCATTCCAGTTTTCATCAGATACTCTGAAGGATTTGTAAAGAATTTCCCAGTTTTTTTGTTTTGTTTTTGAAATTCCTTTTTATAGTGGGTTTGAGCTGATTCTCGCTGCCATGTTTATGCCAGTCTAGACACACTTGATTCCCTTACGGAGACATATCAATACATATGTCTTAAGATTCTTACTAGTCAGATATATTCCTCTGCGGGAAATATGGGGTTTTGAGTCCCTTTCACTGAGGAAGGTGTAGGTCTTGTCTATTCCATAGTTGGTTTTTGGAACGGTACCTGTCCTTATATCAAACTCTGGTTTTATGCATCACCCCACCTCTCTTTCCCCCTTAAGCAGGCATAAGAGTGTTTTCTAAATGTGAGACACTGTTCTCTTTCCTAACTCATTTCAAGTATAGCCATGTTTACAGCATCTTCATAAGTGATATCATATGATAAGTTTCTTTTTCTGTGTGACTTATTTCACTTAGAATCATCGTACCTGAATCCACCCATTTTGCTGCTACTGGTCTTATGACATTGATTTCATGGCTGAGGGATATTCCATCGTACGTAAGTACCACAATTTTTTGAACCATTTTTATATTTCCTGGGATATTTAAGGTGTACCCAAGTTGAGGTCCTTGTAAGCAGTGCAGCCCTAAATTTTGGGGTGGCTCTGTCTTATTGATTTTCAGTTTTCCCAAAGTATATTCCCTAGAGGGGAAGTGCCCTTGGCTCTCTAGCTCTGTTGTTTACTTGTTTTAGGGAACACTATGTACTCCTCCAGAGAGGCAGTTGGCAATTTACATCCCACCCTTCAGCATAACAAGGCTCCCTCTTCTCCAGGGCCTGTCTTGCCTTTCTGGTTTTTACACATTTTGTGGATGTCCCTTTTGACCGGAGGGAAGTGATACTTCTTTGTAGTGCAGATTTGCATTGCCCGCTTGCTTGCTTGGCCAAAAAGGGCGTATGCGTTTTCTCCTGAATATATTCAGGAGAAAACGCATACGCCCTTTTTGGCCAAGTGCATCATTGTCGAAGTTGTGCCCCTCTTCCTGTGCTTTAAAGGCGATTCCAACGTACCTCTTGAAATCTGTTTCCTGCTATTCTGCCTCGCTTTCAAGTCCGCCTCGTTGCCTTCCCTCAACAGATTTTTGGACGATAGTTGTCCTTTATTACTCGGCCAGTTTGTGAATTGCTGTGCCCCTGAGCTCCATTTTTCAACTCGTTTTTGGTGAGCTGACCGCAAGTCCAAAATTATGGTTCAGGAACTATACTGGTTCCCGGTGGGTGGCTGAGACTTTGGTTAAATCTTCTTCCTGCCGGGAAATTACAGTGATATGTGCCCGTCCAAATGCCTAACAGCTACTCTCTCATTGGTTCTCCCTCTTCCCTTTCATCCTCTGCCAAATTGGCAACCTGTGCGAACCAGGAAGTTAAAGGGGCTGTCTCTCCACGTTGGGAGGTTGATAGTAAAGCAGATGGAAAGTCACACCGGAGCACCAGGAGAGGGACTATTCGTTGAGTTTTAGAAACCTTTCGTATTCACAGTGTGTCCGTTCTCTAGGTTTCCTGTACATGTTATAGCTGTAGTAATATTCCCTTCAACCTGGAGAGTTGGGACTCATGGAATGGGTGCCATGCATTATTACTTTAAAGGGTCTGCATTTGCTCACCCAATCTAACCAATCCTGTCAGTCCCAAGTGTCCAGCCTTATGCCACATCCAGCTGTCATTGTAGATAGGGTCATTCCAGGTTTCATCAGAGACCCTGAAGGAATTGTAAAGAATTTCCCAGTTTTTTTCTTTTGTTTTTGAAATTCCTTTTTATCGTGGGTTTGAGCTGATTCTCGCTGCCATGTTTATGCCAGTCTAGACACACTTGATTCCCTTAGAGAGACATATCAATACATAGGTTTTAAGATTCTTACTAGTCAGATATATTCCTCTGCGGGAAATATGGTGTTTTCAGACCCTTTCACTGAGGAAGGTGTAGGTCTTGTCTATTCCATAGTTGGTTTTTGGAGCGGTACCTGTGCTTATATCAAACTCTGGTTTTATGCATCACCCCACCTCTCTTTCCCCCTTAAGCAGGCATAAGAATGTTTTCTAAATGTGAGACACTGTTCTCTTTCCTAACTCAGTTCATGTGTAGCCATGTTTACAGGATCTTCATAAGTGATATCTTATGATAAGTTTCTTTTTCTGTGTACCTTATTTCACATAGAATCATCGTACCTGAATCCACCCATTTTGCTGCTACTGGTCTTATGTCATTGATTTCATGGCTGAGGGATATTCCATCGTACGTAAGTACCACAATTTTTTGAACCATTTTTATATTTCCTGGGATATTTAAGGTGTACCCAAGTTGAGGTCCTTGTAAGCAGTGCAGCCCTAAATTTTGGGGTGGCTCTGTCTTATTGATTTTCAGTTTTCCCAAAGTATATTCCCTAGACTGGAAGTGCCCTTGGCTCTGTAGCTCTGTTGTTTACTTGTTTTAGGGAACACAATGCACTCTTCCAGAGAGGCAGTTGGCAATTTACATCCCGCCCATCAGCATAACAAGGCTCCCTGTTCTCCAGGGCCTGTCTTGCCTTTCTGGTTTTTACACATTTTGTGGATGTCCCTTTTGACCGGTGGGAAGTGATACTTCTTTGTAGTGCAGATTTGCATTGCCCGCTTGCTTGCTTGGCCAAAAAGGGCGTATGTGTTTTCTCCTGAATATATTCAGGAGAAAACACATACGCCCTTCTTGGCCAAGTGCATCATTGTCGAAGTTGTGCCCCTCTTCCTGTGCTTTAAAGGCGATTCCAACGTACCTCTTGAAATCTGTTTCCTGCTATTCTGCCTCGCTTTCAAGTCCGCCTCCTTGCCTTCCCTCAACAGATTTTTGGACGATAGTTGTCCTTTATTACTCGGCCAGTTTGTGAATTGCTGTGCCCCTGAGCTCCATTTTTCAACTCGTTTTTGGTGAGCTGACCGCAAGTCCAAAATTATGGTTCAGGAACTATACTGGTTCCCGGTGGGTGGCTGAGACTTTGGTTAAATCTTCTTCCTGCCGGGAAATTACAGTGATATGTGCCCGTCCAAATGCCTAACAGCTACTCTCTCATTGGTTCTCCCTCTTCCCTTTCATCCTCTGCCAAATTGGCAACCTGTGCGAACCAGGAGGTTAAAGGGGCTGTCTCTCCAAGTTGGGAGGTTGATAGTAAAGCAGATGGAAAGTCACACCGGAGCACCAGGAGAGGGACTATTCGTTGAGTTTTAGAAACCTTTCGTATTCACAGTGTGTCCGTTCTCTAGGTTTCCCGTACATGTTATAACTGTAGTAATATTCCCTTCAACCTGGAGAGTTGGGACCCATGGAATGTGTGCCATGCATTATTGCTTTAAAGGGTCTGCATTTGCTCACCCAATCTCACCAATCCTCTCAGTCCCAAGTGTCCAGCCTTATGCCACATCCAGCTGTCGTTGTACATAGGGTCATTCCAGGTTTCATCAGAGACTCTGAAGGAATTGTAAAGAATTTCCCAGTTTTTTTGTTTTGTTTTTGAAATTCCTTTTTATCGTGGGTTTCAGTTGATTCTCGCTGCCATGTTTATGCCAGTCTAGACACACTTGATTCCCTTACGGAGACATATCAATATATAGGTTTTAAGATTCTTACTAGTCGGATATATTCCTCTGCGGGAAATATGGGGTTTTGAGTCCCTTTCACTGAGGAAGGTGTAGGTCTTGTCTCTTCCATAGTTGGTTTTTGGAACGGTACCTGTGCTTATATCAAACTCTGGTTTTATGCATCACCCCACCTCTCTTTCCCGCTTAAGCAGGCATAAGAATGTTTTCTAAATGTGAGACACTGTTCTCTTTCCTAACTCAGTTCAAGTGTAGCCATGTTTACAGGATCTTCATAAGTGATATCTTATGATAAGTTTCTTTTTCTGTGTGACTTATTTCACTTAGAATCATCGTACCTGAATCCACCCATTTTGCTGCTACTGGTCTTATGTCATTGATTTCATGGCTGAGGGATATTCCATCGTATATAAGTACCACAATTTTTTGAAACATTTTTATATTTCCTGGGTTATTTAAGGTGTACCCAAGTTGAGGTCCTTGTAAGCAGTGCAGCCCTAAATTTTGGGGTGGCTCTGTCTTATTGATTTTCAGTTTTCCCAAGGTATATTCCCTAGACTGGAAGTGCCCTTGGCTCTGTAGCTCTGTTCTTTACATGTTTTAGGGAACACAATGCACTCCTCCAGAGGGGCAGTTGGCAATTTACATCCCGCCCATCAGCATAACAAGGCTCCCTGTTCTCCAGGGCCTGTCTTGCCTTTCTGGTTTTTACACATTTTGTGGATGTCCCATTTGACCGGTTGGAAGTGATACTTCTTTGTAGTGCAGATTTGCATTGCCCGCTTGCTTGCTTGGCCAAACAGGGCGTATGCGTTTTCTCCTGAATATATTCAGCAGAAAACGCATACGCCCTTTTTGGCCAAGTGCATCATTGTCGAAGTTGTGCCCCTTTTCCTGTGCTTTAAAGGCGATTCCAACGTACCTCTTGAAATCTGTTTCCTGCTATTCTGGCTCGCGTTCAAGTCCTCCTAGTTGCCTTCCCTCAACAGATTTTTGGACGATAGTTGTCCTTTATTACTCGGCCAGTTTGTGAATTGCTGTGCCCCTGAGCTCCATTTTTCAACTCGTTTTTGGTGAGCTGACCGCAAGTCCAAAATTTTGGTTCAGGACCTATACTGGTTCCCGGTGGGTGGCTGAGACTTTGGTTAATTCTTCTTCCTGCCGGGAAATTACAGTGTTATGTGCCCGTCCAAATGCCTAACAGCTACTCTCTCATTGGTTCTCCCTCTTCCCTTTCATCCTCTGCCAAATTGGAAACCTGTGCAAAACAGGATGTTAAAGGGGCTGTCTCTCCAAGTTGGGAGGTTGATAGTAAAGCAGATGGAAAGTCAAACCGGAGCACCAGGAGAGGGACTATTCGTTGAGTTTTAGAAACCTTTCGTATTCACAGTGTGTCTGTTCTCTACGTTTCCCGTACATGTTATAACTGTAGTAATATTCCCTTCAACCTGGAGTGTTGCGACCCATGGAATGGGTGCCATGCATTATTGCTTTAAAGGGTCTGCATTTGCTCACCCAATCTCACCAATCCTGTCAGTCCCAAGTGTCCAGCCATATGCCACATCCAGCTGTCGTTGTAGATAGGGTCATTCCAGGTTTCATCAGAGACCCTGAAGGAATTGTAAAGAATTTCCCAGTTTTTTTGTTTTGTTTTTGAAATTCCTTTTTATCGTGGGTTTGAGCTGATTCTCGCTGCCATGTTTATGCCAGTCTAGACACACTTGATTCCCTTATGGAGACATATCAATACATAGGTTTTAAGATTCTTACTAGTCAGATATATTCCTCTGCGGGAAATATGGGGTTTTGAGTCCCTTTCACTGAGGAAGGTGTAGGTCTTTTCTATTCCATAGTTGGTTTTTGGAACGGTACCTATGCTTATATCAAATTCTGGTTTTATGCATCACCCCACCTCTCCTTCCCCCTTAAGCAGGCATAAGATTGTTTTCTAAATGTGAGACACTGTTCTCTTTCCGAACTCAGTTCAAATGTAGCCATGTTTACAGCATCTACATAAGTGATATCTTATGATAAGTTTCTTTTTCTGTGTGACTTATTTCACTTAGAATCATCGTACCTGAATCCACCCATTTTGCTGCTACTGGTCTTATGACATTGATTTCATGGCTGAGGGATATTCCATCGTACGTAAGAACCACAATTTTTTGAACCATTTTTATATTTCCTGGGATATTTAAGGTGTACCCAAGTTGAGGTCCTTGTAAGCAGTGCAGCCCTAAATTTTGTGGTGGCTCTGTCTTATTGATTTTCAGTTTTCCCAAAGTATATTCCCTAGACTGGAAGTGCCCTTGGCTCTGTAGCTCTGTTCTTTACTTGTTTTAGGGAACACAATGTACTCATCCAGAGAAGCAGTTGGCAATTTACATCCCACCCTTCAGCATAACAAGGCTCCCTGTTCTCCAAGGCCTGTCTTGCCTTTCTGGTTTTTACACATTTTGTGGATGTCCCTTTTGACCGGAGGGAAGTGATACTTGTTTGTAGTGCAGATTTGCATTGCCCGCTTGCTTGCTTGGCCAAAAAGGGCGTATGCGTTTTCTCCTGAATATATTCAGGAGAAAACGCATACGCCCTTTTTGGCCAAGTGCATCATTGTCGAAGTTGTGCCCCTCTTCCTGTGCTTTAAAGGCGATTCCAACGTATCTCTTGAAATCTGTTTCCTGCTATTCCTCCTCGCATTCAAGTCCTCCTAGTTGCCTTCCCTCAACAGATTTTTGGACGATAGTTGTCCTTTATTACTCGGCCAGTTTGTGAATTGCTGTGCCCCTGAGCTCCATATTTCAACTCGTTTTTGGTGAGCTGACCGCAAGTCCAAAATTTTGGTTCAGGGCCTATACTGGTTCCCGGTGGGGGGCTGAGACTTTTGTTAATTCTTCTTCCTGCCGGGAAATTACAGTGATATGTGCCCGTCCAAATGCCTAACAGCTACTCTCTCATTGGTTCTCCCTCTTCCCTTTCATCCTCTGCCAAATTGGCATCCTGTGTGAAACAGGAGGTTAAAGGGGCTGTCTCCCCAAGTTGGGAGGTTGATAGTAAAGCAGATGGAAAGTCAAACCGGAGCACCAAGAGAGGGACTATTCGTTGAGGTTTAGAAACCTTTCGTATTCACAGTGTGTCCGTTCTCTAGGTTTCCCGTATATGTTATAACTGTAGTAATATTCCCTTCAACCTGGAGAGTTGGGACCCATGGAATGGGTGCCATGCATGATTGCTTTAAAGGGTCTGCATTTTCTCACCCAATCTCACCAATCCTCTCAGTCCCAAGTGTCCAGCCTTATGCCACATCCAGCTGTCGTTGTAGATAGGGTCATTTCAGGTTTCATCAGAGACCCTGAAGGATTTGTAAAGAATTTCCCAGTTTTTTTGTTTTGTTTTTGAAATTCCTTTTTATAGTGGGTTTGAGCTGATTCTCGCTGCCATGTTTATGCCAGTCTAGACACACTTGATTCCCTTACGGAGACATATCAATACATAGGTTTTAAGATTCTTACTAGTCAGATATATTCCTCTGCGGGAAGTATGGGGTTTTGAGTCCCTTTCACTGACGAAGGTGTAGGTCTTGTCTATTCCATAGTTGGTTTTTGGAACGGTACCTGTGCTAATATCAAAGTCTGTTTTTATGCATCACCCCACCTCTCCTTCCCCCTTAAGTAGGCATATCAGTGTTTTCTAAATGTGAGACACTGTTCTCTTTCCTAACTCAGTTCAAGTGTAGCCATGTTTACAGGATCTTCATAAGTGATATCTTATGATAAGTTTCTTTTTCTGTGTGACTTATTTCACTTAGAATCATCGTACCTGAATCCACCCATTTTGCTGCTACTGGTCTTATGACATTGATTTCATGGCTGAGGGGTATACCATCGTACGTAAGTACCACAATTTTTTGAACCATTTTTATATTTCCTGGGATATTTAAGGTGTACCCAAGTTGAGGTCCTTGTAAGCAGTGCAGCCCTAAATTTTGGGGTGGCTCTGTCTTATTGATTTTCAGTTTTCCCAAAGTATATTCCCTAGAGGGGAAGTGCCCTTGGCTCTGTAGCTCTGTTGTTTACTTGTTTTAGGGAACACTATGTACTCCTCCAGAGAGGCAGTTGGCAATTTATATCCCACCCTTCAGCATAACAAGGCTCCCTCTTCTCCAGGGCCTGTCTTGCCTTTCTGGTTTTTACACATTTTGTGGATGTCCCTTTTGACCGGAGGGAAGTGATACTTCTTTGTAGTGCAGATTTGCATTGCCCGCTTGCTTGCTTGGCCAAAAAGGGCGTATGCGTTTTCTCCTGAATATATTCAGGAGAAAACGCATACGCCCTTTTTGGCCAAGTGCATCATTGTCGAAGTTGTGCCCCTCTTCCTGTGCTTTAAAGGCGATTCCAACGTACCTCTTGAAATCTGTTTCCTGCTATTCTGCCTCGCTTTCAAGTCCGCCTCGTTGCCTTCCCTCAACAGATTTTTGGACGATAGTTGTCCTTTATTACTCGGCCAGTTTGTGAATTGCTGTGCCCCTGAGCTCCATTTTTCAACTCGTTTTTGGTGAGCTGACCGCAAGTCCAAAATTATGGTTCAGGAACTATACTGGTTCCCGGTGGGTGGCTGAGACTTTGGTTAAATCTTCTTCCTGCCGGGAAATTACAGTGATATGTGCCCGTCCAAATGCCTAACAGCTACTCTCTCATTGGTTCTCCCTCTTCCCTTTCATCCTCTGCCAAATTGGCAACCTGTGCGAACCAGGAGGTTAAAGGGGCTGTCTCTCCAAGTTGGGAGGTTGATAGTAAAGCAGATGGAAAGTCACACCGGAGCACCAGGAGAGGGACTATTCGTTGAGTTTTAGAAACCTTTCGTATTCACAGTGTGTCCGTTCTCTAGGTTTCCCGTACATGTTATAGCTGTAGTAATATTCCCTTCAACCTGGAGAGTTGGGACTCATGGAATGGGTGCCATGCATTATTACTTTAAAGGGTCTGCATTTGCTCACACAATCTCACCAATCCTGTCAGTCCCAAGTGTCCAGCCTTATGCCACATCCAGCTGTCATTGTAGATAGGGTCATTCCAGGTTTCATCAGAGACCCTGAAGGAATTGTAAAGAATTTCCCAGTTTTTTTCTTTTGTTTTTGAAATTCCTTTTTATCGTGGGTTTGAGCTGATTCTCGCTGCCATGTTTATGCCAGTCTAGACACACTTGATTCCCTTACAGAGACATATCAATACATAGGTTTTAAGATTCTTACTAGTCAGATATATTCCTCTGCGGGAAATATGGTGTTTTCAGACCCTTTCACTGAGGAAGGTGTAGGTCTTGTCTATTCCATAGTTGGTTTTTGGAGCGGTACCTGTGCTTATATCAAACTCTGGTTTTATGCATCACCCCACCTCTCTTTCACCCTTAAGCAGGCATAAGAATGTTTTCTAAATGTGAGACACTGTTCTCTTTCCTAACTCAGTTCAAGTGTAGCCATGTTTACAGGATCTTCATAAGTGAAATCTTATGATAAGTTTCTTTTTCTGTGTACCTTATTTCACTTAGAATCATCGTACCTGAATCCACCCATTTTGCTGCTACTGGTCTTATGTCATTGATTTCATGGCTGAGGGATATTCCATCGTACGTAAGTACCACAATTTTTTGAACCATTTTTATATTTCCTGGGATATTTAAGGTGTACCCAAGTTGAGGTCCTTGTAAGCAGTGCAGCCTTAAATTTTGGGGTGGCTCTGTCTTATTGATTTTCAGTTTTCCCAAAGAATATTCCCTAGACTGGAAGTGCCCTTGGCTCTGTAGCTCTGTTGTTTACTTGTTTTAGGGAACACAATGCACTCCTCCAGAGAGGCAGTTGGCAATTTACATCCCGCCCATCAGCATAACAAGGCTCCCTGTTCTCCAGGGCCTGTCTTGCCTTTCTGGTTTTTACACATTTTGTGGATGTCCCTTTTGACCGGTGGGAAGTGATACTTCTTTGTAGTGCAGATTTGCATTGCCCGCTTGCTTGCTTGGCCAAAAAGGGCGTATGCGTTTTCTCCTGAATATATTCAGGAGAAAACGCATACGCCCTTTTTGGCCAAGTGCATCATTGTCGAAGTTGTGCCCCTCTTCCTGTGCTTTAAAGGCGATTCCAACGTACCTCTTGAAATCTGTTTCCTGCTATTCTGCCTCGCGTTCAAGTCCTCCTAGTTGCCTTCCCTCAACAGATTTTTGGAGGATAGTTGTCCTTTATTACTCGGCCAGTTTGTGAATTGCTGTGCCCCTGAGCTCCATTTTTCAACTCGTTTTTGGTGAGCTGACCGCAAGTCCAAAATTTTGGTTCAGGACCTATACTGGTTCCCGGTGGGTGGCTGAGACTTTGGTTAATTCTTCTTCCTGCGGGGAAATTACAGTGTTATGTGCCCGTCCAAATGCCTAACAGCTACTCTCTCATTGGTTCTCCCTCTTCCCTTTCATCCTCTGCCAAATTGGAAACCTGTGCAAAACAGGAGGTTAAAGGGGCTGTCTCTCCAAGTTGGGAGGTTGATAGTAAAGCAGATGGAAAGTCAAACCGGAGCACCAGGAGAGGGACTATTCGTTGAGTTTTAGAAACCTTTCGTATTCACAGTGTGTCTGTTCTCTAGGTTTCCCGTACATGTTATAACTGTAGTAATATTCCCTTCAACCTGGAGAGTTGCGACCCATGGAATGGGTGCCATGCATTATTGCTTTAAAGGGTCTGCATTTGCTCACCCAATCTCACCAATCCTGTCAGTCCCAAGTGTCCAGCCATATGCCACATCCAGCTGTCGTTGTAGATAGGGTCATTCCAGGTTTCATCAGAGACCCTGAAGGAATTGTAAAGAATTTCCCAGTTTTTTTGTTTTGTTTTTGAAATTCCTTTTTATCGTGGGTTTGAGCTGATTCTCGCTGCCATGTTCATGCCAGTCTAGACACACTTGATTCCCTTATGGAGACATATCAATACATAGGTTTTAAGATTCTTACTAGTCAGATATATTCCTCTGCGGGAAATATGGGGTTTTGAGTCCCTTTCACTGAGGAAGGTGTAGGTCTTTTCTATTCCATAGTTGGTTTTTGGAACGGTACCTATGCTTATATCAAATTCTGGTTTTATGCATCACCCCACCTCTCCTTCCCCCTTAAGCAGGCATAAGAGTGTTTTCTAAATGTGAGACACTGTTCTCTTTCCGAACTCAGTTCAAATGTAGCCATGTTTACAGCATCTTCATAAGTGATATCTTATGATAAGTTTCTTTTTCTGTGTGACTTATTTCACTTAGAATCATCGTACCTGAATCCACCCATTTTGCTGCTACTGGTCTTATGACATTGATTTCATGGCTGAGGGATATTCCATCGTACGTAAGAACCACAATTTTTTGAACCATTTTTATATTTCCTGGGATATTTAAGGTGTACCCAAGTTGAGGTCCTTGTAAGCAGTGCAGCCCTAAATTTTGTGGTGGCTCTGTCTTATTGATTTTCAGGTTTCCCAAAGTATATTCCCTAGACTGGAAGTGCCCTTGGCTCTGTAGCTCTGTTCTTTACTTGTTTTAGGGAACACAATGTACTCATCCAGAGAAGCAGTTGGCAATTTACATCCCACCCTTCAGCATAACAAGGCTCCCTGTTCTCCAAGGCCTCTCTTGCCTTTCTGGTTTTTACACATTTTGTGGATGTCCCTTTTGACCGGAGGGAAGTGATACTTGTTTGTAGTGCAGATTTGCATTGCCCGCTTGCTTGCTTGGCCAAAAAGGGCGTATGCGTTTTCTCCTGAATATATTCAGGAGAAAACGCATACGCCCTTTTTGGCCAAGTGCATCATTGTCGAAGTTGTGCCCCTCTTCCTGTGCTTTAAAGGCGATTCCAACGTATCTCTTGAAATCTGTTTCCTGCTATTCTGGCTCGCGTTCAAGTCCTCCTAGTTGCCTTCCCTCAACAGATTTTTGGACGATAGTTGTCCTTTATTACTCGGCCAGTTTGTGAATTGCTGTGCCCCTGAGCTCCATATTTCAACTCGTTTTTGGTGAGCTGACCGCAAGTCCAAAATTTTGGTTCAGGACCTATACTGGTTCCCGGTGGGGGGCTGAGACTTTGGTTAATTCTTCTTCCTGCCTGGAAATTACAGTGATATGTGCCCGTCCAAATGCCTAACAGCTACTCTCTCAATGGTTCTCCCTCTTCCCTTTCATCCTCTGCCAAATTGGCAACCTGTGCGAACCAGGAGGTTAAAGGGGCTGTCTCTCCAAGTTGGGAGGTTGATAGTAAAGCAGATGGAAAGTCAACCCGGAGCACCAGGAGAGGGACTATTCGTTGAGTTTTAGAAACCTTTCGTATTCACAATGTGTCCGTTCTCTAGGATTCCCGTACATGTTATAGCTGTAGTAATATTCCCTTCAACCTGGAGAGTTGGGACCCATGGAATGTGTGCCATGCATTATTGCTTTAAAGGGTCTGCATTTGCTCACCCAATCTCACCAATCCTCTCAGTCCCAAGTGTCCAGCCTTATGCAACATCCAGCTGTCGTTGTAGATAGGGTCATTCCAGGTTTCATCAGAGACTCTGAAGGAATTGTAAAGAATTTCCCAGTTTTTTTGTTTTGTTTTTGAAATTCCTTTTTATCGTGGGTTTGAGCTGATTCTCACTGCCATGTTTATGCCAGTCTAGACACACTTGATTCCCTTACGGAGACATATCAATACATAGGTTTTGAGATTCTTACTAGTCAGATATATTCCTCTGCGGGAAATATGGTGTTTTGAGACTCTTTCACTGAGGAAGGTGTAGGTCTTGTCTATTCCATAGTTGGTTTTTGGAGCGGTACCTGTGCTTATATCAAACTCTGGTTTTATGCATCACCCCACCTCTCTTTCCCCCTTAAGCAGGCATAAGAATGTTTTCTAAATGTGAGACACTGTCCACTTTCTTAACTCAGTTCAAGTGTAGCCATATTTACAGGATCTTCATAAGTGATATCTTATGATAAGTTTCTTTTTCTGTGTACCTTATTTCACTTAGAATCATCGTACCTGAATCCACCCATTTTGCTGCTACTGGTCTTATGACATTGATTTCATGGCTGAGGGATATTCCATCGTACGTAAGTACCACAATTTTCTGAACCATTTTTATATTTCCTGGGATATTTAAGGTGTACCCAAGTTGAGGTCCTTGTAAGCAGTGCAGCCCTAAATTTTGGGGTGGCTCTCTCTTATTGATTTTCAGTTTTCCCAAGGTATATTCCCTAGAATGGAAGTGCCCTTGGCTCTGTAGCTCTGTTCTTTACTTGTTATAAGGAACACAATGCACTCCTCAGGAGAGGCAGTTGGCAATTTACATCCCGCCCATCAGCATAACAAGGCTCCCTCTTCTCCAGGGCCTGTCTTGCCTTTCTGGTTTTTACACATTTTGTGGATGTCCCTTTTGACCGGTGGGAAGTGATACTTCTTTGTAGTGCAGATTTGCATTGCCCGCTTGCTTGCTTGGCCAAAAAGGTTGTATGCATTTTCTCCTGAATATATTCAGGAGAAAACGCATACGCCCTTTTTGGCCAAGTGCATCATTGTCAAAGTTGTGCCCCTCTTCCTGTGCTTTAAAGGCGATTCCAACGTACCTCTTGAAATCTGTTTCCTGCTATTCTGCCTCGCTTTCAAGTCCGCCTCGTTGCCTTCCCTCAACAGATTTTTGGATGATAGTTGTCCTTTATTACTCGGCCTGTTTGTGAATTGCTGTGCCCCTGAGCTCCATTTTTCAACTCGTTTATGGTGAGCTGACCGCAAGTCCAAAATTTTGGTTCAGGACCTATACTGGTTCCCGGTGGGGGGCTGAGACTTTGGTTAATTCTTCTTCCTGCCGGGAAATTACAGTGGTATGTGCCCGTCCAAATGCCTAACAGCTACTCTCTCATTGGTTCTCCCTCTTCCCTTTCATCCTTTGCCAAATTGGCAACCTGTGCTAACCAGGAGGTTAAAGGGGCTGTCTCTCCAAGTTGGGAGGATGATAGTAAAGCAGGTGTAAAGTCAAACCGGAGCACCAGGAGAGGGACTATTCATTGAGTTTTACAAACCTTTCGTATTCACAGTGTGTCCGTTCTCTAGGTTTCCCGTACATGTTATAGCTGTAGTAATATTCCCTTCAACCTGGAGAGTTGGGACTCATGGAATGGGTGCCATGCATTATTACTTTAAAGGGTCTGCATTTGCTCACCCAATCTCACCAATCCTGTCAGTCCCAAGTGTCCAGCCTTATGCCACATCCAGCTGTCGTTGTAGATAGGGTCATTCCAGGTTTCATCAGAGACCCTGAAGGAATTGTAAAGAATTTCCCAGTTTTTTTGTTTTGTTTTTGAAATTCCTTTTTATAGTGGGTTTGAGCTGATTCTCGCTGCCATGTTTATGCCAGTCTAGACACACTTGATTCCCTTACGGAGACATATCAATACATAGGTTTTAAGATTCTTACTAGTCAGATATATTCCTCTGCGGGAAATATGGGGTTTTGAGTCCCTTTCACTGAGGAAGGTGTAGGTCTTTTCTATTCCATAGTTGGTTTTTGGAACGGTACATGTGCTTATATCAAACTCTGGTTTTATGCATCACCCCACCTCTCCTTCCCCCTTAAGCAGGCATAAGAGTGTTTTCTAAATGTGAGACACTGTTCTCTTTCCTTACTCAGTTCAAGTGTAGCCATGTTTACAGGATCTTCATAAGTGATATCTTATGATAAGTTTCTTTTTCTCTGTGACTTATTTCACTTAGAATCATCGTACCTGAATCCACCCAATTTGCTGCTACTGGTCTTATGACATTGAATTCATGGCTGAGGGATATTCCATCGTACGTAAGTACCACAATTTTTTGAACCATTTTTATATTTCCTGGGATATTTAAGGTGTACCCAAGTTGAGGTCCTTGTAAGCAGTGCAGCCCTAAATTTTGGGGAGGCTCTGTCTTATTGATTTTCAGCTTTCCCAAGGTATATTCCCTAGACTGGAAGTGCCCTTGGCTCTGTAGCTCTGTTCTTTACTTGTTTTAAGGAACACAATGCACTCCTCAGGAGAGGCAGTTGGCAATTTACATCCCGCCCATCAGCATAACAAGGCTCCCTCTTCTCCAGGGCCTGTCTTGCCTTTCTGGTTTTTACACATTTTGTGGATGTCCCTTTTGACTGGTGGGAAGTGATACTTCTTTGTAGTGCAGATTTGCATTGCCCGCTTGCTTGCTTGGCCAAAAAGGTTGTATGCGTTTTCTCCTGAATATATTCAGGAGAAAATGCATACGCCCTTTTTGGCCAAGTGCATCATTGTCGAAGTTGTGCCCCTCTTCCTGTGCTTTAAAGGCGATTCCAACATACCTCTTGAAATCTGTTTCCTGCTATTCTGCCTCGCTTTCAAGTCCACCTCGTTGCCTTCCCTCAACAGATTTTTGGACGATAGTTGTCCTTTATTACTCGGCCAGTTTGTGAATTGCTGTGCCTCTGAGCTCCATTTTTCAACTCGTTTTTTGTGAGCTGACCGCAAGTCCAAAATTTAGGTTCAGGAACTATATTGGTTCCCGGAGGGTGGCTGAGACTTTGGTTAATTCTTCTTCCTGCCGGGAAATTGCAGTGATATGTGCCCGTCCAAATGCCTAACAGCTACTCTCTCATTGGTTCTCCCTCTTCCCTTTCATCCTCTGCCAAATTGGCAAGCTGTGTGAACCAGGAGGTTAAAGGGGCTGTCTCTCCAAGTTGGGAGGTTGATAGTAAAGCAGATGGAAAGTCAAACCGGAGCACCAAGAGAGGGACTATTCGTTGAGGTTTAGAAACCTTTCGTATTCACAGTGTGTCCGTTCTCTAGGTTTCCCGTATATGTTATAACTGTAGTAATATTCCCTTCAACCTGGAGAGTTGGGACCCATGGAATGGGTGCCATGCATGATTGCTTTAAAGGGTCTGCATTTTCTCACCCAATCTCACCAATCCTCTCAGTCCCAAGTGTCCAGCCTTATGCCACATCCAGCTGTCGTTGTAGATAGGGTCATTTCAGGTTTCATCAGAGACCCTGAAGGATTTGTAAAGAATTTCCCAGTTTTTTTGTTTTGTTTTTGAAATTCCTTTTTATAGTGGGTTTGAGCTGATTCTCGCTGCCATGTTTATGCCAGTCTAGACACACTTGATTCCCTTACGGAGACATATCAATACATAGGTTTTAAGATTCTTACTAGTCAGATATATTCCTCTGCGGGAAGTATGGGGTTTTGAGTCCCTTTCACTGACGAAGGTGTAGGTCTTGTCTATTCCATAGTTGGTTTTTGGAACGGTACCTGTGCTAATATCAAAGTCTGGTTTTATGCATCACCCCACCTCTCCTTCCCCCTTAAGTAGGCATATCAGTGTTTTCTAAATGTGAGACACTGTTCTCTTTCCTAACTCAGTTCAAGTGTAGCCATGTTTACAGGATCTTCATAAGTGATATCTTATGATAAGTTTCTTTTTCTGTGTGACTTATTTCACTTAGAATCATCGTACCTGAATCCACCCATTTTGCTGCTACTGGTCTTATGACATTGATTTCATGGCTGAGGGGTATACCATCGTACGTAAGTACCACAATTTTTTGAACCATTTTTATATTTCCTGGGATATTTAAGGTGTACCCAAGTTGAGGTCCTTGTAAGCAGTGCAGCCCTAAATTTTGGGGTGGCTCTGTCTTATTGATTTTCAGTTTTCCCAAAGTATATTCCCTAGAGGGGAAGTGCCCTTGGCTCTGTAGCTCTGTTGTTTACTTGTTTTAGGGAACACTATGTACTCCTCCAGAGAGGCAGTTGGCAATTTACATCCCACCCTTCAGCATAACAAGGCTCCCTCTTCTCCAGGGCCTGTCTTGCCTTTCTGGTTTTTACACATTTTGTGGATGTCCCTTTTGACCGGAAGGAAGTGATACTTCTTTGTAGTGCAGATTTGCATTGCCCGCTTGCTTGCTTGGCCAAAAAGGGCGTATGCGTTTTCTCCTGAATATATTCAGGAGAAAACGCATACGCCCTTTTTGGCCAAGTGCATCATTGTCGAAGTTGTGCCCCTCTTCCTGTGCTTTAAAGGCGATTCCAACGTACCTCTTGAAATCTGTTTCCTGCTATTCTGCCTCGCTTTCAAGTCCGCCTCGTTGCCTTCCCTCAACAGATTTTTGGACGATAGTTGTCCTTTATTACTCGGCCAGTTTGTGAATTGCTGTGCCCCTGAGCTCCATTTTTCAACTCGTTTTTGGTGAGCTGACCGCAAGTCCAAAATTATGGTTCAGGAACTATACTGGTTCCCGGTGGGTGGCTGAGACTTTGGTTAAATCTTCTTCCTGCCGGGAAATTACAGTGATATGTGCCCGTCCAAATGCCTAACAGCTACTCTCTCATTGGTTCTCCCTCTTCCCTTTCATCCTCTGCCGAATTGGCAACCTGTGCGAACCAGGAGGTTAAAGGGGCTGTCTCTCCAAGTTGGGAGGTTGATAGTAAAGCAGATGGAAAGTCACACCGGAGCACCAGGAGAGGGACTATTCGTTGAGTTTTAGAAACCTTTCGTATTCACAGTGTGTCCGTTCTCTAGGTTTCCCGTACATGTTATAACTGTAGTAATATTCCCTTCAACCTGGAGAGTTGTGACCCATGGAATGTGTGCCATGCATTATTGCTTTAAAGGGTCTGCATTTGCTCACCCAATCTCACCAATCCTCTCAGTCCCAAGTGTCCAGCCTTATGCCACATCCAGCTGTCGTTGTACATAGGGTCATTCCAGGTTTCATCAGAGACTCTGAAGGAATTGTAAAGAATTTCCCAGTTTTTTTGTTTTGTTTTTGAAATTCCTTTTTATCGTGGGTTTCAGCTGATTCTCGCTGCCATGTTTATGCCAGTCTAGACACACTTGATTCCCTTACGGAGACATATCAATATATAGGTTTTAAGATTCTTACTAGTCAGATATATTCCTCTGCGGGAAATATGGGGTTTTGAGTCCCTTTCACTGAGGAAGGTGTAGGTCTTTTCTATTCCATAGTTGGTTTTTGGAACGGTACCTATGCTTATATCAAATTCTGGTTTTATGCATCACCCCACCTCTCCTTCCCCCTTAAGCAGGCATAAGAGTGTTTTCTAAATGTGAGACACTGTTCTCTTTCCGAACTCAGTTCAAATGTAGCCATGTTTACAGCATCTTCATAAGTGATATCTTATGATAAGTTTCTTTTTCTGTGTGACTTATTTCACTTAGAATCATCGTACCTGAATCCACCCATTTTGCTGCTACTGGTCTTATGACATTGATTTCATGGCTGAGGGATATTCCATCGTACGTAAGAACCACAATTTTTTGAACCATTTTTATATTTCCTGGGATATTTAAGGTGTACCCAAGTTGAGGTCCTTGTAAGCAGTGCAGCCCTAAATTTTGTGGTGGCTCTGTCTTATTGATTTTCAGTTTTCCCAAAGTATATTCCCTAGACTGGAAGTGCCCTTGGCTCTGTAGCTCTGTTCTTTACTTGTTTTAGGGAACACAATGTACTCATCCAGAGAAGCAGTTGGCAATTTACATCCCACCCTTCAGCATAGCAAGGCTCCCTGTTCTCCAAGGCCTGTCTTGCCTTTCTGGTTTCTACACATTTTGTGGATGTCCCTTTTGACCGGAGGGAAGTGATACTTGTTTGTAGTGCAGATTTGCATTGCCCGCTTGCTTGCTTGGCCAAAAAGGGCGTATGCGTTTTCTCCTGAATATATTCAGGAGAAAACGCATACGCCCTTTTTGGCCAAGTGCATCATTGTCGAAGTTGTGCCCCTCTTCCTGTGCTTTAAAGGCGATTCCAACGTATCTCTTGAAATCTGTTTCCTGCTATTCTGGCTCGCGTTCAAGTCCTCCTAGTTGCCTTCCCTCAACAGATTTTTGGACGATAGTTGTCCTTTATTACTCGGCCAGTTTGTGAATTGCTGTGCCCCTGAGCTCCATATTTCAACTCGTTTTTGGTGAGCTGACCGCAAGTCCAAAATTTTGGTTCAGGACCTATACTGGTTCCCGGTGGGGGGCTGAGACTTTGGTTAATTCTTCTTCCTGCCTGGAAATTACAGTGATATGTGCCCGTCCAAATGCCTAACAGCTACTCTCTCATTGGTTCTCCCTCTTCCCTTTCATCCTCTGCCAAATTGGCAACCTGTGCTAACCAGGAGGTTAAAGGGGCTGTCTCTCCAAGTTGGGAGGATGATAGTAAAGCAGGTGTAAAGTCAAACCGGAGCACCAAGAGAGGGACTATTCGTTGAGTTTTAGAAACCTTTCGTATTCACAGTATGTCCGTTCTCTAGGTTTCCCGTACATGTTATAGCTGTAGTAATATTCCCTTCAACCTGGAGAGTTGAGACCCATGGAATGGGTGCCATGCATTATTGCTTTAAAGGGTCTGCATTCGCTCACCCAATCTCACCAATCCTCTCAGTCCCAAGTGTCCAGCCTTATGCCACATCCAGCTGTCGTTGTAGATAGGGTCATTCCAGGTTTCATCAGAGACCCTGAAGGAATTGTAAAGAATTTCCCAAATTTTTTGTTTTGTTTTTGAAATTCCTTTTTATAGTGGGTTTGAGCTGATTCTCGCTGCCATGTTTATGCCAGTCTAGACACACTTGATTCCCTTACGGAGACATATCAATACATAGGTTTTAAGATTCTTACTAGTCAGATATATTCCTCTGCGGGAAATATGGGGTTTTGAGTCCCTTTCACTGAGGAAGGTGTAGGTCTTGTCTATTCCATAGTTGGTGTTGGAACGGTACCTGTGCTTATATCAAACTCTGGTTTTATGCATCACCCCACCTCTCCTTCCCCCTTAAGCAGGCATAAGAGTGTTTTCAAAATGTGAGACACTGTTCTCTTTCCTTACTCAGTTCAAGTGTAGCCATGTTTACAGGATCTTCATAAGTGATATCTTATGATAAGTTTCTTTTTCTGTGTACCTTATTTCACTTAGAATCATCGTACCTGAATCCACCCATTTTGCTGCTACTGGTCTTATGTCATTGATTTCATGGCTGAGGGATATTCCATCGTACGTAAGTACCACAATTTTTTGAACCATTTTTATATTTCCTGGGATATTTTAGGTGTACCCAAGTTGAGGTCCTTGTAAGCAGTGCAGCCCTAAATTTTGGGGTGGCTCTCTCTTATTGATTTTCAGTTTTCCCAAGGTATATTCCCTAGACTGGAAGTGCCCTTGGCTCTGTAGCTCTGTTGTTTACTTGTTTTAGGGAACACAATGCACTCCTCCAGAGAGGCAGTTGGCAATTTACATCCCGCCCATCAGCATAACAAGGCTCCCTCTTCTCCAGGGCCTGTCTTGCCTTTCTGGTTTTTACACATTTTGTGGATGTCCCTTTTGACCGGTGGGAAGTGATACTTCTTTGTAGTGCAGATTTGCATTGCCCGCTTTCTTGCTTGGCCAAAAAGGGCGTATGCATTTTCTCCTGAATATATTCAGGAGAAAATGCATACGCCCTTTTTGGCCAAGTGCATCATTGTCGAAGTTGTGCCCCTCTTCCTGTGCTTTAAAGGCGATTCCAACGTACCTCTTGAAATCTGTTTCCTGCTATTCTGCCTCGCATTCAAGTCCGCCTCGTTGCCTTCCCTCAACAGATTTTTGGATGATAGTTGTCCTTTATTACTCGGCCAGTTTGTGAATTGCTGTGCCCCTGAGCTCCATTTTTCAACTCGTTTTTGGTGAGCTGACCGCAAGTCCAAAATTTTGGTTCAGGACCTATACTGGTTCCCGGTGGGTGGCTGAGACTTTGGTTAATTCTTCTTCCTGCCGGGAAATTACAGTGTTATGTGCCCGTCCAAATGCCTAACAGGTACTCTCTCATTGGTTCTCCCTCTTCCCTTTCATTCTCTGCCAAATTGGAAACCTGTGCAAAACAGGAGGTTAAAGGGGCTGTCTCTCCAAGTTGGGAGGTTGATAGTAAAGCAGATGGAAAGTCAAACCGGAGCACCAGGAGAGGGACTATTCGTTGAGTTTTAGAAACCTTTTGTATTCACAGTGTGTCTGTTCTCTAGGTTTCCCGTACATGTTATAACTGTAGTAATATTCCCTTCAACCTGGAGAGTTGCGACCCATGGAATGGGTGCCATGCATTATTGCTTTAAAGGGTCTGCATTTGCTCACCCAATCTCACCAATCCTGTCAGTCCCAAGTGTCCAGCCATATGCCGCATCCAGCTGTCGTTGTAGATAGGGTCATTCCAGGTTTCATCAGAGACCCTGAAGGAATTGTAAAGAATTTCCCAGTTTTTTTGTTTTGTTTTTGAAATTCCTTTTTATCGTGGGTTTGAGCTGATTCTCGCTGCCATGTTTATGCCAGTCTAGACACACTTGATTCCCTTATGGAGACATATCAATACATAGGTTTTAAGATTCTTACTAGTCAGATATATTCCTCTGCGGGAAATATGGGGTTTTGAGTCCCTTTCACTGAGGAAGGTGTAGGTCTTTTCTATTCCATAGTTGGTTTTTGGAACGGTACCTATGCTTATATCAAATTCTGGTTTTATGCATCACCCCACCTCTCCTTCCCCCTTAAGCAGGCATAAGAGTGTTTTCTAAATGTGAGACACTGTTCTCTTTCCGAACTCAGTTCAAATGTAGCCATGTTTACAGCATCTTCATAAGTGATATCTTATGATAAGTTTCTTTTTCTGTGTGACTTATTTCACTTAGAATCATCGTACCTGAATCCACCCATTTTGCTGCTACTGGTCTTATGACATTGATTTCATGGCTGAGGGATATTCCATCGTACGTAAGAACCACAATTTTTTGAACCATTTTTATATTTCCTGGGATATTTAAGGTGTACCCAAGTTGAGGTCCTTGTAAGCAGTGCAGCCCTAAATTTTGTGGTGGCTCTGTCTTATTGATTTTCAGGTTTCCCAAAGTATATTCCCTAGACTGGAAGTGCCCTTGGCTCTGTAGCTCTGTTCTTTACTTGTTTTAGGGAACACAATGTACTCATCCAGAGAAGAAGTTGGCAATTTACATCCCACCCTTCAGCATAACAAGGCTCCCTGTTCTCCAAGGCCTCTCTTGCCTTTCTGGTTTTTACACATTTTGTGGATGTCCCTTTTGACCGGAGGGAAGTGATACTTGTTTGTAGTGCAGATTTGCATTGCCCGCTTGCTTGCTTGGCCAAAAAGGGCGTATGCGTTTTCTCCTGAATATATTCAGGAGAAAACGCATACGCCCTTTTTGGCCAAGTGCATCATTGTCGAAGTTGTGCCCCTCTTCCTGTGCTTTAAAGGCGATTCCAACGTATCTCTTGAAATCTGTTTCCTGCTATTCTGGCTCGCGTTCAAGTCCTCCTAGTTGCCTTCCCTCAACAGATTTTTGGACGATAGTTGTCCTTTATTACTCGGCCAGTTTGTGAATTGCTGTGCCCCTGAGCTCCATATTTCAACTCGTTTTTGGTGAGCTGACCGCAAGTCCAAAATTTTGGTTCAGGACCTATACTGGTTCCCGGTGGGGGGCTGAGACTTTGGTTAATTCTTCTTCCTGCCTGGAAATTACAGTGATATGTGCCCGTCCAAATGCCTAACAGCTACTCTCTCAATGGTTCTCCCTCTTCCCTTTCATCCTCTGCCAAATTGGCAACCTGTGCGAACCAGGAGGTTAAAGGGGCTGTCTCTCCAAGTTGGGAGGTTGATAGTAAAGCAGATGGAAAGTCAACCCGGAGCACCAGGAGAGGGACTATTCGTTGAGTTTTAGAAACCTTTCGTATTCACAATGTGTCCGTTCTCTAGGATTCCCGTACATGTTATAGCTGTAGTAATATTCCCTTCAACCTGGAGAGTTGGGACCCATGGAATGTGTGCCATGCATTATTGCTTTAAAGGGTCTGCATTTGCTCACCCAATCTCACCAATCCTCTCAGTCCCAAGTGTCCAGCCTTATGCAACATCCAGCTGTCGTTGTAGATAGGGTCATTCCAGGTTTCATCAGAGACTCTGAAGGAATTGTAAAGAATTTCCCAGTTTTTTTGTTTTGTTTTTGAAATTCCTTTTTATCGTGGGTTTGAGCTGATTCTCACTGCCATGTTTATGCCAGTCTAGACACACTTGATTCCCTTACGGAGACATATCAATACATAGGTTTTGAGATTCTTACTAGTCAGATATATTCCTCTGCGGGAAATATGGTGTTTTGAGACTCTTTCACTGAGGAAGGTGTAGGTCTTGTCTATTCCATAGTTGGTTTTTGGAGCGGTACCTGTGCTTATATCAAACTCTGGTTTTATGCATCACCCCACCTCTCTTTCCCCCTTAAGCAGGCATAAGAATGTTTTCTAAATGTGAGACACTGTCCTCTTTCCTAACTCAGTTCAAGTGTAGCCATATTTACAGGATCTTCATAAGTGATATCTTATGATAAGTTTCTTTTTCTGTGTACCTTATTTCACTTAGAATCATCGTACCTGAATCCACCCATTTTGCTGCTACTGGTCTTATGACATTGATTTCATGGCTGAGGGATATTCCATCGTACGTAAGTACCACAATTTTCTGAACCATTTTTATATTTCCTGGGATATTTAAGGTGTACCCAAGTTGAGGTCCTTGTAAGCAGTGCAGCCCTAAATTTTGGGGTGGCTCTCTCTTATTGATTTTCAGTTTTCCCAAGGTATATTCCCTAGAATGGAAGTGCCCTTGGCTCTGTAGCTCTGTTCTTTACTTGTTTTAAGGAACACAATGCACTCCTCAGGAGAGGCAGTTGGCAATTTACATCCCGCCCATCAGCATAACAAGGCTCCCTGTTCTCCAGGGCCTGTCTTGCCTTTCTGGTTTTTACACATTTTGTGGATGTCCCTTTTGACCGGTGGGAAGTGATACTTCTTTGTAGTGCAGATTTGCATTGCCCGCTTGCTTGCTTGGCCAAAAAGGTTGTATGCATTTTCTCCTGAATATATTCAGGAGAAAACGCATACGCCCTTTTTGGCCAAGTGCATCATTGTCAAAGTTGTGCCCCTCTTCCTGTGCTTTAAAGGCGATTCCAACGTACCTCTTGAAATCTGTTTCCTGCTATTCTGCCTCGCTTTCAAGTCCGCCTCGTTGCCTTCCCTCAACAGATTTTTGGATGATAGTTGTCCTTTATTACTCGGCCTGTTTTTGAATTGCTGTGCCCCTGAGCTCCATTTTTCAACTCGTTTATGGTGAGCTGACCGCAAGTCCAAAATTTTGGTTCAGGACCTATACTGGTTCCCGGTGGGGGGCTGAGACTTTGGTTAATTCTTCTTCCTGCCGGGAAATTACAGTGGTATGTGCCCGTCCAAATGCCTAACAGCTACTCTCTCATTGGTTCTCCCTCTTCCCTTTCATCCTTTGCCAAATTGGCAACCTGTGCTAACCAGGAGGTTAAAGGGGCTGTCTCTCCAAGTTGGGAGGATGATAGTAAAGCAGGTGTAAAGTCAAACCGGAGCACCAGGAGAGGGACTATTCATTGAGTTTTACAAACCTTTCGTATTCACAGTGTGTCCGTTCTCTAGGTTTCCCGTACATGTTATAGCTGTAGTAATATTCCCTTCAACCTAGAGAGTTGGGACTCATGGAATGGGTGCCATGCATTATTACTTTAAAGGGTCTGCATTTGCTCACCCAATCTCACCAATCCTGTCAGTCCCAAGTGTCCAGCCTTATGCCACATCCAGCTGTCGTTGTAGATAGGGTCATTCCAGGTTTCATCAGAGACCCTGAAGGAATTGTAAAGAATTTCCCAGTTTTTTTGTTTTGTTTTTGAAATTCCTTTTTATAGTGGGTTTGAGCTGATTCTCGCTGCCATGTTTATGCCAGTCTAGACACACTTGATTCCGTTACGGAGACATATCAATACATAGGTTTTAAGATTCTTACTAGTCAGATATATTCCTCTGCGGGAAATATGGGGTTTTGAGTCCCTTTCACTGAGGAAGGTGTAGGTCTTGTCTATTCCATAGTTGGTTTTTGGAACGGTACATGTGCTTATATCAAACTCTGGTTTTATGCATCACCCCACCTCTCCTTCCCCCTTAAGCAGGCATAAGAGTGTTTTCTAAATGTGAGACACTGTTCTCTTTCCTTACTCAGTTCAAGTGTAGCCATGTTTACAGGATCTTCATAAGTGATATCTTATGATAAGTTTCTTTTTCTCTGTGACTTATTTCACTTAGAATCATCGTACCTGAATCCACCCAATTTGCTGCTACTGGTCTTATGACATTGAATTCATGGCTGAGGGATATTCCATCGTACGTAAGTACCACAATTTTTTGAACCATTTTTATATTTCCTGGGATATTTAAGGTGTACCCAAGTTGAGGTCCTTGTAAGCAGTGCAGCCCTAAATTTTGGGGAGGCTCTGTCTTATTGATTTTCAGCTTTCCCAAGGTATATTCCCTAGACTGGAAGTGCCCTTGGCTCTGTAGCTCTGTTCTTTACTTGTTTTAAGGAACACAATGCACTCCTCAGGAGAGGCAGTTGGCAATTTACATCCCGCCCATCAGCATAACAAGGCTCCCTCTTCTCCAGGGCCTGTCTTGCCTTTCTGGTTTTTACACATTTTGTGGATGTCCCTTTTGACCGGTGGGAAGTGATACTTCTTTGTAGTGCAGATTTGCATTGCCCGCTTGCTTGCTTGGCCAAAAAGGTTGTATGCGTTTTCTCCTGAATATATTCAGGAGAAAACGCATACGCCCTTTTTGGCCAAGTGCATCATTGTCGAAGTTGTGCCCCTCTTCCTGTGCTTTAAAGGCGATTCCAACATACCTCTTGAAATCTGTTTCCTGCTATTCTGCCTCGCTTTCAAGTCCGCCTCGTTGCCTTCCCTCAACAGATTTTTGGACGATAGTTGTCCTTTATTACTCGGCCAGTTTGTGAATTGCTGTGCCTCTGAGCTCCATTTTTCAACTCGTTTTTTGTGAGCTGACCGCAAGTCCAAAATTTAGGTTCAGGAACTATATTGGTTCCCGGAGGGTGGCTGAGACTTTGGTTAATTCTTCTTCCTGCCGGGAAATTGCAGTGATATGTGCCCGTCCAAATGCCTAACAGCTACTCTCTCATTGGTTCTCCCTCTTCCCTTTCATCCTCTGCCAAATTGGCAAGCTGTGTGAACCAGGAGGTTAAAGGGGCTGTCTCTCCAAGTTGGGAGGTTGATAGTAAAGCAGATGGAAAGTCAAACCGGAGCACCAAGAGAGGGACTATTCGTTGAGGTTTAGAAACCTTTCGTATTCACAGTGTGTCCGTTCTCTAGGTTTCCCGTATATGTTATAACTGTAGTAATATTCCCTTCAACCTGGAGAGTTGGGACCCATGGAATGGGTGCCATGCATGATTGCTTTAAAGGGTCTGCATTTTCTCACCCAATCTCACCAATCCTCTCAGTCCCAAGTGTCCAGCCTTATGCCACATCCAGCTGTCGTTGTAGATAGGGTCATTTCAGGTTTCATCAGAGACCCTGAAGGATTTGTAAAGAATTTCCCAGTTTTTTTGTTTTGTTTTTGAAATTCCTTTTTATAGTGGGTTTGAGCTGATTCTCGCTGCCATGTTTATGCCAGTCTAGACACACTTGATTCCCTTACGGAGACATATCAATACATAGGTTTTAAGATTCTTACTAGTCAGATATATTCCTCTGCGGGAAGTATGGGGTTTTGAGTCCCTTTCACTGACGAAGGTGTAGGTCTTGTCTATTCCATAGTTGGTTTTTGGAACGGTACCTGTGCTAATATCAAAGTCTGGTTTTATGCATCACCCCACCTCTCCTTCCCCCTTAAGTAGGCATATCAGTGTTTTCTAAATGTGAGACACTGTTCTCTTTCCTAACTCAGTTCAAGTATAGCCATGTTTACAGGATCTTCATAAGTGATATCTTATGATAAGTTTCTTTTTCTGTGTGACTTATTTCACTTAGAATCATCGTACCTGAATCCACCCATTTTGCTGCTACTGGTCTTATGACATTGATTTCATGGCTGAGGGGTATACCATCGTACGTAAGTACCACAATTTTTTGAACCATTTTTATATTTCCTGGGATATTTAAGGTGTACCCAAGTTGAGGTCCTTGTAAGCAGTGCAGCCCTAAATTTTGGGGTGGCTCTGTCTTATTGATTTTCAGTTTTCCCAAAGTATATTCCCTAGAGGGGAAGTGCCCTTGGCTCTGTAGCTCTGTTGTTTACTTGTTTTAGGGAACACTATGTACTCCTCCAGAGAGGCAGTTGGCAATTTACATCCCACCCTTCAGCATAACAAGGCTCCCTGTTCTCCAGGGCCTGTCTTGCCTTTCTGGTTTTTACACATTTTGTGGATGTCCCTTTTGACCGGAGGGAAGTGATACTTCTTTGTAGTGCAGATTTGCATTGCCCGCTTGCTTGCTTGGCCAAAAAGGGCGTATGCGTTTTCTCCTGAATATATTCAGGAGAAAACGCATACGCCCTTTTTGGCCAAGTGCATCATTGTCGAAGTTGTGCCCCTCTTCCTGTGCTTTAAAGGCGATTCCAACGTACCTCTTGAAATCTGTTTCCTGCTATTCTGCCTCGCTTTCAAGTCCGCCTCGTTGCCTTCCCTCAACAGATTTTTGGACGATAGTTGTCCTTTATTACTCGGCCAGTTTGTGAATTGCTGTGCCCCTGAGCTCCATTTTTCAACTCGTTTTTGGTGAGCTGACCGCAAGTCCAAAATTATGGTTCAGGAACTATACTGGTTCCCGGTGGGTGGCTGAGACTTTGGTTAAATCTTCTTCCTGCCGGGAAATTACAGTGATATGTGCCCGTCCAAATGCCTAACAGCTACTCTCACATTGGTTCTCCCTCTTCCCTTTCATCCTCTGCCAAATTGGCAACCTGTGCGAACCAGGAGGTTAAAGGGGCTGTCTCTCCAAGTTGGGAGGTTGATAGTAAAGCAGATGGAAAGTCACACCAGAGCACCAGGAGAGGGACTATTCGTTGAGTTTTAGAAACCTTTCGTATTCACAGTGTGTCCGTTCTCTAGGTTTCCCGTACATGTTATAGCTGTAGTAATATTCCCTTCAACCTGGAGAGTTGGGACTCATGGAATGGGTGCCATGCATTATTACTTTAAAGGGTCTGCATTTGCTCACCCAATCTCACCAATCCTGTCAGTCCCAAGTGTCCAGCCTTATGCCACATCCAGCTGTCATTGTAGATAAGGTCATTCCAGGTTTCATCAGAGACCCTGAAGGAATTGTAAAGAATTTCCCAGTTTTTTTCTTTTGTTTTTGAAATTCCTTTTTATCGTGGGTTTGAGCTGTTTCTCGCTGCCATGTTTATGCCAGTCTAGACACACTTGATTCCCTTACAGAGACATATCAATACATAGGTTTTAAGATTCTTACTAGTCAGATATATTCCTCTGCGGGAAATATGGTGTTTTCAGACCCTTTCACTGAGGAAGGTGTAGGTCTTGTCTATTCCATAGTTGGTTTTTGGAGCGGTACCTGTGCTTATATCAAACTCTGGTTTTATGCATCACCCCACCTCTCTTTCCCCCTTAAGCAGGCATAAGAATGTTTTCTAAATGTGAGACACTGTCCTCTTTCCTAACTCAGTTCAAGTGTAGCCATGTTTACAGGATCTTCATAAGTGAAATCTTATGATAAGTTTCTTTTTCTGTGTACCTTATTTCACTTAGAATCATCGTACCTGAATCCACCCATTTTGCTGCTACTGGTCTTATGTCATTGATTTCATGGCTGAGGGATATTCCATCGTACGTAAGTACCACAATTTTTTGAACCATTTTTATATTTCCTGGGATATTTAAGGTGTACCCAAGTTGAGGTCCTTGTAAGCAGTGCAGCCTTAAATTTTGGGGTGGCTCTGTCTTATTGATTTTCAGTTTTCCCAAAGTATATTCCCTAGACTGGAAGTGCCCTTGGCTCTGTAGCTCTGTTGTTTACTTGTTTTAGGGAACACAATGCACTCCTCCAGAGAGGCAGTTGGCAATTTACATCCCGCCCATCAGCATAACAAGGCTCCCTGTTCTCCAGGGCCTGTCTTGCCTTTCTGGTTTTTACACATTTTGTGGATGTCCCTTTTGACCGGTGGGAAGTGATACTTCTTTGTAGTGCAGATTTGCATTGCCCGCTTGCTTGCTTGGCCAAAAAGGGCATATGTGTTTTCTCCTGAATATATTCAGGAGAAAACGCATACGCCCTTTTTGGCCAAGTGCATCATTGTCGAAGTTGTGCCCCTCTTCCTGTGCTTTAAATGCGATTCCAACGTACCTCTTGAAATCTGTTTCCTGCTATTCTGCCTCGCTTTCAAGTCCGCCTCGTTGCCTTCCCTCAACAGATTTTTGGACGATAGTTGTCCTTTATTACTCGGCCAGTTTGTGAATTGCTGTGCCCCTGAGCTCCATTTTTCAACTCGTTTTTGGTGAGCTGACCGCAAGTCCAAAATTATGGTTCAGGAACTATACTGGTTCCCGGTGGGTGGCTGAGACTTTGGTTAAATCTTCTTCCTGCCGGGAAATTACAGTGATATGTGCCCGTCCAAATGCCTAACAGCTACTCTCTCATTGGTTCTCCCTCTTCCCTTTCATCCTCTGCCAAATTGGCAACCTGTGCGAACCAGGAGGTTAAAGGGGCTGTCTCTCCAAGTTGGGAGGTTGATAGTAAAGCAGATGGAAAGTCACACCGGAGCACCAGGAGAGGGACTATTCGTTGAGTTTTAGAAACCTTTCGTATTCACAGTGTGTCCGTTCTCTAGGTTTCCCGTACATGTTATAACTGTAGTAATATTCCCTTCAACCTGGAGAGTTGGGACCCATGGAATGTGTGCCATGCATTATTGCTTTAAAGGGTCTGCATTTGCTCACCCAATCTCACCAATCCTCTCAGTCCCAAGTGTCCAGCCTTATGCCACATCCAGCTGTCGTTGTACATAGGGTCATTCCAGGTTTCATCAGAGACTCTGAAGGAATTGTAAAGAATTTCCCAGTTTTTTTGTTTTGTTTTTGAAATTCCTTTTTATCGTGGGTTTCAGCTGATTCTCGCTGCCATGTTTATGCCAGTCTAGACACACTTGATTCCCTTACGGAGACATATCAATATATAGGTTTTAAGATTCTTACTAGTCAGATATATTCCTCTGCGGGAAATATGGGGTTTTGAGTCCCTTTCACTGAGGAAGGTGTAGGTCTTTTCTATTCCATAGTTGGTTTTTGGAACGGTACCTATGCTTATATCAAATTCTGGTTTTATGCATCACCCCACCTCTCCTTCCCCCTTAAGCAGGCATAAGAGTGTTTTCTAAATGTGAGACACTGTTCTCTTTCCGAACTCAGTTCAAATGTAGCCATGTTTACAGCATCTTCATAAGTGATATCTTATGATAAGTTTCTTTTTCTGTGTGACTTATTTCACTTAGAATCATCGTACCTGAATCCACCCATTTTGCTGCTACTGGTCTTATGACATTGATTTCATGGCTGAGGGATATTCCATCGTACGTAAGAACCACAATTTTTTGAACCATTTTTATATTTCCTGGGATATTTAAGGTGTACCCAAGTTGAGGTCCTTGTAAGCAGTGCAGCCCTAAATTTTGTGGTGGCTCTGTCTTATTGATTTTCAGTTTTCCCAAAGTATATTCCCTAGACTGGAAGTGCCCTTGGCTCTGTACCTCTGTTCTTTACTTGTTTTAGGGAACACAATGTACTCATCCAGAGAAGCAGTTGGCAATTTACATCCCACCCTTCAGCATAGCAAGGCTCCCTGTTCTCCAAGGCCTGTCTTGCCTTTCTGGTTTTTACACATTTTGTGGATGTCCCTTTTGACTGGAGGGAAGTGATACTTGTTTGTAGTGCAGATTTGCATTGCCCGCTTGCTTGCTTGGCCAAAAAGGGCGTATGCGTTTTCTCCTGAATATATTCAGGAGAAAACGCATACGCCCTTTTTGGCCAAGTGCATCATTGTCGAAGTTGTGCCCCTCTTCCTGTGCTTTAAAGGCGATTCCAACGTATCTCTTGAAATCTGTTTCCTGCTATTCTGGCTCGCGTTCAAGTCCTCCTAGTTGCCTTCCCTCAACAGATTTTTGGACGATAGTTGTCCTTTATTACTCGGCCAGTTTGTGAATTGCTGTGCCCCTGAGCTCCATATTTCAACTCGTTTTTGGTGAGCTGACCGCAAGTCCAAAATTTTGGTTCAGGACCTATACTGGTTCCCGGTGGGGGGCTGAGACTTTGGTTAATTCTTCTTCCTGCCTGGAAATTACAGTGATATGTGCCCGTCCAAATGCCTAACAGCTACTCTCTCATTGGTTCTCCCTCTTCCCTTTCATCCTCTGCCAAATTGGCAACCTGTGCTAACCAGGAGGTTAAAGGGGCTGTCTCTCCAAGTTGGGAGGATGATAGTAAAGCAGGTGTAAAGTCAAACCGGAGCACCAAGAGAGGGACTATTCGTTGAGTTTTAGAAACCTTTCGTATTCACAGTGTGTCCGTTCTCTAGGTTTCCCGTACATGTTATAGCTGTAGTAATATTCCCTTCAACCTGGAGAGTTGAGACCCATGGAATGGGTGCCATGCATTATTGCTTTAAAGGGTCTGCATTTGCTCACCCAATCTCACCAATCCTCTCAGTCCCAAGTGTCCAGCCTTATGCCACATCCAGCTGTCGTTGTAGATAGGGTCATTCCAGGTTTCATCAGAGACCCTGAAGGAATTGTAAAGAATTTCCCAGTTTTTTTGTTTTGTTTTTGAAATTCCTTTTTATAGTGGGTTTGAGCTGATTCTCGCTGCCATGTTTATGCCAGTCTAGACACACTTGATTCCCTTACGGAGACATATCAATACATAGGTTTTAAGATTCTTACTAGTCAGATATATTCCTCTGCGGGAAATATGGGGTTTTGAGTCCCTTTCACTGAGGAAGGTGTAGGTCTTGTCTATTCCATAGTTGGTGTTGGAACGGTACCTGTGCTTATATCAAACTCTGGTTTTATGCATCACCCCACCTCTCCTTCCCCCTTAAGCAGGCATAAGAGTGTTTTCAAAATGTGAGACACTGTTCTCTTTCCTTACTCAGTTCAAGTGTAGCCATGTTTACAGGATCTTCATAAGTGATATCTTATGATAAGTTTCTTTTTCTGTGTACCTTATTTCACTTAGAATCATCGTACCTGAATCCACCCATTTTGCTGCTACTGGTCTTATGTCATTGATTTCATGGCTGAGGGATATTCCATCGTACGTAAGTACCACAATTTTTTGAACCATTTTTATATTTCCTGGGATATTTTAGGTGTACCCAAGTTGAGGTCCTTGTAAGCATTGCAGCCCTAAATTTTGGGGTGGCTCTCTCTTATTGATTTTCAGTTTTCCCAAGGTATATTCCCTAGACTGGAAGTGCCCTTGGCTCTGTAGCTCTGTTGTTTACTTGTTTTAGGGAACACAATGCACTCCTCCAGAGAGGCAGTTGGCAATTTACATCCCGCCCATCAGCATAACAAGGCTCCCTCTTCTCCAGGGCCTGTCTTGCCTTTCTGGTTTTTACACATTTTGTGGATGTCCCTTTTGACCGGTGGGAAGTGATACTTCTTTGTAGTGCAGATTTGCATTGCCCGCTTGCTTGCTTGGCCAAAAAGGTTGTATGCATTTTCTCCTGAATATATTCAGGAGAAAATGCATACGCCCTTTTTGGCCAAGTGCATCATTGTCGAAGTTGTGCCCCTCTTCCTGTGCTTTAAAGGCGATTCCAACGTACCTCTTGAAATCTGTTTCCTGCTATTCTGCCTCGCTTTCAAGTCCGCCTCGTTGCCTTCCCTCAACAGATTTTTGGATGATAGTTGTCCTTTATTACTCGGCCTGTTTGTGAATAGCTGTGCCCCTGAGCTCCATTTTTCAACTCGTTTATGGTGAGCTGACCGCAAGTCCAAAATTTTGGTTCAGGACCTATACTGGTTCCCGGTGGGGGGCTGAGACTTTGGTTAATTCTTCTTCCTGCCGGGAAATTACAGTGGTATGTGCCCGTCCAAATGCCTAACAGCTACTCTCTCATTGGTTCTCCCTCTTCCCTTTCATCCTCTGCCAAATTGGCAACCTGTGCTAACCAGGAGGTTAAAGGGGCTGTCTCTCCAAGTTGGGAGGATGATAGTAAAGCAGGTGTAAAGTCAAACCAGAGCACCAGGAGAGGGACTATTCATTGAGTTTTACAAACCTTTCGTATTCACAGTGTGTCCGTTCTCTAGGTTTCCCGTACATGTTATAGCTGTAGTAATATTCCCTTCAACCTGGAGAGTTGGGACTCATGGAATGGGTGCCATGCATTATTACTTTAAAGGGTCTGCATTTGCTCACCCAATCTCACCAATCCTGTCAGTCCCAAGTGTCCAGCCTTATGCCACATCCAGCTGTCGTTGTAGATAGGGTCATTCCAGGTTTCATCAGAGACCCTGAAGGAATTGTAAAGAATTTCCCAGTTTTTTTGTTTTGTTTTTGAAATTCCTTTTTATAGTGGGTTTGAGCTGATTCTCGCTGCCATGTTTATGCCAGTCTAGACACACTTGATTCCCTTACGGAGACATATCAATACATAGGTTTTAAGATTCTTACTAGTCAGATATATTCCTCTGCGGGAAATATGGGGTTTGGGTCCCTTTCACTGAGGAAGGTGTAGGTCTTGTCTATTCCATAGTTGGTTTTTGGAACGGTACATGTGCTTATATCAAACTCTGGTTTTATGCATCACCCCACCTCTCCTTCCCCCTTAAGCAGGCATAAGAGTGTTTTCTAAATGTGAGACACTGTTCTCTTTCCTTACTCAGTTCAAGTGTAGCCATGTTTACAGGATCTTCATAAGTGATATCTTATGATAAGTTTCTTTTTCTCTGTGACTTATTTCACTTAGAATCATCGTACCTGAATCCACCCAATTTGCTGCTACTGGTCTTATGACATTGATTTCATGGCTGAGGGATATTCCATCGTACGTAAGTACCACAATTTTTTGAACCATTTTTATATTTCCTGGGATATTTAAGGTGTACCCAAGTTGAGGTCCTTGTAAGCAGTGCAGCCCTAAATTTTGGGGAGGCTCTGTCTTATTGATTTTCAGCTTTCCCAAGGTATATTCCCTAGACTGGAAGTGCCCTTGGCTCTGTAGCTCTGTTCTTTACTTGTTTTAAGGAACACAATGCACTCCTCAGGAGAGGCAGTTGGCAATTTACATCCCGCCCATCAGCATAACAAGGCTCCCTCTTCTCCAGGGCCTGTCTTGCCTTTCTGGTTTTTACACATTTTGTGGATGTCCCTTTTGACCGGTGGGAAGTGATACTTCTTTGTAGTGCAGATTTGCATTGCCCGCTTGCTTGCTTGGCCAAAAAGGTTGTATGCGTTTTCTCCTGAATATATTCAGGAGAAAACGCATACGCCCTTTTTGGCCAAGTGCATCATTGTCGAAGTTGTGCCCCTCTTCCTGTGCTTTAAAGGCGATTCCAACATACCTCTTGAAATCTGTTTCCTGCTATTCTGCCTCGCTTTCAAGTCCGCCTCGTTGCCTTCCCTCAACAGATTTTTGGACGATAGTTGTCCTTTATTACTCGGCCAGTTTGTGAATTGCTGTGCCTCTGAGCTCCATTTTTCAACTCGTTTTTTGTGAGCTGACCGCAAGTCCAAAATTTAGGTTCAGGAACTATATTGGTTCCCGGAGGGTGGCTGAGACTTTGGTTAATTCTTCTTCCTGCCGGGAAATTACAGTGATATGTGCCCGTCCAAATGCCTAACAGCTACTCTCTCATTGGTTCTCCCTCTTCCCTTTCATCCTCTGCCAAATTGGCAAGCTGTGTGAACCAGGAGGTTAAAGGGGCTGTCTCTCCAAGTTGGGAGGTTGATAGTAAAGCAGGTGGAAAGTCAAACCGGAGCACCAGGAGAGGGACTATTCGTTGAGTTTTAGAAACCTTTCGTATTCACAGTGTGTCCGTTCTCTAGGTTTCCCGTACATGTTATAGCTGTAGTGATATTCCCTTCATCCTGGAGAGTTGGGAACCATGGAATGGGTGCCAGGCATTTGTGCTTTAAATGGTGTGCATTTGCTCACCCAGTCTCACCAATCGTCTCAGTCCCAAGTGTCCCTCCTTATGTCACATCAAGCTGTTGTTGTAGATATGGTCATTCCAGGTTTCATCAGAGACCCTGAAGGAATTGTAAAGATTTTCCCAGTTTTTTTGTTTTGTTTTTGAAATTCCTTTTTATAGTGGGTTTGTGCTGATTCTCGCTGCCATGTTTATGCCAGTCTAGACACACTTGATTCCCTTACAGAGACATATCAATACATAGGTTTTAAGGTTCTTACTAGTCAGATATATTCCTCTGCGGGAAATATGGGGTTTTGAGTCCCTTTCACTGAGGAAGTTGTAGGTCTTGTCTATTCCATAGTTGGTTTTTGGAACGGTACCTGTTCTTATATCAAACTCTGGTTTTATGCATCACCCCACCTCTCCTTTCCCCTTAAGCAGGCTTAAGAGTGTTTTCTAAATGTGAGACACTGTTCTCTTTCCTAACTCAGTTCAAGTGTAGCCATGTTTACAGGATCTTCATAAGTGATATCTTATGATAAGTTTCTTTTTCTGTGTGACTTATTTCACTTAGAATCATCGTACCTGAATCCACCCATTTTGCTGCTACTGGTCTTATGACATTGATTTCATGGCTGAGGGATATTCCATCGTACGTAAGTACCACAATTATTTGAACCCTTTTTATATTTCCTGGGATATTTAAGGTGTACCCAAGTTGATGTCCTTGTAAGCAGTGCAGCCCTAAATTTTGGGGTGGCTCTGTCTTATTGATTTTCAGTTATCCCAAGGTATATTCCCTAGACTGGAAGTGCCCTTGGCTCTGTAGCTCTGTTCTTTGTTTGTTTTAGGGAACACAATGTACTCCTCCAGAGAGGCAGTTGGCAATTTACATCCCGCCCATCAGCATAACAAGGCTCCCTGTTCTCCAGGGCCTGTCTTGCCTTTCTGGTTTTTACACATTTTGTGGATGTCCCTTTTGACCGGTGGGAAGTGATACTTCTTTGTAGTGCAGATTTGCATTGCCCGCTTGCTTGCTTGGCCAAAAAGGGCGTATGCGTTTTCTCCTGAATATATTCAGGAGAAAACGCATACGCCCTTTTTGGCCAAGTGCATCATTGTCGAAGTTGTGCCCCTCTTCCTGTGCTTTAAATGCGATTCCAACGTACCTCTTGAAATCTGTTTCCTGCTATTCTGCCTCGCTTTCAAGTCCGCCTCGTTGCCTTCCCTCAACAGATTTTTGGACGATAGTTGTCCTTTATTACTCAGCCAGTTTGTGAATTGCTGTGCCCCTGAGCTCCATTTTTCAACTCGTTTTTGGTGAGCTGACCGCAAGTCCAATATTTTGGTTCAGGACCTATACTGGTTCCCGGTGGGGGGCTGAGACTTTGGTTAATTCTTCTTCCTGCCTGGAAATTACAGTGATATGTGCCCGTCCAAATGCCTAACAGCTACTCTCTCATTGGTTCTCCCTCTTCCCTTTCACCCTCTGCCAAATTGGCAACCTGTGCAAACCAGGAGGTTAAAGGGGCTGTCTCTCCAAGTTGGGAGGATGATAGTAAAGCAGGTGTAAAGTCAAACCGGAGCACCAGGAGAGGGACTATTCGTTGAGTTTTAGAAACCTTTCATATTCACAGTGTGTCCGTTCTCTAGGTTTCCCGTACATGTTATAGCTGTAGTAATATTCCCTTCAGCCTGGAGAGTTGGGACCCATGGAATGGGTGCCATGCATTATTGCTTTAAAGGGTCTGCATTTGCTCACCCAATCTCACCAATCCTCTCAGTCCCAAGTGTCCAGCCTTATGCCACATCCAGCTGTCGTTGTAGATACGGTCATTCCAGGTTTCATCAGAGACCCTGAAGGAATTGTAAAGAATTTCCCAGTTTTTTTGTTTTGTTTTTGAAATTCCTTTTTATAGTGGGTTTGAGCTGAATCTCGCTGCCATGTTTATGCCAGTCTAGACACACTTGATTCCCTTACGGAGACATATCAATACATAGGTTTTAAGATTCTTACTAGTCAGATATATTCCTCTGCGGGAAATATGGGGTTTTGAGTCCCTTTCACTGAGGAAGGTGTAGTTCTTGTCTATTCCATAGTTGGTTTTTGGAACGGTACTTGTGCTTATATCAAACTCTGGTTTTATGCATCACCCCACCTCTCCTTCCCCCTTAAGCAGGCATAAGAGTGTGTTCTAAATGTGAGACACTGTTCTCTTTCCTAACTCAGTTCAAGTGTAGCCATGTGTACAGGATCTTCATAAGTGATATCTTATGATAAGTTTATTTTTCTCTGTGACTTATTTCACTTAGAATCATCGTAACTGAATCCACCCATTTTGCTGCTACTGGTCTTATGACATTGATTTCATGGCTGAGGGATATTCCATCGTACGTAAGTACCACAATTTTTTGAACCATTTTTATATTTCCTAGGATATTTAAGTTGTACCCAAGTTGAGGTCCTTGTAAGCAGTGCAGCCCTAAATTTTGGGGTGGCTCTGTCTTATTGATTTTCAGTTTTCCAAAGGTATATTCCCTAGACTGGAAGTGCCCTTCTGCTCTGTAGCTCTGTTCTTTACTTGTTTTAGGGAACACAATGCACTCCTCCAGAGAGGCAGTTGGCAATTTACATGCCGCCCATCAGCATAACAAGGCTCCCTGTTCTCCAGGACCTGTCTTGCCTTTCTGGTTTTTACACATTTTGTGGATGTCCCTTTTGACCGGTGGGAAGTGATACTTCTTTGTAGTGCAGATTTGCATTGCCCGCTTGCTTGCTTGGCCAAAAAGGGCGTATGCGTTTTCTCCTGAATATGTTCAGGAGAAAACGCATACGCCCTTTTTGGCCAAGTGCATCATTGTCGAAGTTGTGCCCCTCTTCCTGTGCTTTAAAGGCGATTCCAACGTACCTCTTGAAATCTGTTTCCTGCTATTCTGCCTCGCTTTCAAGTCCGCCTCGTTGCCTTCCCTCAACAGATTTTTGGACGATAGTTGTCCTTTATTACTCGGCCAGTTTGTGAATTGCTGTGCCCCTGAGCTCCATTTTTCAACTTGTTTTTGGTGAGGTGACCGCAAGTCCGAAATTTTGGTTCAGGACCTATGCTGGTTCCCTGTGGGGGGCTGAGACTTTGGTTAATTCTTCTTCCTGCCGGGAAATTACAGTGATATGTGCCCGTTCAAATGCCTAACAGCTACTCTCTCATTGGTTCTCCCTTTTCCCTTTCATCCTCTGCCAAATTGGCAACCTGTGCGAACCAGGAGGTTAAAGGGGCTGTCTCTTCAAGTTGGGAGGTTGATAGTAAAGCAGATGGAAAGTCAAACAGGAACACCAGGAGAGGGACTATTCGTTGAGTTTTAGAAACCTTTCGTATTCACAGTGTGTCCGTTCTGTAGGTTTCCCGTACATGTTATAGCTGTACTAATATTCCCTTCAACCTGGAGAGTTGGGACCCATGGAATGGGTGCCAGGCATTTGTGCTTTAAAGGGTCTGCATTTGCTCACCCAATCTCACCAATCGTCTCAGTCCCAAGTGTCCAGCCTTATGCCACATCCAGCTGTCATTGTAGATAGGGTCATTCCAGGTTTCATCAGAGACCCTGAAGGAATTGTAAAGAATTTCCCAGTTTTTTTTGTGTTGTTTTTGAAATTCCTTTTTATAGTGGGTTTGAGCTGATTCTCGCTGCCATGTTTATGCCAGTCTAGACACACTTGATTCCCTTACGGAGACACATCAATACACAGGTTTTAACATTCTTACAAGTCAGATATATTCCCCTGTGGGAAATATGGTGTTTTGAGTCCCTTTCACTGAGGAAGGTGTAGGTCTTGTCTATTACATAGGTGGTGTTTGGAACGGTACCTGTGCTTATATCAAACTCTGGTTTTATGCATCACCCCACCTCTCCTTCCCCCTTAAGCAGGCATAAGAGTGTTTTCTAAATGTGAGACACTGTTCTCTTTCCTAACTCAGTTCAAGTGTAGCCATGTTTACAGGATCTTCATAAGTGATATCTTATGATAAGTTTCTTTTTCTGTGTGACTTATTTCACTTAGAATCATCGTACCTGAATCCACCCATTTTGCTGCTACTGGTCTTATGACATTGATTTCATGGCTGAGGGATATTCCATCGTACGTAAGTACCACAATTTTTGAACCATTTTTATATTTCCTGGGATATTTAAGGTGTACCCAAGTTGAGGTCCTTGTAAGCAGTGCAGCCCTAAATTTTGGGGTGGCTCTGTCTTATTGATTTTCAGTTTTCCCAATGTATATTCCCTAGACTGGAAGTGCCCTTGGCTCTGTAGCTCTGTTCTTTACTTGTTTTAGGGAACACAATGCACTCCTCCAGAGAGGCAGTTGGCAATTTACATCCCGCCCATCAGCATAACAAGGCTCCCTGTTCTGCAGGGCCTGTCTTGCCTTTTTGGTTTTTACACATTTTGTGGATGTCCCTTTTGACTGGTGGGAAGTGATACTTCTTTGTAGTGCAGATTTGCATTGCCCGCTTGCTTGCTTGGCCAAAAAGGGCGTATGCGTTTTCTCCTGAATATATTCAGGAGAAAACGAATACGCAATTTTTTGCCAAGTGCATCATTGTCGAAGTTGTGCCCCTCTTCCTGTGCTTTAAAGGCGATTCCAACGTACCTATTGAAATCTGTTTCCTGCTATTCTGCCTCGCATTCAAGTCCGCCTCGTTGCCTTCCCTCAACAGATTTTTGGACGATAGTTGTCCTTTATTACTCGGCCAGTTTGTGAATTGCTGTTCCCCTGAGCTCCATTTTTCAACTCGTTTTTGGTGAGCTGACCGCAAGTCCAAAATTTTTGTTCAGGAACTATGCAGTTTCCCGGTGGGGGGCTGAGACTTTGGTTAATTATTCTTCCTGCCGGGAAGTTAGAGTGATATGTGCCCGTTCAAATGCCTAACAGCTACTCTCTCATTGGTTCTCCCTCTTCCCTTTCATCCTCTGCCAAATTGGCAACCTGTGCGAACCAGGAGGTTTAAGGGGCTGTCTCTCCAAGTTGGGAGGTTGATAGTAAAGCAGATGGAAAGTCAAACCGGAGCACCAGTAGAGGGACTATTCGTTGCGTTTTAGAAATCTTTCGTATTCACAGTGTGTCCGTTCTCTAGGTTTCCGGTACATGTTATAACTGTAGTAATATTCCCTTCAACCTGGAGAGTTGGGACCCATGGAATGGGTGCCATGCATTATTGCTTTAAAGGGTCTGCATTTGCTCACCCAATCTCACCAATCCTCTCAGTCCCAAGTGTGCAGCCTTATGCCACATCCAGATGTCGTTGTAAATAGGGTCATTCCAGGTTTCATCAGAGACGTGAAGGAATTGTAAAGAATTTCCCAGTTTTTTTTTTTGTTTTTGAAATTCCTTTTTATAGTGGGTTTGAGCTGATTCTCCCTGCCATGTTTATGCCAGTCTAGACACACTTGATTCCCTTACGGAGACATATCAATACATAGGTTTTAAGATTCTTACTAGTCAGATATATTCCTCTGCGGGAAATATGGGGTTTTGAGTCCCTTTCACTGAGGAAGGTGTAGGTCTTGTCTATTCCATAGTTGGTTTTTGGAACGGTACCTGTGATGATATCAAACTCTGGTTTTATGCATCACCCCAACTCTCCTTCCACCTTAAGCAGGCATAAGAGTGTTTTCTAAAAGTGAGACACTGTTTTCTTTCCTAACTCAGTTCAAGTGTAGCCATGTTTACAGGATCTTCATAAGTGATATCTTATGATAAGTTTCTTTTTCTCTGTGACTTATTCCACTTAGAATCATCGTACCTGAATCCACCCATTTTGCTGCTACTGGTCTTATGACATTGATTTCATGGCTGAGGGATATTCCATCATACGTAAATACCACAATTTTTTGAACCATTTTTATATTTCCTGGGATATTTAAGGTGTACCCAAGTTGAGGTCCTTGTAAGCAGTGCAGCCCTAAATTTTGGGGTAGCTCTGTCTTATTGATTTTCAGTTTTCCCAAGGAATATTCCCTAGACTGGAAGTGCCCTTGGCTCTGTAGCTCTGTTGTTTACTTGTTTTAGGGAACACAATGCACTCCTCCAGAGAGGCAGTTGGCAATTTACATCCCGCCCATCAGCATAACAAGGCTCCCTGTTCTCCAGGGCCTGTCTTGCCTTTCTGGTTTTTACACATTTTGTGGGTGTCCCTTTTGACCGGTGGGAAGTGATACTTCTTTGTAGTGCAGATTTGCATTGTCCGCTTGCTTGCTTGGCCAAAAAGGGCGTATGCGTTTTCTCCTGAATATATTCAGGAGAAAACGCATACGCCCTTTTTGGCCAAGTGCATCATTGTCGAAGTTGTGCCCCTCTTCCTGTGCTTTAAAGGCGATTCCAACGTACCTCTTGAAATCTGTTTCCTGCTATTCTGCCTCGCTTTCAAGTCCGCCTCGTTGCCTACCCTCAAAAGATTTTTGGACGATAGTTGTCCTTTATTACTCGGCCAGTTTGTGAATTGCTGTGCCCCTGAGCTCCATTTCTCAACTCGTTTTTGGTGAGCTGACCGCAAGTCCAAAATTTTGGTTCAGGACCTATACTGGTTCCCGGTGGGTGGCTGAGACTTTGGTTAATTCTTCTTCCTGCCGGGAAATTACAGTGATATGTGCCCGTCCAAATGCCTAACAGCTCCTCTCTCATTGGTTCTCCCTCTTCACTTTCATCCTCTGCCAAATTGGCAACCTGTGCGAACCAGGAGGTTAAAGGGGCTCTCTCTACAAGTTGGGAGGTTGATAGTAAAGCAGATGGAAAGTCAAACCGGAGCACCAGGATATGGACTATTCGTTGAGTTTTAGAAACCTTTTGTATTCACAGTGTGTCCGTTCTCTAGGTTTCCGGTACATGTTATAACTGTAGTAATATTCCCTTCAACCTGGAGTGTTGCGACCCATGGAATGGGTGCCATGCATTATTGCTTTAAAGGGTCTGCATTTGCTCACCCAATCTCACCAATCCTGTCAGTCCCAAGTGTCCAGCCATATGCCACATCCAGCTGTCGTTGTAGATAGGGTCATTCCAGGTTTCATCAGAGACCCTGAAGGAATTGTAAAGAATTTCCCAGTTTTTTTGTTTTGTTTTTGAAATTCCTTTTTATCGTGGGTTTGAGCTGATTCTCGCTGCCATGTTTATGCCAGTCTAGACACACTTGATTCCCTTATGGAGACATATCAATACATAGGTTTTAAGATTCTTACTAGTCAGATATATTCCTCTGCGGGAAATATGGGGTTTTGAGTCCCTTTCACTGAGGAAGGTGTAGGTCTTTTCTATTCCATAGTTGGTTTTTGGAACGGTACCTATGCTTATATCAAATTCTGGTTTTATGCATCACCCCACCTCTCCTTCCCCCTTAAGCAGGCATAAGAGTGTTTTCTAAATGTGAGACACTGTTCTCTTTCCGAACTCAGTTCAAATGTAGCCATGTTTACAGCATCTTCATAAGTGATATCTTATGATAAGTTTCTTTTTCTGTGTGACTTATTTCACTTAGAATCATCGTACCTGAATCCACCCATTTTGCTGCTACTGGTCTTATGACATTGATTTCATGGCTGAGGGATATTCCATCGTACGTAAGAACCACAATTTTTTGAACCATTTTTATATTTCCTGGGATATTTAAGGTGTACCCAAGTTGAGGTCCTTGTAAGCAGTGCAGCCCTAAATTTTGTGGTGGCTCTGTCTTATTGATTTTCAGTTTTCCCAAAGTATATTCCCTAGACTGGAAGTGCCCTTGGCTCTGTAGCTCTGTTCTTTACTTGTTTTAGGGAACACAATGTACTCATCCAGAGAAGCAGTTGGCAATTTACATCCCACCCTTCAGCATAACAAGGCTCCCTGTTCTCCAAGGCCTGTCTTGCCTTTCTGGTTTTTACACATTTTGTGGATGTCCCTTTTGACCGGAGGGAAGTGATACTTGTTTGTAGTGCAGATTTGCATTGCCCGCTTGCTTGCTTGGCCAAAAAGGGCGTATGCGTTTTCTCCTGAATATATTCAGGAGAAAACGCATACGCCCTTTTTGGCCAAGTGCATCATTGTCGAAGTTGTGCCCCTCTTCCTGTGCTTTAAAGGCGATTCCAACGTATCTCTTGAAATCTGTTTCCTGCTATTCCTCCTCGCATTCAAGTCCTCCTAGTTGCCTTCCCTCAACAGATTTTTGGACGATAGTTGTCCTTTATTACTCGGCCAGTTTGTGAATTGCTGTGCCCCTGAGCTCCATATTTCAACTCGTTTTTGGTGAGCTGACCGCAAGTCCAAAATTTTGGTTCAGGGCCTATACTGGTTCCCGGTGGGGGGCTGAGACTTTTGTTAATTCTTCTTCCTGCCGGGAAATTACAGTGATATGTGCCCGTCCAAATGCCTAACAGCTACTCTCTCATTGGTTCTCCCTCTTCCCTTTCATCCTCTGCCAAATTGGCAACCTGTGTGAAACAGGAGGTTAAAGGGGCTGTCTCCCCAAGTTGGGAGGTTGATAGTAAAGCAGATGGAAAGTCAAACCGGAGCACCAAGAGAGGGACTATTCGTTGAGGTTTAGAAACCTTTCGTATTCACAGTGTGTCCGTTCTCTAGGTTTCCCGTATATGTTATAACTGTAGTAATATTCCCTTCAACCTGGAGAGTTGGGACCCATGGAATGGGTGCCATGCATGATTGCTTTAAAGGGTCTGCATTTTCTCACCCAATCTCACCAATCCTCTCAGTCCCAAGTGTCCAGCCTTATGCCACATCCAGCTGTCGTTGTAGATAGGGTCATTTCAGGTTTCATCAGAGACCCTGAAGGATTTGTAAAGAATTTCCCAGTTTTTTTGTTTTGTTTTTGAAATTCCTTTTTATAGTGGGTTTGAGCTGATTCTCGCTGCCATGTTTATGCCAGTCTAGACACACTTGATTCCCTTACGGAGACATATCAATACATAGGTTTTAAGATTCTTACTAGTCAGATATATTCCTCTGCGGGAAGTATGGGGTTTTGAGTCCCTTTCACTGACGAAGGTGTAGGTCTTGTCTATTCCATAGTTGGTTTTTGGAACGGTACCTGTGCTAATATCAAAGTCTGTTTTTATGCATCACCCCACCTCTCCTTCCCCCTTAAGTAGGCATATCAGTGTTTTCTAAATGTGAGACACTGTTCTCTTTCCTAACTCAGTTCAAGTGTAGCCATGTTTACAGGATCTTCATAAGTGATATCTTATGATAAGTTTCTTTTTCTGTGTGACTTATTTCACTTAGAATCATCGTACCTGAATCCACCCATTTTGCTGCTACTGGTCTTATGACATTGATTTCATGGCTGAGGGGTATACCATCGTACGTAAGTACCACAATTTTTTGAACCATTTTTATATTTCCTGGGATATTTAAGGTGTACCCAAGTTGAGGTCCTTGTAAGCATGCAGCCCTAAATTTTGGGGTGGCTCTGTCTTATTGATTTTCAGTTTTCCCAAAGTATATTCCCTAGAGGGGAAGTGCCCTTGGCTCTGTAGCTCTGTTGTTTACTTGTTTTAGGGAACACTATGTACTCCTCCAGAGAGGCAGTTGGCAATTTATATCCCACCCTTCAGCATAACAAGGCTCCCTCTTCTCCAGGGCCTGTCTTGCCTTTCTGGTTTTTACACATTTTGTGGATGTCCCTTTTGACCGGAGGGAAGTGATACTTCTTTGTAGTGCAGATTTGCATTGCCCGCTTGCTTGCTTGGCCAAAAAGGGCGTATGCGTTTTCTCCTGAATATATTCAGGAGAAAACGCATACGCCCTTTTTGGCCAAGTGCATCATTGTCGAAGTTGTGCCCCTCTTCCTGTGCTTTAAAGGCGATTCCAACGTACCTCTTGAAATCTGTTTCCTGCTATTCTGCCTCGCTTTCAAGTCCGCCTCGTTGCCTTCCCTCAACAGATTTTTGGACGATAGTTGTCCTTTATTACTCGGCCAGTTTGTGAATTGCTGTGCCCCTGAGCTCCATTTTTCAACTCGTTTTTGGTGAGCTGACCGCAAGTCCAAAATTATGGTTCAGGAACTATACTGGTTCCCGGTGGGTGGCTGAGACTTTGGTTAAATCTTCTTCCTGCCGGGAAATTACAGTGATATGTGCCCGTCCAAATGCCTAACAGCTACTCTCTCATTGGTTCTCCCTCTTCCCTTTCATCCTCTGCCAAATTGGCAACCTGTGCGAACCAGGAGGTTAAAGGGGCTGTCTCTCCAAGTTGGGAGGTTGATAGTAAAGCAGATGGAAAGTCACACCGGAGCACCAGGAGAGGGACTATTCGTTGAGTTTTAGAAACATTTCGTATTCACAGTGTGTCCGTTCTCTAGGTTTCCCGTACATGTTATAGCTGTAGTAATATTCCCTTCAACCTGGAGAGTTGGGACTCATGGAATGGGTGCCATGCATTATTACTTTAAAGGGTCTGCATTTGCTCACACAATCTCACCAATCCTGTCAGTCCCAAGTGTCCAGCCTTATGCCACATCCAGCTGTCATTGTAGATAGGGTCATTCCAGGTTTCATCAGAGACCCTGAAGGAATTGTAAAGAATTTCCCAGTTTTTTTCTTTTGTTTTTGAAATTCCTTTTTATCGTGGGTTTGAGCTGATTCTCGCTGCCATGTTTATGCCAGTCTAGACACACTTGATTCCCTTACAGAGACATATCAATACATAGGTTTTAAGATTCTTACTAGTCAGATATATTCCTCTGCGGGAAATATGGTGTTTTCAGACCCTTTCACTGAGGAAGGTGTAGGTCTTGTCTATTCCATAGTTGGTTTTTGGAGCGGTACCTGTGCTTATATCAAACTCTGGTTTTATGCATCACCCCACCTCTCTTTCACCCTTAAGCAGGCATAAGAATGTTTTCTAAATGTGAGACACTGTTCTCTTTCCTAACTCAGTTCAAGTGTAGCCATGTTTACAGGATCTTCATAAGTGAAATCTTATGATAAGTTTCTTTTTCTGTGTACCTTATTTCACTTAGAATCATCGTACCTGAATCCACCCATTTTGCTGCTACTGGTCTTATGTCATTGATTTCATGGCTGAGGGATATTCCATCATACGTAAGTACCACAATTTTTTGAACCATTTTTATATTTCCTGGGATATTTAAGGTGTACCCAAGTTGAGGTCCTTGTAAGCAGTGCAGCCTTAAATTTTGGGGTGGCTCTGTCTTATTGATTTTCAGTTTTCCCAAAGTATATTCCCTAGACTGGAAGTGCCCTTGGCTCTGTAGCTCTGTTGTTTACTTGTTTTAGGGAACACAATGCACTCCTCCAGAGAGGCAGTTGTCAATTTACATCCCGCCCATCAGCATAACAAGGCTCCCTGTTCTCCAGGGCCTGTCTTGCCTTTCTGGTTTTTACACATTTTGTGGATGTCCCTTTTGACCGGTGGGAAGTGATACTTCTTTGTAGTGCAGATTTGCATTGCCCGCTTGCTTGCTTGGCCAAAAAGGGCGTATGTGTTTTCTCCTGAATATATTCAGGAGAAAACGCATACGCCCTTTTTGGCCAAGTGCATCATTGTCGAAGTTGTGCCCCTCTTCCTGTGCTTTAAAGGCGATTCCAACGTACCTCTTGAAATCTGTTTCCTGCTATTCTGCCTCGCTTTCAAGTCCGCCTCGTTGCCTTCCCTCAACAGATTTTTGGACGATAGTTGTCCTTTATTACTCGGCCAGTTTGTGAATTGCTGTGCCCCTGAGCTCCATTTTTCAACTCGTTTTTGGTGAGCTGACCGCAAGTCCAAAATTATGGTTCAGGAACTATACTGGTTCCCGGTGGGTGGCTGAGACTTTGGTTAAATCTTCTTCCTGCCGGGAAATTACAGTGATATGTGCCCGTCCAAATGCCTAACAGCTACTCTCTCATTGGTTCTCCCTCTTCCCTTTCATCCTCTGCCAAATTGGCAACCTGTGCGAACCAGGAGGTTAAAGGGGCTGTCTCTCCAAGTTGGGAGGTTGATAGTAAAGCAGATGGAAAGTCACACCGGAGCACCAGGAGAGGGACTATTCGTTGAGTTTTAGAAACCTTTCGTATTCACAGTGTGTCCATTCTCTAGGTTTCCCGTACATGTTATAACTGTAGTAATATTCCCTTCAACCTGGAGAGTTGGGACCCATGGAATGTGTGCCATGCATTATTGCTTTAAAGGGTCTGCATTTGCTCACCCAATCTCACCAATCCTCTCAGTCCCAAGTGTCCAGCCTTATGCCACATCCAGCTGTCGTTGTACATAGGGTCATTCCAGGTTTCATCAGAGACTCTGAAGGAATTGTAAAGAATTTCCCAGTTTTTTTGTTTTGTTTTTGAAATTCCTTTTTATCGTGGGTTTCAGCTGATTCTCGCTGCCATGTTTATGCCAGTCTAGACACACTTGATTCCCTTACGGAGACATATCAATATATAGGTTTTAAGATTCTTACTAGTCAGATATATTCCTCTGCGGGAAATATGGGGTTTTGAGTCCCTTTCACTGAGGAAGGTGTAGGTCTTGTCTATTCCATAGTTGGTTTTTGGAACGGTACCTGTGCTTATATCAAACTCTGGTTTTATGCATCACCCCACCTCTCTTTCCCGCTTAAGCAGGCATGAGAATGTTTTCCAAATGTGAGACACTGTTCTCTTTCCTAACTCAGTTCAAGTGTAGCCATGTTTACAGGATCTTCATAAGTGATATCTTATGATAAGTTTCTTTTTCTGTGTGACTTATTTCACTTAGAATCATCGTACCTGAATCCACCCATTTTGCTGCTACTGGTCTTATGTCATTGATTTCATGGCTGAGGGATATTCCATCGTATGTAAGTACCACAATTTTTTGAAACATTTTTATATTTCCTGGGTTATTTAAGGTGTACCCAAGTTGAGGTCCTTGTAAGCAGTGCAGCCCTAAATTTTGGGGTGGCTCTGTCTTATTGATTTTCAGTTTTCCCAAGGTATATTCCCTAGACTGGAAGTGCCCTTGGCTCTGTAGCTCTGTTCTTTACATGTTTTAGGGAACACAATGCACTCCTCAGGAGAGGCAGTTGGCAATTTACATCCCGCCCATCAGCATAACAAGGCTCCCTGTTCTCCAGGTCCTGTCTTGCCTTTCTGGTTTTTACACATTTTGTGGATGTCCCATTTGACCGGTGGGAAGTGATACTTCTTTGTAGTGCAGATTTGCATTGCCCGCTTGCTTGCTTGGCCAAACAGGGTGTATGCGTTTTCTCCTGAATATATTCAGCAGAAAACGCATACGCCCTTTTTGGCCAAGTGCATCATTGTCGAAGTTGTGCCCCTCTTCCTGTGCTTTAAAGGCGATTCCAACGTACCTCTTGAAATCTGTTTCCTGCTATTCTGCCTCGCGTTCAAGTCCTCCTAGTTGCCTTCCCTCAACAGATTTTTGGACGATAGTTGTCCTTTATTACTCGGCCAGTTTGTGAATTGCTGTGCCCCTGAGCTCCATTTTTCAACTCGTTTTTGGTGAGCTGACCGCAAGTCCAAAATTTTGGTTCAGGACCTATACTGGTTCCCGGTGGGTGGCTGAGACTTTGGTTAATTCTTCTTCCTGCCGGGAAATTACAGTGTTATGTGCCCGTCCAAATGCCTAACAGCTACTCTCTCATTGGTTCTCCCTCTTCCCTTTCATCCTCTGCCAAATTGGAAACCTGTGCAAAACAGGAGGTTAAAGGGGCTGTCTCTCCAAGTTGGGGGGTTGATAGTAAAGCAGATGGAAAGTCAAACCGGAGCACCAGGAGAGGGACTATTCGTTGAGTTTTAGAAACCTTTCGTATTCAGAGTGTGTCTGTTCTCTAGGTTTCCCGTACATGTTATAACTGTAGTAATATTCCCTTCAACCTGGAGAGTTGCGACCCATGGAATGGGTGCCATGCATTATTGCTTTAAAGGGTCTGCATTTGCTCACCCAATCTCACCAATCCTGTCAGTCCCAAGTGTCCAGCCATATGCCACATCCAGCTGTCGTTGTAGATAGGGTCATTCCAGGTTTCATCAGAGACCCTGAAGGAATTGTAAAGAATTTCCCAGTTTTTTTGTTTTGTTTTTGAAATTCCTTTTTATCGTGGGTTTGAGCTGATTCTCGCTGCCATGTTCATGCCAGTCTAGACACACTTGATTCCCTTATGGAGACATATCAATACATAGGTTTTAAGATTCTTACTAGTCAGATATATTCCTCTGCGGGAAATATGGGGTTTTGAGTCCCTTTCACTGAGGAAGGTGTAGGTCTTTTCTATTCCATAGTTGGTTTTTGGAACGGTACCTATGCTTATATCAAATTCTGGTTTTATGCATCACCCCACCTCTCCTTCCCCCTTAAGCAGGCATAAGAGTGTTTTCTAAATGTGAGACACTGTTCTCTTTCCGAACTCAGTTCAAATGTAGCCATGTTTACAGCATCTTCATAAGTGATATCTTATGATAAGTTTCTTTTTCTGTGTGACTTATTTCACTTAGAATCATCGTACCTGAATCCACCCATTTTGCTGCTACTGGTCTTATGACATTGATTTCATGGCTGAGGGATATTCCATCGTACGTAAGAACCACAAATTTTTGAACCATTTTTATATTTCCTGGGATATTTAAGGTGTACCCAAGTTGAGGTCCTTGTAAGCAGTGCAGCCCTAAATTTTGTGGTGGCTCTGTCTTATTGATTTTCAGTTTTCCCAAAGTATATTCCCTAGACTGGAAGTGCCCTTGGCTCTGTAGCTCTGTTCTTTACTTGTTTTAGGGAACACAATGTACTCATCCAGAGAAGCAGTTGGCAATTTACATCCCACCCTTCAGCATAGCAAGGCTCCCTGTTCTCCAAGGCCTGTCTTGCCTTTCTGGTTTTTACACATTTTGTGGATGTCCCTTTTGACTGGAGGGAAGTGATACTTGTTTGTAGTGCAGATTTGCATTGCCCGCTTGCTTGCTTGGCCAAAAAGGGCGTATGCGTTTTCTCCTGAATATATTCAGGAGAAAACGCATACGCCCTTTTTGGCCAAGTGCATCATTGTCGAAGTTGTGCCCCTCTTCCTGTGCTTTAAAGGCGATTCCAACGTATCTCTTGAAATCTGTTTCCTGCTATTCTGGCTCGCGTTCAAGTCCTCCTAGTTGCCTTCCCTCAACAGATTTTTGGACGATAGTTGTCCTTTATTACTCGGCCAGTTTGTGAATTGCTGTGCCCCTGAGCTCCATATTTCAACTCGTTTTTGGTGAGCTGACCGCAAGTCCAAAATTTTGGTTCAGGACCTATACTGGTTCCCGGTGGGGGGCTGAGACTTTGGTTAATTCTTCTTCCTGCCTGGAAATTACAGTGATATGTGCCCGTCCAAATGCCTAACAGCTACTCTCTCATTGGTTCTCCCTCTTCCCTTTCATCCTCTGCCAAATTGGCAACCTGTGCTAACCAGGAGGTTAAAGGGGCTGTCTCTCCAAGTTGGGAGGATGATAGTAAAGCAGGTGTAAAGTCAAACCGGAGCACCAAGAGAGGGACTATTCGTTGAGTTTTAGAAACCTTTCGTATTCACAGTGTGTCCGTTCTCTAGGTTTCCCGTACATGTTATAGCTGTAGTAATATTCCCTTCAACCTGGAGAGTTGAGACCCATGGAATGGGTGCCATGCATTATTGCTTTAAAGGGTCTGCATTTGCTCACCCAATCTCACCAATCCTCTCAGTCCCAAGTGTCCAGCCTTATGCCACATCCAGCTGTCGTTGTAGATAGGGTCATTCCAGGTTTCATCAGAGACCCTGAAGGAATTGTAAAGAATTTCCCAGTTTTTTTGTTTTGTTTTTGAAATTCCTTTTTATAGTGGGTTTGAGCTGATTCTCGCTGCCATGTTTATGCCAGTCTAGACACACTTGATTCCCTTACGGAGACATATCAATACATAGGTTTTAAGATTCTTACTAGTCAGATATATTCCTCTGCGGGAAATATGGGGTTTTGAGTCCCTTTCACTGAGGAAGGTGTAGGTCTTGTCTATTCCATAGTTGGTGTTGGAACGGTACCTGTGCTTATATCAAACTCTGGTTTTATGCATCACCCCACCTCTCCTTCCCCCTTAAGCAGGCATAAGAGTGTTTTCAAAATGTGAGACACTGTTCTCTTTCCTTACTCAGTTCAAGTGTAGCCATGTTTACAGGATCTTCATAAGTGATATCTTATGATAAGTTTCTTTTTCTGTGTACCTTATTTCACTTAGAATCATCGTACCTGAATCCACCCATTTTGCTGCTACTGGTCTTATGTCATTGATTTCATGGCTGAGGGATATTCCATCGTACGTAAGTACCACAATTTTTTGAACCATTTTTATATTTCCTGGGATATTTTAGGTGTACCCAAGTTGAGGTCCTTGTAAGCATTGCAGCCCTAAATTTTGGGGTGGCTCTCTCTTATTGATTTTCAGTTTTCCCAAGGTATATTCCCTAGACTGGAAGTGCCCTTGGCTCTGTAGCTCTGTTGTTTACTTGTTTTAGGGAACACAATGCACTCCTCCAGAGAGGCAGTTGGCAATTTACATCCCGCCCATCAGCATAACAAGGCTCCCTCTTCTCCAGGGCCTGTCTTGCCTTTCTGGTTTTTACACATTTTGTGGATGTCCCTTTTGACCGGTGGGAAGTGATACTTCTTTGTAGTGCAGATTTGCATTGCCCGCTTGCTTGCTTGGCCAAAAAGGTTGTATGCATTTTCTCCTGAATATATTCAGGAGAAAATGCATACGCCCTTTTTGGCCAAGTGCATCATTGTCGAAGTTGTGCCCCTCTTCCTGTGCTTTAAAGGCGATTCCAACGTACCTCTTGAAATCTGTTTCCTGCTATTCTGCCTCGCTTTCAAGTCCGCCTCGTTGCCTTCCCTCAACAGATTTTTGGATGATAGTTGTCCTTTATTACTCGGCCTGTTTGTGAATAGCTGTGCCCCTGAGCTCCATTTTTCAACTCGTTTATGGTGAGCTGACCGCAAGTCCAAAATTTTGGTTCAGGACCTATACTGGTTCCCGGTGGGGGGCTGAGACTTTGGTTAATTCTTCTTCCTGCCTGGAAATTACAGTGGTATGTGCCCGTCCAAATGCCTAACAGCTACTCTCTCATTGGTTCTCCCTCTTCCCTTTCATCCTCTGCCAAATTGGCAACCTGTGCTAACCAGGAGGTTAAAGGGGCTGTCTCTCCAAGTTGGGAGGATGATAGTAAAGCAGGTGTAAAGTCAAACCAGAGCACCAGGAGAGGGACTATTCATTGAGTTTTACAAACCTTTCGTATTCACAGTGTGTCCGTTCTCTAGGTTTCCCGTACATGTTATAGCTGTAGTAATATTCCCTTCAACCTGGAGAGTTGGGACTCATGGAATGGGTGCCATGCATTATTACTTTAAAGGGTCTGCATTTGCTCACCCAATCTCACCAATCCTGTCAGTCCCAAGTGTCCAGCCTTATGCCACATCCAGCTGTCGTTGTAGATAGGGTCATTCCAGGTTTCATCAGAGACCCTGAAGGAATTGTAAAGAATTTCCCAGTTTTTTTGTTTTGTTTTTGAAATTCCTTTTTATAGTGGGTTTGAGCTGATTCTCGCTGCCATGTTTATGCCAGTCTAGACACACTTGATTCCCTTACGGAGACATATAAATACATAGGTTTTAAGATTCTTACTAGTCAGATATATTCCTCTGCGGGAAATATGGGGTTTGGGTCCCTTTCACTGAGGAAGGTGTAGGTCTTGTCTATTCCATAGTTGGTTTTTGGAACGGTACATGTGCTTATATCAAACTCTGGTTTTATGCATCACCCCACCTCTCCTTCCCCCTTAAGCAGGCATAAGAGTGTTTTCTAAATGTGAGACACTGTTCTCTTTCCTTACTCAGTTCAAGTGTAGCCATGTTTACAGGATCTTCATAAGTGATATCTTATGATAAGTTTCTTTTTCTCTGTGACTTATTTCACTTAGAATCATCGTACCTGAATCCACCCAATTTGCTGCTACTGGTCTTATGACATTGATTTCATGGCTGAGGGATATTCCATCGTACGTAAGTACCACAATTTTTTGAACCATTTTTATATTTCCTGGGATATTTAAGGTGTACCCAAGTTGAGGTCCTTGTAAGCAGTGCAGCCCTAAATTTTGGGGAGGCTCTGTCTTATTGATTTTCAGCTTTCCCAAGGTATATTCCCTAGACTGGAAGTGCCCTTGGCTCTGTAGCTCTGTTCTTTACTTGTTTTAAGGAACACAATGCACTCCTCAGGAGAGGCAGTTGGCAATTTACATCCCGCCCATCAGCATAACAAGGCTCCCTGTTCTCCAGGGCCTGTCTTGCCTTTCTGGTTTTTACACATTTTGTGGATGTCCCTTTTGACCGGTGGGAAGTGATACTTCTTTGTAGTGCAGATTTGCATTGCCCGCTTGCTTGCTTGGCCAAAAAGGGCGTATGTGTTTTCTCCTGAATATATTCAGGAGAAAACGCATACGCCCTTTTTGGCCAAGTGCATCATTGTCGAAGTTGTGCCCCTCTTCCTGTGCTTTAAAGGCGATTCCAACGTACCTCTTGAAATCTGTTTCCTGCTATTCTGCCTCGCTTTCAAGTCCGCCTCGTTGCCTTCCCTCAACAGATTTTTGGACGATAGTTGTCCTTTATTACTCGGCCAGTTTGTGAATTGCTGTGCCCCTGAGCTCCATTTTTCAACTCGTTTTTGGTGAGCTGACCGCAAGTCCAAAATTATGGTTCAGGAACTATACTGGTTCCCGGTGGGTGGCTGAGACTTTGGTTAAATCTTCTTCCTGCCGGGAAATTACAGTGATATGTGCCCGTCCAAATGCCTAACAGCTACTCTCTCATTGGTTCTCCCTCTTCCCTTTCATCCTCTGCCAAATTGGCAACCTGTGCGAACCAGGAGGTTAAAGGGGCTGTCTCTCCAAGTTGGGAGGTTGATAGTAAAGCAGATGGAAAGTCACACCGGAGCACCAGGAGAGGGACTATTCGTTGAGTTTTAGAAACCTTTCGTATTCACAGTGTGTCCATTCTCTAGGTTTCCCGTACATGTTATAACTGTAGTAATATTCCCTTCAACCTGGAGAGTTGGGACCCATGGAATGTGTGCCATGCATTATTGCTTTAAAGGGTCTGCATTTGCTCACCCAATCTCACCAATCCTCTCAGTCCCAAGTGTCCAGCCTTATGCCACATCCAGCTGTCGTTGTACATAGGGTCATTCCAGGTTTCATCAGAGACTCTGAAGGAATTGTAAAGAATTTCCCAGTTTTTTTGTTTTGTTTTTGAAATTCCTTTTTATCGTGGGTTTCAGCTGATTCTCGCTGCCATGTTTATGCCAGTCTAGACACACTTGATTCCCTTACGGAGACATATCAATATATAGGTTTTAAGATTCTTACTAGTCAGATATATTCCTCTGCGGGAAATATGGGGTTTTGAGTCCCTTTCACTGAGGAAGGTGTAGGTCTTGTCTATTCCATAGTTGGTTTTTGGAACGGTACCTGTGCTTATATCAAACTCTGGTTTTATGCATCACCCCACCTCTCTTTCCCGCTTAAGCAGGCATGAGAATGTTTTCTAAATGTGAGACACTGTTCTCTTTCCTAACTCAGTTCAAGTGTAGCCATGTTTACAGGATCTTCATAAGTGATATCTTATGATAAGTTTCTTTTTCTGTGTGACTTATTTCACTTAGAATCATCGTACCTGAATCCACCCATTTTGCTGCTACTGGTCTTATGTCATTGATTTCATGGCTGAGGGATATTCCATCGTATGTAAGTACCACAATTTTTTGAAACATTTTTATATTTCCTGGGTTATTTAAGGTGTACCCAAGTTGAGGTCCTTGTAAGCAGTGCAGCCCTAAATTTTGGGGTGGCTCTGTCTTATTGATTTTCAGTTTTCCCAAGGTATATTCCCTAGACTGGAAGTGCCCTTGGCTCTGTAGCTCTGTTCTTTACATGTTTTAGGGAACACAATGCACTCCTCAGGAGAGGCAGTTGGCAATTTACATCCCGCCCATCAGCATAACAAGGCTCCCTGTTCTCCAGGTCCTGTCTTGCCTTTCTGGTTTTTACACATTTTGTGGATGTCCCATTTGACCGGTGGGAAGTGATACTTCTTTGTAGTGCAGATTTGCATTGCCCGCTTGCTTGCTTGGCCAAACAGGGTGTATGCGTTTTCTCCTGAATATATTCAGCAGAAAACGCATACGCCCTTTTTGGCCAAGTGCATCATTGTCGAAGTTGTGCCCCTCTTCCTGTGCTTTAAAGGCGATTCCAACGTACCTCTTGAAATCTGTTTCCTGCTATTCTGCCTCGCGTTCAAGTCCTCCTAGTTGCCTTCCCTCAACAGATTTTTGGACGATAGTTGTCCTTTATTACTCGGCCAGTTTGTGAATTGCTGTGCCCCTGAGCTCCATTTTTCAACTCGTTTTTGGTGAGCTGACCGCAAGTCCAAAATTTTGGTTCAGGACCTATACTGGTTCCCGGTGGGTGGCTGAGACTTTGGTTAATTCTTCTTCCTGCCGGGAAATTACAGTGTTATGTGCCCGTCCAAATGCCTAACAGCTACTCTCTCATTGGTTCTCCCTCTTCCCTTTCATCCTCTGCCAAATTGGAAACCTGTGCAAAACAGGAGGTTAAAGGGGCTGTCTCTCCAAGTTGGGGGGTTGATAGTAAAGCAGATGGAAAGTCAAACCGGAGCACCAGGAGAGGGACTATTCGTTGAGTTTTAGAAACCTTTCGTATTCACAGTGTGTCTGTTCTCTAGGTTTCCCGTACATGTTATAACTGTAGTAATATTCCCTTCAACCTGGAGAGTTGCGACCCATGGAATGGGTGCCATGCATTATTGCTTTAAAGGGTCTGCATTTGCTCACCCAATCTCACCAATCCTGTCAGTCCCAAGTGTCCAGCCATATGCCACATCCAGCTGTCGTTGTAGATAGGGTCATTCCAGGTTTCATCAGAGACCCTGAAGGAATTGTAAAGAATTTCCCAGTTTTTTTGTTTTGTTTTTGAAATTCCTTTTTATCGTGGGTTTGAGCTGATTCTCGCTGCCATGTTCATGCCAGTCTAGACACACTTGATTCCCTTATGGAGACATATCAATACATAGGTTTTAAGATTCTTACTAGTCAGATATATTCCTCTGCGGGAAATATGGGGTTTTGAGTCCCTTTCACTGAGGAAGGTGTAGGTCTTTTCTATTCCATAGTTGGTTTTTGGAACGGTACCTATGCTTATATCAAATTCTGGTTTTATGCATCACCCCACCTCTCCTTCCCCCTTAAGCAGGCATAAGAGTGTTTTCTAAATGTGAGACACTGTTCTCTTTCCGAACTCAGTTCAAATGTAGCCATGTTTACAGCATCTTCATAAGTGATATCTTATGATAAGTTTCTTTTTCTGTGTGACTTATTTCACTTAGAATCATCGTACCTGAATCCACCCATTTTGCTGCTACTGGTCTTATGACATTGATTTCATGGCTGAGGGATATTCCATCGTACGTAAGAACCACAATTTTTTGAACCATTTTTATATTTCCTGGGATATTTAAGGTGTACCCAAGTTGAGGTCCTTGTAAGCAGTGCAGCCCTAAATTTTGTGGTGGCTCTGTCTTATTGATTTTCAGTTTTCCCAAAGTATATTCCCTAGACTGGAAGTGCCCTTGGCTCTGTAGCTCTGTTCTTTACTTGTTTTAGGGAACACAATGTACTCATCCAGAGAAGCAGTTGGCAATTTACATCCCACCCTTCAGCATAGCAAGGCTCCCTGTTCTCCAAGGCCTGTCTTGCCTTTCTGGTTTTTACACATTTTGTGGATGTCCCTTTTGACTGGAGGGAAGTGATACTTGTTTGTAGTGCAGATTTGCATTGCCCGCTTGCTTGCTTGGCCAAAAAGGGCGTATGCGTTTTCTCCTGAATATATTCAGGAGAAAACGCATACGCCCTTTTTGGCCAAGTGCATCATTGTCGAAGTTGTGCCCCTCTTCCTGTGCTTTAAAGGCGATTCCAACGTATCTCTTGAAATCTGTTTCCTGCTATTCTGGCTCGCGTTCAAGTCCTCCTAGTTGCCTTCCCTCAACAGATTTTTGGACGATAGTTGTCCTTTATTACTCGGCCAGTTTGTGAATTGCTGTGCCCCTGAGCTCCATATTTCAACTCGTTTTTGGTGAGCTGACCGCAAGTCCAAAATTTTGGTTCAGGACCTATACTGGTTCCCGGTGGGGGGCTGAGACTTTGGTTAATTCTTCTTCCTGCCTGGAAATTACAGTGATATGTGCCCGTCCAAATGCCTAACAGCTACTCTCTCATTGGTTCTCCCTCTTCCCTTTCATCCTCTGCCAAATTGGCAACCTGTGCTAACCAGGAGGTTAAAGGGGCTGTCTCTCCAAGTTGGGAGGATGATAGTAAAGCAGGTGTAAAGTCAAACCGGAGCACCAAGAGAGGGACTATTCGTTGAGTTTTAGAAACCTTTCGTATTCACAGTGTGTCCGTTCTCTAGGTTTCCCGTACATGTTATAGCTGTAGTAATATTCCCTTCAACCTGGAGAGTTGAGACCCATGGAATGGGTGCCATGCATTATTGCTTTAAAGGGTCTGCATTTGCTCACCCAATCTCACCAATCCTCTCAGTCCCAAGTGTCCAGCCTTATGCCACATCCAGCTGTCGTTGTAGATAGGGTCATTCCAGGTTTCATCAGAGACCCTGAAGGAATTGTAAAGAATTTCCCAGTTTTTTTGTTTTGTTTTTGAAATTCCTTTTTATAGTGGGTTTGAGCTGATTCTCGCTGCCATGTTTATGCCAGTCTAGACACACTTGATTCCCTTACGGAGACATATCAATACATAGGTTTTAAGATTCTTACTAGTCAGATATATTCCTCTGCGGGAAATATGGGGTTTTGAGTCCCTTTCACTGAGGAAGGTGTAGGTCTTGTCTATTCCATAGTTGGTGTTGGAACGGTACCTGTGCTTATATCAAACTCTGGTTTTATGCATCACCCCACCTCTCCTTCCCCCTTAAGCAGGCATAAGAGTGTTTTCAAAATGTGAGACACTGTTCTCTTTCCTTACTCAGTTCAAGTGTAGCCATGTTTACAGGATCTTCATAAGTGATATCTTATGATAAGTTTCTTTTTCTGTGTACCTTATTTCACTTAGAATCATCGTACCTGAATCCACCCATTTTGCTGCTACTGGTCTTATGTCATTGATTTCATGGCTGAGGGATATTCCATCGTACGTAAGTACCACAATTTTTTGAACCATTTTTATATTTCCTGGGATATTTTAGGTGTACCCAAGTTGAGGTCCTTGTAAGCATTGCAGCCCTAAATTTTGGGGTGGCTCTCTCTTATTGATTTTCAGTTTTCCCAAGGTATATTCCCTAGACTGGAAGTGCCCTTGGCTCTGTAGCTCTGTTGTTTACTTGTTTTAGGGAACACAATGCACTCCTCCAGAGAGGCAGTTGGCAATTTACATCCCGCCCATCAGCATAACAAGGCTCCCTCTTCTCCAGGGCCTGTCTTGCCTTTCTGGTTTTTACACATTTTGTGGATGTCCCTTTTGACCGGTGGGAAGTGATACTTCTTTGTAGTGCAGATTTGCATTGCCCGCTTGCTTGCTTGGCCAAAAAGGTTGTATGCATTTTCTCCTGAATATATTCAGGAGAAAATGCATACGCCCTTTTTGGCCAAGTGCATCATTGTCGAAGTTGTGCCCCTCTTCCTGTGCTTTAAAGGCGATTCCAACGTACCTCTTGAAATCTGTTTCCTGCTATTCTGCCTCGCTTTCAAGTCCGCCTCGTTGCCTTCCCTCAACAGATTTTTGGATGATAGTTGTCCTTTATTACTCGGCCTGTTTGTGAATAGCTGTGCCCCTGAGCTCCATTTTTCAACTCGTTTATGGTGAGCTGACCGCAAGTCCAAAATTTTGGTTCAGGACCTATACTGGTTCCCGGTGGGGGGCTGAGACTTTGGTTAATTCTTCTTCCTGCCGGGAAATTACAGTGGTATGTGCCCGTCCAAATGCCTAACAGCTACTCTCTCATTGGTTCTCCCTCTTCCCTTTCATCCTCTGCCAAATTGGCAACCTGTGCTAACCAGGAGGTTAAAGGGGCTGTCTCTCCAAGTTGGGAGGATGATAGTAAAGCAGGTGTAAAGTCAAACCAGAGCACCAGGAGAGGGACTATTCATTGAGTTTTACAAACCTTTCGTATTCACAGTGTGTCCGTTCTCTAGGTTTCCCGTACATGTTATAGCTGTAGTAATATTCCCTTCAACCTGGAGAGTTGGGACTCATGGAATGGGTGCCATGCATTATTACTTTAAAGGGTCTGCATTTGCTCACCCAATCTCACCAATCCTGTCAGTCCCAAGTGTCCAGCCTTATGCCACATCCAGCTGTCGTTGTAGATAGGGTCATTCCAGGTTTCATCAGAGACCCTGAAGGAATTGTAAAGAATTTCCCAGTTTTTTTGTTTTGTTTTTGAAATTCCTTTTTATAGTGGGTTTGAGCTGATTCTCGCTGCCATGTTTATGCCAGTCTAGACACACTTGATTCCCTTACGGAGACATATCAATACATAGGTTTTAAGATTCTTACTAGTCAGATATATTCCTCTGCGGGAAATATGGGGTTTGGGTCCCTTTCACTGAGGAAGGTGTAGGTCTTGTCTATTCCATAGTTGGTTTTTGGAACGGTACATGTGCTTATATCAAACTCTGGTTTTATGCATCACCCCACCTCTCCTTCCCCCTTAAGCAGGCATAAGAGTGTTTTCTAAATGTGAGACACTGTTCTCTTTCCTTACTCAGTTCAAGTGTAGCCATGTTTACAGGATCTTCATAAGTGATATCTTATGATAAGTTTCTTTTTCTCTGTGACTTATTTCACTTAGAATCATCGTACCTGAATCCACCCAATTTGCTGCTACTGGTCTTATGACATTGATTTCATGGCTGAGGGATATTCCATCGTACGTAAGTACCACAATTTTTTGAACCATTTTTATATTTCCTGGGATATTTAAGGTGTACCCAAGTTGAGGTCCTTGTAAGCAGTGCAGCCCTAAATTTTGGGGAGGCTCTGTCTTATTGATTTTCAGCTTTCCCAAGGTATATTCCCTAGACTGGAAGTGCCCTTGGCTCTGTAGCTCTGTTCTTTACTTGTTTTAAGGAACACAATGCACTCCTCAGGAGAGGCAGTTGGCAATTTACATCCCGCCCATCAGCATAACAAGGCTCCCTCTTCTCCAGGGCCTGTCTTGCCTTTCTGGTTTTTACACATTTTGTGGATGTCCCTTTTGACCGGTGGGAAGTGATACTTCTTTGTAGTGCAGATTTGCATTGCCCGCTTGCTTGCTTGGCCAAAAAGGTTGTATGCGTTTTCTCCTGAATATATTCAGGAGAAAACGCATACGCCCTTTTTGGCCAAGTGCATCATTGTCGAAGTTGTGCCCCTCTTCCTGTGCTTTAAAGGCGATTCCAACATACCTCTTGAAATCTGTTTCCTGCTATTCTGCCTCGCTTTCAAGTCCGCCTCGTTGCCTTCCCTCAACAGATTTTTGGACGATAGTTGTCCTTTATTACTCGGCCAGTTTGTGAATTGCTGTGCCTCTGAGCTCCATTTTTCAACTCGTTTTTTGTGAGCTGACCGCAAGTCCAAAATTTAGGTTCAGGAACTATATTGGTTCCCGGAGGGTGGCTGAGACTTTGGTTAATTCTTCTTCCTGCCGGGAAATTACAGTGATATGTGCCCGTCCAAATGCCTAACAGCTACTCTCTCATTGGTTCTCCCTCTTCCCTTTCATCCTCTGCCAAATTGGCAACCTGTGCTAACCAGGAGGTTAAAGGGGCTGTCTCTCCAAGTTGGGAGGATGATAGTAAAGCAGGTGTAAAGTCAAACCGGAGCACCAAGAGAGGGACTATTCGTTGAGTTTTAGAAACCTTTCGTATTCACAGTGTGTCCGTTCTCTAGGTTTCCCGTACATGTTATAGCTGTAGTAATATTCCCTTCAACCTGGAGAGTTGAGACCCATGGAATGGGTGCCATGCATTATTGCTTTAAAGGGTCTGCATTTGCTCACCCAATCTCACCAATCCTCTCAGTCCCAAGTGTCCAGCCTTATGCCACATCCAGCTGTCGTTGTAGATAGGGTCATTCCAGGTTTCATCAGAGACCCTGAAGGAATTGTAAAGAATTTCCCAGTTTTTTTGTTTTGTTTTTGAAATTCCTTTTTATAGTGGGTTTGAGCTGATTCTCGCTGCCATGTTTATGCCAGTCTAGACACACTTGATTCCCTTACGGAGACATATCAATACATAGGTTTTAAGATTCTTACTAGTCAGATATATTCCTCTGCGGGAAATATGGGGTTTTGAGTCCCTTTCACTGAGGAAGGTGTAGGTCTTGTCTATTCCATAGTTGGTGTTGGAACGGTACCTGTGCTTATATCAAACTCTGGTTTTATGCATCACCCCACCTCTCCTTCCCCCTTAAGCAGGCATAAGAGTGTTTTCAAAATGTGAGACACTGTTCTCTTTCCTTACTCAGTTCAAGTGTAGCCATGTTTACAGGATCTTCATAAGTGATATCTTATGATAAGTTTCTTTTTCTGTGTACCTTATTTCACTTAGAATCATCGTACCTGAATCCACCCATTTTGCTGCTACTGGTCTTATGTCATTGATTTCATGGCTGAGGGATATTCCATCGTACGTAAGTACCACAATTTTTTGAACCATTTTTATATTTCCTGGGATATTTTAGGTGTACCCAAGTTGAGGTCCTTGTAAGCATTGCAGCCCTAAATTTTGGGGTGGCTCTCTCTTATTGATTTTCAGTTTTCCCAAGGTATATTCCCTAGACTGGAAGTGCCCTTGGCTCTGTAGCTCTGTTGTTTACTTGTTTTAGGGAACACAATGCACTCCTCCAGAGAGGCAGTTGGCAATTTACATCCCGCCCATCAGCATAACAAGGCTCCCTCTTCTCCAGGGCCTGTCTTGCCTTTCTGGTTTTTACACATTTTGTGGATGTCCCTTTTGACCGGTGGGAAGTGATACTTCTTTGTAGTGCAGATTTGCATTGCCCGCTTGCTTGCTTGGCCAAAAAGGTTGTATGCATTTTCTCCTGAATATATTCAGGAGAAAATGCATACGCCCTTTTTGGCCAAGTGCATCATTGTCGAAGTTGTGCCCCTCTTCCTGTGCTTTAAAGGCGATTCCAACGTACCTCTTGAAATCTGTTTCCTGCTATTCTGCCTCGCTTTCAAGTCCGCCTCGTTGCCTTCCCTCAACAGATTTTTGGATGATAGTTGTCCTTTATTACTCGGCCTGTTTGTGAATAGCTGTGCCCCTGAGCTCCATTTTTCAACTCGTTTATGGTGAGCTGACCGCAAGTCCAAAATTTTGGTTCAGGACCTATACTGGTTCCCGGTGGGGGGCTGAGACTTTGGTTAATTCTTCTTCCTGCCGGGAAATTACAGTGGTATGTGCCCGTCCAAATGCCTAACAGCTACTCTCTCATTGGTTCTCCCTCTTCCCTTTCATCCTCTGCCAAATTGGCAACCTGTGCTAACCAGGAGGTTAAAGGGGCTGTCTCTCCAAGTTGGGAGGATGATAGTAAAGCAGGTGTAAAGTCAAACCAGAGCACCAGGAGAGGGACTATTCATTGAGTTTTACAAACCTTTCGTATTCACAGTGTGTCCGTTCTCTAGGTTTCCCGTACATGTTATAGCTGTAGTAATATTCCCTTCAACCTGGAGAGTTGGGACTCATGGAATGGGTGCCATGCATTATTACTTTAAAGGGTCTGCATTTGCTCACCCAATCTCACCAATCCTCTCAGTCCCAAGTGTCCAGCCTTATGCCACATCCAGCTGTCGTTGTAGATAGGGTCATTCCAGGTTTCATCAGAGACCCTGAAGGAATTGTAAAGAATTTCCCAGTTTTTTTGTTTTGTTTTTGAAATTCCTTTTTATAGTGGGTTTGAGCTGATTCTCGCTGCCATGTTTATGCCAGTCTAGACACACTTGATTCCCTTACGGAGACATATCAATACATAGGTTTTAAGATTCTTACTAGTCAGATATATTCCTCTGCGGGAAATATGGGGTTTGGGTCCCTTTCACTGAGGAAGGTGTAGGTCTTGTCTATTCCATAGTTGGTTTTTGGAACGGTACATGTGCTTATATCAAACTCTGGTTTTATGCATCACCCCACCTCTCCTTCCCCCTTAAGCAGGCATAAGAGTGTTTTCTAAATGTGAGACACTGTTCTCTTTCCTTACTCAGTTCAAGTGTAGCCATGTTTACAGGATCTTCATAAGTGATATCTTATGATAAGTTTCTTTTTCTCTGTGACTTATTTCACTTAGAATCATCGTACCTGAATCCACCCAATTTGCTGCTACTGGTCTTATGACATTGATTTCATGGCTGAGGGATATTCCATCGTACGTAAGTACCACAATTTTTTGAACCATTTTTATATTTCCTGGGATATTTAAGGTGTACCCAAGTTGAGGTCCTTGTAAGCAGTGCAGCCCTAAATTTTGGGGAGGCTCTGTCTTATTGATTTTCAGCTTTCCCAAGGTATATTCCCTAGACTGGAAGTGCCCTTGGCTCTGTAGCTCTGTTCTTTACTTGTTTTAAGGAACACAATGCACTCCTCAGGAGAGGCAGTTGGCAATTTACATCCCGCCCATCAGCATAACAAGGCTCCCTCTTCTCCAGGGCCTGTCTTGCCTTTCTGGTTTTTACACATTTTGTGGATGTCCCTTTTGACCGGTGGGAAGTGATACTTCTTTGTAGTGCAGATTTGCATTGCCCGCTTGCTTGCTTGGCCAAAAAGGTTGTATGCGTTTTCTCCTGAATATATTCAGGAGAAAACGCATACGCCCTTTTTGGCCAAGTGCATCATTGTCGAAGTTGTGCCCCTCTTCCTGTGCTTTAAAGGCGATTCCAACATACCTCTTGAAATCTGTTTCCTGCTATTCTGCCTCGCTTTCAAGTCCGCCTCGTTGCCTTCCCTCAACAGATTTTTGGACGATAGTTGTCCTTTATTACTCGGCCAGTTTGTGAATTGCTGTGCCTCTGAGCTCCATTTTTCAACTCGTTTTTTGTGAGCTGACCGCAAGTCCAAAATTTAGGTTCAGGAACTATATTGGTTCCCGGAGGGTGGCTGAGACTTTGGTTAATTCTTCTTCCTGCCGGGAAATTACAGTGATATGTGCCCGTCCAAATGCCTAACAGCTACTCTCTCATTGGTTCTCCCTCTTCCCTTTCATCCTCTGCCAAATTGGCAAGCTGTGTGAACCAGGAGGTTAAAGGGGCTGTCTCTCCAAGTTGGGAGGTTGATAGTAAAGCAGGTGGAAAGTCAAACCGGAGCACCAGGAGAGGGACTATTCGTTGAGTTTTAGAAACCTTTCGTATTCACAGTGTGTCCGTTCTCTAGGTTTCCCGTACATGTTATAGCTGTAGTGATATTCCCTTCATCCTGGAGAGTTGGGACCCATGGAATGGGTGCCAGGCATTTGTGCTTTAAATGGTGTGCATTTGCTCACCCAGTCTCACCAATCGTCTCAGTCCCAAGTGTCCCTCCTTATGTCACATCAAGCTGTTGTTGTAGATATGGTCATTCCAGGTTTCATCAGAGACCCTGAAGGAATTGTAAAGATTTTCCCAGTTTTTTTGTTTTGTTTTTGAAATTCCTTTTTATAGTGGGTTTGTGCTGATTCTCGCTGCCATGTTTATGCCTGTCTAGACACACTTGATTCCCTTACAGAGACATATCAATACATAGGTTTTAAGGTTCTTACTAGTCAGATATATTCCTCTGCGGGAAATATGGGGTTTTGAGTCCCTTTCACTGAGGAAGTTGTAGGTCTTGTCTATTCCATAGTTGGTTTTTGGAACGGTACCTGTTCTTATATCAAACTCTGGTTTTATGCATCACCCCACCTCTCCTTTCCCCTTAAGCAGGCTTAAGAGTGTTTTCTAAATGTGAGACACTGTTCTCTTTCCTAACTCAGTTCAAGTGTAGCCATGTTTACAGGATCTTCATAAGTGATATATTATGATAAGTTTCTTTTTCTGTGTGACTTATTTCACTTAGAATCATCGTACCTGAATCCACCCATTTTGCTGCTACTGGTCTTATGACATTGATTTCATGGCTGAGGGATATTCCATCGTACGTAAGTACCACAATTATTTGAACCCTTTTTATATTTCCTGGGATATTTAAGGTGTACCCAAGTTGATGTCCTTGTAAGCAGTGCAGCCCTAAATTTTGGGGTGGCTCTGTCTTATTGATTTTCAGTTATCCCAAGGTATATTCCCTAGACTGGAAGTGCCCTTGGCTCTGTAGCTCTGTTCTTTGTTTGTTTTAGGGAACACAATGTACTCCTCCAGAGAGGCAGTTGGCAATTTACATCCCGCCCATCAGCATAACAAGGCTCCCTGTTCTCCAGGGCCTGTCTTGCCTTTCTGGTTTTTACACATTTTGTGGATGTCCCTTTTGACCGGTGGGAAGTGATACTTCTTTGTAGTGCAGATTTGCATTGCCCGCTTGCTTGCTTGGCCAAAAAGGGCGTATGCGTTTTCTCCTGAATATATTCAGGAGAAAACGCATACGCCCTTTTTGGCCAAGTGCATCATTGTCGAAGTTGTGCCCCTCTTCCTGTGCTTTAAATGCGATTCCAACGTACCTCTTGAAATCTGTTTCCTGCTATTCTGCCTCGCTTTCAAGTCCGCCTCGTTGCCTTCCCTCAACAGATTTTTGGACGATAGTTGTCCTTTATTACTCAGCCAGTTTGTGAATTGCTGTGCCCCTGAGCTCCATTTTTCAACTCGTTTTTGGTGAGCTGACCGCAAGTCCAATATTTTGGTTCAGGACCTATACTGGTTCCCGGTGGGGCGCTGAGACTTTGGTTAATTCTTCTTCCTGCCTGGAAATTACAGTGATATGTGCCCGTCCAAATGCCTAACAGCTACTCTCTCATTGGTTCTCCCTCTTCCCTTTCACCCTCTGCCAAATTGGCAACCTGTGCAAACCAGGAGGTTAAAGGGGCTGTCTCTCCAAGTTGGGAGGATGATAGTAAAGCAGGTGTAAAGTCAAACCGGAGCACCAGGAGAGGGACTATTCGTTGAGTTTTAGAAACCTTTCATATTCACAGTGTGTCCGTTCTCTAGGTTTCCCGTACATGTTATAGCTGTAGTAATATTCCCTTCAGCCTGGAGAGTTGGGACCCATGGAATGGGTGCCATGCATTATTGCTTTAAAGGGTCTGCATTTGCTCACCCAATCTCACCAATCCTCTCAGTCCCAAGTGTCCAGCCTTATGCCACATCCAGCTGTCGTTGTAGATACGGTCATTCCAGGTTTCATCAGAGACCCTGAAGGAATTGTAAAGAATTTCCCAGTTTTTTTGTTTTGTTTTTGAAATTCCTTTTTATAGTGGGTTTGAGCTGAATCTCGCTGCCATGTTTATGCCAGTCTAGACACACTTGATTCCCTTACGGAGACATATCAATACATAGGTTTTAAGATTCTTACTAGTCAGATATATTCCTCTGCGGGAAATATGGGGTTTTGAGTCCCTTTCACTGAGGAAGGTGTAGTTCTTGTCTATTCCATAGTTGGTTTTTGGAACGGTACTTGTGCTTATATCAAACTCTGGTTTTATGCATCACCCCACCTCTCCTTCCCCCTTAAGCAGGCATAAGAGTGTGTTCTAAATGTGAGACACTGTTCTCTTTCCTAACTCAGTTCAAGTGTAGCCATGTGTACAGGATCTTCATAAGTGATATCTTATGATAAGTTTATTTTTCTCTGTGACTTATTTCACTTAGAATCATCGTAACTGAATCCACCCATTTTGCTGCTACTGGTCTTATGACATTGATTTCATGGCTGAGGGATATTCCATCGTACGTAAGTACCACAATTTTTTGAACCATTTTTATATTTCCTAGGATATTTAAGGTGTACCCAAGTTGAGGTCCTTGTAAGCAGTGCAGCCCTAAATTTTGGGGTGGCTCTGTCTTATTGATTTTCAGTTTTCCAAAGGTATATTCCCTAGACTGGAAGTGCCCTTCTGCTCTGTAGCTCTGTTCTTTACTTGTTTTAGGGAACACAATGCACTCCTCCAGAGAGGCAGTTGGCAATTTACATGCCGCCCATCAGCATAACAAGGCTCCCTGTTCTCCAGGACCTGTCTTGCCTTTCTGGTTTTTACACATTTTGTGGATGTGTCTTTTGACCGGTGGGAAGTGATACTTCTTTGTAGTGCAGATTTGCATTGCCCGCTTGCTTGCTTGGCCAAAAAGGGCGTATGCGTTTTCTCCTGAATATGTTCAGGAGAAAACGCATACGCCCTTTTTGGCCAAGTGCATCATTGTCGAAGTTGTGCCCCTCTTCCTGTGCTTTAAAGGCGATTCCAACGTACCTCTTGAAATCTGTTTCCTGCTATTCTGCCTCGCTTTCAAGTCCGCCTCGTTGCCTTCCCTCAACAGATTTTTGGACGATAGTTGTCCTTTATTACTCGGCCAGTTTGTGAATTGCTGTGCCCCTGAGCTCCATTTTTCAACTTGTTTTTGGTGAGGTGACCGCAAGTCCGAAATTTTGGTTCAGGACCTATGCTGGTTCCCTGTGGGGGGCTGAGACTTTGGTTAATTCTTCTTCCTGCCGGGAAATTACAGTGGTATGTGCCCGTCCAAATGCCTAACAGCTACTCTCTCATTGGTTCTCCCTCTTCCCTTTCATCCTCTGCCAAATTGGCAACCTGTGCTAACCAGGAGGTTAAAGGGGCTGTCTCTCCAAGTTGGGAGGATGATAGTAAAGCAGGTGTAAAGTCAAACCAGAGCACCAGGAGAGGGACTATTCATTGAGTTTTACAAACCTTTCGTATTCACAGTGTGTCCGTTCTCTAGGTTTCCCGTACATGTTATAGCTGTAGTAATATTCCCTTCAACCTGGAGAGTTGGGACTCATGGAATGGGTGCCATGCATTATTACTTTAAAGGGTCTGCATTTGCTCACCCAATCTCACCAATCCTGTCAGTCCCAAGTGTCCAGCCTTATGCCACATCCAGCTGTCGTTGTAGATAGGGTCATTCCAGGTTTCATCAGAGACCCTGAAGGAATTGTAAAGAATTTCCCAGTTTTTTTGTTTTGTTTTTGAAATTCCTTTTTATAGTGGGTTTGAGCTGATTCTCGCTGCCATGTTTATGCCAGTCTAGACACACTTGATTCCCTTACGGAGACATATCAATACATAGGTTTTAAGATTCTTACTAGTCAGATATATTCCTCTGCGGGAAATATGGGGTTTGGGTCCCTTTCACTGAGGAAGGTGTAGGTCTTGTCTATTCCATAGTTGGTTTTTGGAACGGTACATGTGCTTATATCAAACTCTGGTTTTATGCATCACCCCACCTCTCCTTCCCCCTTAAGCAGGCATAAGAGTGTTTTCTAAATGTGAGACACTGTTCTCTTTCCTTACTCAGTTCAAGTGTAGCCATGTTTACAGGATCTTCATAAGTGATATCTTATGATAAGTTTCTTTTTCTCTGTGACTTATTTCACTTAGAATCATCGTACCTGAATCCACCCAATTTGCTGCTACTGGTCTTATGACATTGATTTCATGGCTGAGGGATATTCCATCGTACGTAAGTACCACAATTTTTTGAACCATTTTTATATTTCCTGGGATATTTAAGGTGTACCCAAGTTGAGGTCCTTGTAAGCAGTGCAGCCCTAAATTTTGGGGAGGCTCTGTCTTATTGATTTTCAGCTTTCCCAAGGTATATTCCCTAGACTGGAAGTGCCCTTGGCTCTGTAGCTCTGTTCTTTACTTGTTTTAAGGAACACAATGCACTCCTCAGGAGAGGCAGTTGGCAATTTACATCCCGCCCATCAGCATAACAAGGCTCCCTCTTCTCCAGGGCCTGTCTTGCCTTTCTGGTTTTTACACATTTTGTGGATGTCCCTTTTGACCGGTGGGAAGTGATACTTCTTTGTAGTGCAGATTTGCATTGCCCGCTTGCTTGCTTGGCCAAAAAGGTTGTATGCGTTTTCTCCTGAATATATTCAGGAGAAAACGCATACGCCCTTTTTGGCCAAGTGCATCATTGTCGAAGTTGTGCCCCTCTTCCTGTGCTTTAAAGGCGATTCCAACATACCTCTTGAAATCTGTTTCCTGCTATTCTGCCTCGCTTTCAAGTCCGCCTCGTTGCCTTCCCTCAACAGATTTTTGGACGATAGTTGTCCTTTATTACTCGGCCAGTTTGTGAATTGCTGTGCCTCTGAGCTCCATTTTTCAACTCGTTTTTTGTGAGCTGACCGCAAGTCCAAAATTTAGGTTCAGGAACTATATTGGTTCCCGGAGGGTGGCTGAGACTTTGGTTAATTCTTCTTCCTGCCGGGAAATTACAGTGATATGTGCCCGTCCAAATGCCTAACAGCTACTCTCTCATTGGTTCTCCCTCTTCCCTTTCATCCTCTGCCAAATTGGCAAGCTGTGTGAACCAGGAGGTTAAAGGGGCTGTCTCTCCAAGTTGGGAGGTTGATAGTAAAGCAGGTGGAAAGTCAAACCGGAGAACCAGGAGAGGGACTATTCGTTGAGTTTTAGAAACCTTTCGTATTCACAGTGTGTCCGTTCTCTAGGTTTCCCGTACATGTTATAGCTGTAGTGATATTCCCTTCATCCTGGAGAGTTGGGACCCATGGAATGGGTGCCAGGCATTTGTGCTTTAAATGGTGTGCATTTGCTCACCCAGTCTCACCAATCGTCTCAGTCCCAAGTGTCCCTCCTTATGTCACATCAAGCTGTTGTTGTAGATATGGTCATTCCAGGTTTCATCAGAGACCCTGAAGGAATTGTAAAGATTTTCCCAGTTTTTTTGTTTTGTTTTTGAAATTCCTTTTTATAGTGGGTTTGTGCTGATTCTCGCTGCCATGTTTATGCCAGTCTAGACACACTTGATTCCCTTACAGAGACATATCAATACATAGGTTTTAAGGTTCTTACTAGTCAGATATATTCCTCTGCGGGAAATATGGGGTTTTGAGTCCCTTTCACTGAGGAAGTTGTAGGTCTTGTCTATTCCATAGTTGGTTTTTGGAACGGTACCTGTTCTTATATCAAACTCTGGTTTTATGCATCACCCCACCTCTCCTTTCCCCTTAAGCAGGCTTAAGAGTGTTTTCTAAATGTGAGACACTGTTCTCTTTCCTAACTCAGTTCAAGTGTAGCCATGTTTACAGGATCTTCATAAGTGATATCTTATGATAAGTTTCTTTTTCTGTGTGACTTATTTCACTTAGAATCATCGTACCTGAATCCACCCATTTTGCTGCTACTGGTCTTATGACATTGATTTCATGGCTGAGGGATATTCCATCGTACGTAAGTACCACAATTATTTGAACCCTTTTTATATTTCCTGGGATATTTAAGGTGTACCCAAGTTGATGTCCTTGTAAGCAGTGCAGCCCTAAATTTTGGGGTGGCTCTGTCTTATTGATTTTCAGTTATCCCAAGGTATATTCCCTAGACTGGAAGTGCCCTTGGCTCTGTAGCTCTGTTCTTTGTTTGTTTTAGGGAACACAATGTACTCCTCCAGAGAGGCAGTTGGCAATTTACATCCCGCCCATCAGCATAACAAGGCTCCCTGTTCTCCAGGGCCTGTCTTGCCTTTCTGGTTTTTACACATTTTGTGGATGTCCCTTTTGACCGGTGGGAAGTGATACTTCTTTGTAGTGCAGATTTGCATTGCCCGCTTGCTTGCTTGGCCAAAAAGGGCGTATGCGTTTTCTCCTGAATATATTCAGGAGAAAACGCATACGCCCTTTTTGGCCAAGTGCATCATTGTCGAAGTTGTGCCCCTCTTCCTGTGCTTTAAATGCGATTCCAACGTACCTCTTGAAATCTGTTTCCTGCTATTCTGCCTCGCTTTCAAGTCCGCCTCGTTGCCTTCCCTCAACAGATTTTTGGACGATAGTTGTCCTTTATTACTCAGCCAGTTTGTGAATTGCTGTGCCCCTGAGCTCCATTTTTCAACTCGTTTTTGGTGAGCTGACCGCAAGTCCAATATTTTGGTTCAGGACCTATACTGGTTCCCGGTGGGGGGCTGAGACTTTGGTTAATTCTTCTTCCTGCCTGGAAATTACAGTGATATGTGCCCGTCCAAATGCCTAACAGCTACTCTCTCATTGGTTCTCCCTCTTCCCTTTCACCCTCTGCCAAATTGGCAACCTGTGCAAACCAGGAGGTTAAAGGGGCTGTCTCTCCAAGTTGGGAGGATGATAGTAAAGCAGGTGTAAAGTCAAACCGGAGCACCAGGAGAGGGACTATTCGTTGAGTTTTAGAAACCTTTCATATTCACAGTGTGTCCGTTCTCTAGGTTTCCCGTACATGTTATAGCTGTAGTAATATTCCCTTCAGCCTGGAGAGTTGGGACCCATGGAATGGGTGCCATGCATTATTGCTTTAAAGGGTCTGCATTTGCTCACCCAATCTCACCAATCCTCTCAGTCCCAAGTGTCCAGCCTTATGCCACATCCAGCTGTCGTTGTAGATACGGTCATTCCAGGTTTCATCAGAGACCCTGAAGGAATTGTAAAGAATTTCCCAGTTTTTTTGTTTTGTTTTTGAAATTCCTTTTTATAGTGGGTTTGAGCTGAATCTCGCTGCCATGTTTATGCCAGTCTAGACACACTTGCTTCCCTTACGGAGACATATCAATACATAGGTTTTAAGATTCTTACTAGTCAGATATATTCCTCTGCGGGAAATATGGGGTTTTGAGTCCCTTTCACTGAGGAAGGTGTAGTTCTTGTCTATTCCATAGTTGGTTTTTGGAACGGTACTTGTGCTTATATCAAACTCTGGTTTTATGCATCACCCCACCTCTCCTTCCCCCTTAAGCAGGCATAAGAGTGTGTTCTAAATGTGAGACACTGTTCTCTTTCCTAACTCAGTTCAAGTGTAGCCATGTTTACAGGATCTTCATAAGTGATATCTTATGATAAGTTTATTTTTCTCTGTGACTTATTTCACTTAGAATCATCGTAACTGAATCCACCCATTTTGCTGCTACTGGTCTTATGACATTGATTTCATGGCTGAGGGATATTCCATCGTACGTAAGTACCACAATTTTTTGAACCATTTTTATATTTCCTAGGATATTTAAGGTGTACCCAAGTTGAGGTCCTTGTAAGCAGTGCAGCCCTAAATTTTGGGGTGGCTCTGTCTTATTGATTTTCAGTTTTCCAAAGGTATATTCCCTAGACTGGAAGTGCCCTTCTGCTCTGTAGCTCTGTTCTTTACTTGTTTTAGGGAACACAATGCACTCCTCCAGAGAGGCAGTTGGCAATTTACATGCCGCCCATCAGCATAACAAGGCTCCCTGTTCTCCAGGACCTGTCTTGCCTTTCTGGTTTTTACACATTTTGTGGATGTGTCTTTTGACCGGTGGGAAGTGATACTTCTTTGTAGTGCAGATTTGCATTGCCCGCTTGCTTGCTTGGCCAAAAAGGGCGTATGCGTTTTCTCCTGAATATGTTCAGGAGAAAACGCATACGCCCTTTTTGGCCAAGTGCATCATTGTCGAAGTTGTGCCCCTCTTCCTGTGCTTTAAAGGTGATTCCAACGTACCTCTTGAAATCTGTTTCCTGCTATTCTGCCTCGCTTTCAAGTCCGCCTCGTTGCCTTCCCTCAACAGATTTTTGGACGATAGTTGTCCTTTATTACTCGGCCAGTTTGTGAATTGCTGTGCCCCTGAGCTCCATTTTTCAACTTGTTTTTGGTGAGGTGACCGCAAGTCCGAAATTTTGGTTCAGGACCTATGCTGGTTCCCTGTGGGGGGCTGAGACTTTGGTTAATTCTTCTTCCTGCCGGGAAATTACAGTGATATGTGCCCGTTCAAATGCCTAACAGCTACTCTCTCATTGGTTCTCCCTTTTCCCTTTCATCCTCTGCCAAATTGGCAACCTGTGCGAACCAGGAGGTTAAAGGGGCTGTCTCTTCAAGTTGGGAGGTTGATAGTAAAGCAGATGGAAAGTCAAACAGGAACACCAGGAGAGGGACTATTCGTTGAGTTTTAGAAACCTTTCGTATTCACAGTGTGTCCGTTCTGTAGGTTTCCCGTACATGTTATAGCTGTACTAATATTCCCTTCAACCTGGAGAGTTGGGACCCATGGAATGGGTGCCAGGCATTTGTGCTTTAAAGGGTCTGCATTTGCTCACCCAATCTCACCAATCGTCTCAGTCCCAAGTGTCCAGCCTTATGCCACATCCAGCTGTCATTGTAGATAGGGTCATTCCAGGTTTCATCAGAGACCCTGAAGGAATTGTAAAGAATTTCCCAGTTTTTTTTGTGTTGTTTTTGAAATTCCTTTTTATAGTGGGTTTGAGCTGATTCTCGCTGCCATGTTTATGCCAGTCTAGACACACTTGATTCCCTTACGGAGACACATCAATACACAGGTTTTAACATTCTTACAAGTCAGATATATTCCCCTGTTGGAAATATGGTGTTTTGAGTCCCTTTCACTGAGGAAGGTGTAGGTCTTGTCTATTACATAGGTGGTGTTTGGAACGGTACCTGTGCTTATATCAAACTCTGGTTTTATGCATCACCCCACCTCTCCTTCCCCCTTAAGCAGGCATAAGAGTGTTTTCTAAATGTGAGACACTGTTCTCTTTCCTAACTCAGTTCAAGTGTAGCCATGTTTACAGGATCTTCATAAGTGATATCTTATGATAAGTTTCTTTTTCTGTGTGACTTATTTCACTTAGAATCATCGTACCTGAATCCACCCATTTTGCTGCTACTGGTCTTATGACATTGATTTCATGGCTGAGGGATATTCCATCGTACGTAAGTACCACAATTTTTGAACCATTTTTATATTTCCTGGGATATTTAAGGTGTACCCAAGTTGAGGTCCTTGTAAGCAGTGCAGCCCTAAATTTTGGGGTGGCTCTGTCTTATTGATTTTCAGTTTTCCCAATGTATATTCCCTAGACTGGAAGTGCCCTTGGCTCTGTAGCTCTGTTCTTTACTTGTTTTAGGGAACACAATGCACTCCTCCAGAGAGGCAGTTGGCAATTTACATCCCGCCCATCAGCATAACAAGGCTCCCTGTTCTGCAGGGCCTGTCTTGCCTTTTTGGTTTTTACACATTTTGTGGATGTCCCTTTTGACTGGTGGGAAGTGATACTTCTTTGTAGTGCAGATTTGCATTGCCCGCTTGCTTGCTTGGCCAAAAAGGGCGTATGCGTTTTCTCCTGAATATATTCAGGAGAAAACGAATACGCAATTTTTTGCCAAGTGCATCATTGTCGAAGTTGTGCCCCTCTTCCTGTGCTTTAAAGGCGATTCCAACGTACCTATTGAAATCTGTTTCCTGCTATTCTGCCTCGCATTCAAGTCCGCCTCGTTGCCTTCCCTCAACAGATTTTTGGACGATAGTTGTCCTTTATTACTCGGCCAGTTTGTGAATTGCTCTTCCCCTGAGCTCCATTTTTCAACTCGTTTTTGGTGAGCTGACCGCAAGTCCAAAATTTTTGTTCAGGAACTATGCAGTTTCCCGGTGGGGGGCTGAGACTTTGGTTAATTATTCTTCCTGCCGGGAAGTTAGAGTGATATGTGCCCGTTCAAATGCCTAACAGCTACTCTCTCATTGGTTCTCCCTCTTCCCTTTCATCCTCTGCCAAATTGGCAACCTGTGCGAACCAGGAGGTTTAAGGGGCTGTCTCTCCAAGTTGGGAGGTTGATAGTAAAGCAGATGGAAAGTCAAACCGGAGCACCAGTAGAGGGACTATTCGTTGCGTTTTAGAAATCTTTCGTATTCACAGTGTGTCCGTTCTCTAGGTTTCCGGTACATGTTATAACTGTAGTAATATTCCCTTCAATCTGGAGAGTTGGGACCCATGGAATGGGTGCCATGCATTATTGCTTTAAAGGGTCTGCATTTGCTCACCCAATCTCACCAATCCTCTCAGTCCCAAGTGTGCAGCCTTATGCCACATCCAGATGTCGTTGTAAATAGGGTCATTCCAGGTTTCATCAGAGACGTGAAGGAATTGTAAAGAATTTCCCAGTTTTTTTTTTTGTTTTTGAAATTCCTTTTTATAGTGGGTTTGAGCTGATTCTCCCTGCCATGTTTATGCCAGTCTAGACACACTTGATTCCCTTACGGAGACATATCAATACATAGGTTTTAAGATTCTTACTAGTCAGATATATTCCTCTGCGGGAAATATGGGGTTTTGAGTCCCTTTCACTGAGGAAGGTGTAGGTCTTGTCTATTCCATAGTTGGTTTTTGGAACGGTACCTGTGATGATATCAAACTCTGGTTTTATGCATCACCCCAACTCTCCTTCCACCTTAAGCAGGCATAAGAGTGTTTTCTAAAAGTGAGACACTGTTTTCTTTCCTAACTCAGTTCAAGTGTAGCCATGTTTACAGGATCTTCATAAGTGATATCTTATGATAAGTTTCTTTTTCTCTGTGACTTATTCCACTTAGAATCATCGTACCTGAATCCACCCATTTTGCTGCTACTGGTCTTATGACATTGATTTCATGGCTGAGGGATATTCCATCGTACGTAAGTACCACAATTTTTTGAACCATTTTTATATTTCCTGGGATATTTAAGGTGTACCCAAGTTGAGGTCCTTGTAAGCAGTGCAGCCCTAAATTTTGGGGTAGCTCTGTCTTATTGATTTTCAGTTTTCCCAAGGAATATTCCCTAGACTGGAAGTGCCCTTGGCTCTGTAGCTCTGTTGTTTACTTGTTTTAGGGAACACAATGCACTCCTCCAGAGAGGCAGTTGGCAATTTACATCCCGCCCATCAGCATAACAAGGCTCCCTGTTCTCCAGGGCCTGTCTTGCCTTTCTGGTTTTTACACATTTTGTGGGTGTCCCTTTTTACCGGTGGGAAGTGATACTTCTTTGTAGTGCAGATTTGCATTGTCCGCTTGCTTGCTTGGCCAAAAAGGGCGTATGCGTTTTCTCCTGAATATATTCAGGAGAAAACGCATACGCCCTTTTTGGCCAAGTGCATCATTGTCGAAGTTGTGCCCCTCTTCCTGTGCTTTAAAGGCGATTCCAACGTACCTCTTGAAATCTGTTTCCTGCTATTCTGCCTCGCTTTCAAGTCCGCCTCGTTGCCTACCCTCAAAAGATTTTTGGACGATAGTTGTCCTTTATTACTCGGCCAGTTTGTGAATTGCTGTGCCCCTGAGCTCCATTTCTCAACTCGTTTTTGGTGAGCTGACCGCAAGTCCAAAATTTTGGTTCAGGACCTATACTGGTTCCCGGTGGGTGGCTGAGACTTTGGTTAATTCTTCTTCCTGCCGGGAAATTACAGTGATATGTGCCCGTCCAAATGCCTAACAGCTCCTCTCTCATTGGTTCTCCCTCTTCACTTTCATCCTCTGCCAAATTGGCAACCTGTGCGAACCAGGAGGTTAAAGGGGCTCTCTCTACAAGTTGGGAGGTTGATAGTAAAGCAGATGGAAAGTCAAACCGGAGCACCAGGATATGGACTATTCGTTGAGTTTTAGAAACCTTTTGTATTCACAGTGTGTCCGTTCTCTAGGTTTCCGGTACATGTTATAACTGTAGTAATATTCCCTTCAACCTGGAGTGTTGCGACCCATGGAATGGGTGCCATGCATTATTGCTTTAAAGGGTCTGCATTTGCTCACCCAATCTCACCAATCCTGTCAGTCCCAAGTGTCCAGCCATATGCCACATCCAGCTGTCGTTGTAGATAGGGTCATTCCAGGTTTCATCAGAGACCCTGAAGGAATTGTAAAGAATTTCCCAGTTTTTTTGTTTTGTTTTTGAAATTCCTTTTTATCGTGGGTTTGAGCTGATTCTCGCTGCCATGTTTATGCCAGTCTAGACACACTTGATTCCCTTATGGAGACATATCAATACATAGGTTTTAAGATTCTTACTAGTCAGATATATTCCTCTGCGGGAAATATGGGGTTTTGAGTCCCTTTCACTGAGGAAGGTGTAGGTCTTTTCTATTCCATAGTTGGTTTTTGGAACGGTACCTATGCTTATATCAAATTCTGGTTTTATGCATCACCCCACCTCTCCTTCCCCCTTAAGCAGGCATAAGAGTGTTTTCTAAATGTGAGACACTGTTCTCTTTCCGAACTCAGTTCAAATGTAGCCATGTTTACAGCATCTTCATAAGTGATATCTTATGATAAGTTTCTTTTTCTGTGTGACTTATTTCACTTAGAATCATCGTACCTGAATCCACCCATTTTGCTGCTACTGGTCTTATGACATTGATTTCATGGCTGAGGGATATTCCATCGTACGTAAGAACCACAATTTTTTGAACCATTTTTATATTTCCTGGGATATTTAAGGTGTACCCAAGTTGAGGTCCTTGTAAGCAGTGCAGCCCTAAATTTTGTGGTGGCTCTGTCTTATTGATTTTCAGTTTTCCCAAAGTATATTCCCTAGACTGGAAGTGCCCTTGGCTCTGTAGCTCTGTTCTTTACTTGTTTTAGGGAACACAATGTACTCATCCAGAGAAGCAGTTGGCAATTTACATCCCACCCTTCAGCATAACAAGGCTCCCTGTTCTCCAAGGCCTGTCTTGCCTTTCTGGTTTTTACACATTTTGTGGATGTCCCTTTTGACCGGAGGGAAGTGATACTTGTTTGTAGTGCAGATTTGCATTGCCCGCTTGCTTGCTTGGCCAAAAAGGGCGTATGCGTTTTCTCCTGAATATATTCAGGAGAAAACGCATACGCCCTTTTTGGCCAAGTGCATCATTGTCGAAGTTGTGCCCCTCTTCCTGTGCTTTAAAGGCGATTCCAACGTATCTCTTGAAATCTGTTTCCTGCTATTCCTCCTCGCATTCAAGTCCTCCTAGTTGCCTTCCCTCAACAGATTTTTGGACGATAGTTGTCCTTTATTACTCGGCCAGTTTGTGAATTGCTGTGCCCCTGAGCTCCATATTTCAACTCGTTTTTGGTGAGCTGACCGCAAGTCCAAAATTTTGGTTCAGGGCCTATACTGGTTCCCGGTGGGGGGCTGAGACTTTTGTTAATTCTTCTTCCTGCCGGGAAATTACAGTGATATGTGCCCGTCCAAATGCCTAACAGCTACTCTCTCATTGGTTCTCCCTCTTCCCTTTCATCCTCTGCCAAATTGGCAACCTGTGTGAAACAGGAGGTTAAAGGGGCTGTCTCCCCAAGTTGGGAGGTTGATAGTAAAGCAGATGGAAAGTCAAACCGGAGCACCAAGAGAGGGACTATTCGTTGAGGTTTAGAAACCTTTCGTATTCACAGTGTGTCCGTTCTCTAGGTTTCCCGTATATGTTATAACTGTAGTAATATTCCCTTCAACCTGGAGAGTTGGGACCCATGGAATGGGTGCCATGCATGATTGCTTTAAAGGGTCTGCATTTTCTCACCCAATCTCACCAATCCTCTCAGTCCCAAGTGTCCAGCCTTATGCCACATCCAGCTGTCGTTGTAGATAGGGTCATTTCAGGTTTCATCAGAGACCCTGAAGGATTTGTAAAGAATTTCCCAGTTTTTTTGTTTTGTTTTTGAAATTCCTTTTTATAGTGGGTTTGAGCTGATTCTCGCTGCCATGTTTATGCCAGTCTAGACACACTTGATTCCCTTACGGAGACATATCAATACATAGGTTTTAAGATTCTTACTAGTCAGATATATTCCTCTGCGGGAAGTATGGGGTTTTGAGTCCCTTTCACTGACGAAGGTGTAGGTCTTGTCTATTCCATAGTTGGTTTTTGGAACGGTACCTGTGCTAATATCAAAGTCTGTTTTTATGCATCACCCCACCTCTCCTTCCCCCTTAAGTAGGCATATCAGTGTTTTCTAAATGTGAGACACTGTTCTCTTTCCTAACTCAGTTCAAGTGTAGCCATGTTTACAGGATCTTCATAAGTGATATCTTATGATAAGTTTCTTTTTCTGTGTGACTTATTTCACTTAGAATCATCGTACCTGAATCCACCCATTTTGCTGCTACTGGTCTTATGACATTGATTTCATGGCTGAGGGGTATACCATCGTACGTAAGTACCACAATTTTTTGAACCATTTTTATATTTCCTGGGATATTTAAGGTGTACCCAAGTTGAGGTCCTTGTAAGCAGTGCAGCCCTAAATTTTGGGGTGGCTCTGTCTTATTGATTTTCAGTTTTCCCAAAGTATATTCCCTAGAGGGGAAGTGCCCTTGGCTCTGTAGCTCTGTTGTTTACTTGTTTTAGGGAACACTATGTACTCCTCCAGAGAGGCAGTTGGCAATTTATATCCCACTCTTCAGCATAACAAGGCTCCCTCTTCTCCAGGGCCTGTCTTGCCTTTCTGGTTTTTACACATTTTGTGGATGTCCCTTTTGACCGGAGGGAAGTGATACTTCTTTGTAGTGCAGATTTGCATTGCCCGCTTGCTTGCTTGGCCAAAAAGGGCGTATGCGTTTTCTCCTGAATATATTCAGGAGAAAACGCATACGCCCTTTTTGGCCAAGTGCATCATTGTCGAAGTTGTGCCCCTCTTCCTGTGCTTTAAAGGCGATTCCAACGTACCTCTTGAAATCTGTTTCCTGCTATTCTGCCTCGCTTTCAAGTCCGCCTCGTTGCCTTCCCTCAACAGATTTTTGGACGATAGTTGTCCTTTATTACTCGGCCAGTTTGTGAATTGCTGTGCCCCTGAGCTCCATTTTTCAACTCGTTTTTGGTGAGCTGACCGCAAGTCCAAAATTATGGTTCAGGAACTATACTGGTTCCCGGTGGGTGGCTGAGACTTTGGTTAAATCTTCTTCCTGCCGGGAAATTACAGTGATATGTGCCCGTCCAAATGCCTAACAGCTACTCTCTCATTGGTTCTCCCTCTTCCCTTTCATCCTCTGCCAAATTGGCAACCTGTGCGAACCAGGAGGTTAAAGGGGCTGTCTCTCCAAGTTGGGAGGTTGATAGTAAAGCAGATGGAAAGTCACACCGGAGCACCAGGAGAGGGACTATTCGTTGAGTTTTAGAAACCTTTCGTATTCACAGTGTGTCCGTTCTCTAGGTTTCCCGTACATGTTATAGCTGTAGTAATATTCCCTTCAACCTGGAGAGTTGGGACTCATGGAATGGGTGCCATGCATTATTACTTTAAAGGGTCTGCATTTGCTCACCCAATCTCACCAATCCTGTCAGTCCCAAGTGTCCAGCCTTATGCCACATCCAGCTGTCATTGTAGATAAGGTCATTCCAGGTTTCATCAGAGACCCTGAAGGAATTGTAAAGAATTTCCCAGTTTTTTTCTTTTGTTTTTGAAATTCCTTTTTATCGTGGGTTTGAGCTGATTCTCGCTGCCATGTTTATGCCAGTCTAGACACACTTGATTCCCTTACAGAGACATATCAATACATAGGTTTTAAGATTCTTACTAGTCAGATATATTCCTCTGCGGGAAATATGGTGTTTTCAGACCCTTTCACTGAGGAAGGTGTAGGTCTTGTCTATTCCATAGTTGGTTTTTGGAGCGGTACCTGTGCTTATATCAAACTCTGGTTTTATGCATCACCCCACCTCTCTTTCCCCCTTAAGCAGGCATAAGAATGTTTTCTAAATGTGAGACACTGTCCTCTTTCCTAACTCAGTTCAAGTGTAGCCATGTTTACAGGATCTTCATAAGTGAAATCTTATGATAAGTTTCTTTTTCTGTGTACCTTATTTCACTTAGAATCATCGTACCTGAATCCACCCATTTTGCTGCTACTGGTCTTATGTCATTGATTTCATGGCTGAGGGATATTCCATCGTACGTAAGTACCACAATTTTTTGAACCATTTTTATATTTCCTGGGATATTTAAGGTGTACCCAAGTTGAGGTCCTTGTAAGCAGTGCAGCCTTAAATTTTGGGGTGGCTCTGTCTTATTGATTTTCAGTTTTCCCAAAGTATATTCCCTAGACTGGAAGTGCCCTTGGCTCTGTAGCTCTGTTGTTTACTTGTTTTAGGGAACACAATGCACTCCTCCAGAGAGGCAGTTGGCAATTTACATCCCGCCCATCAGCATAACAAGGCTCCCTGTTCTCCAGGGCCTGTCTTGCCTTTCTGGTTTTTACACATTTTGTGGATGTCCCTTTTGACCGGTGGGAAGTGATACTTCTTTGTAGTGCAGATTTGCATTGCCCGCTTGCTTGCTTGGCCAAAAAGGGCATATGTGTTTTCTCCTGAATATATTCAGGAGAAAACGCATACGCCCTTTTTGGCCAAGTGCATCATTGTCGAAGTTGTGCCCCTCTTCCTGTGCTTTAAAGGCGATTCCAACGTACCTCTTGAAATCTGTTTCCTGCTATTCTGCCTCGCTTTCAAGTCCGCCTCGTTGCCTTCCCTCAACAGATTTTTGGACGATAGTTGTCCTTTATTACTCGGCCAGTTTGTGAATTGCTGTGCCCCTGAGCTCCATTTTTCAACTCGTTTTTGGTGAGCTGACCGCAAGTCCAAAATTATGGTTCAGGAACTATACTGGTTCCCGGTGGGTGGCTGAGACTTTGGTTAAATCTTCTTCCTGCCGGGAAATTACAGTGATATGTGCCCGTCCAAATGCCTAACAGCTACTCTCTCATTGGTTCTCCCTCTTCCCTTTCATCCTCTGCCGAATTGGCAACCTGTGCGAACCAGGAGGTTAAAGGGGCTGTCTCTCCAAGTTGGGAGGTTGATAGTAAAGCAGATGGAAAGTCACACCGGAGCACCAGGAGAGGGACTATTCGTTGAGTTTTAGAAACCTTTCGTATTCACAGTGTGTCCGTTCTCTAGGTTTCCCGTACATGTTATAACTGTAGTAATATTCCCTTCAACCTGGAGAGTTGTGACCCATGGAATGTGTGCCATGCATTATTGCTTTAAAGGGTCTGCATTTGCTCACCCAATCTCACCAATCCTCTCAGTCCCAAGTGTCCAGCCTTATGCCACATCCAGCTGTCGTTGTACATAGGGTCATTCCAGGTTTCATCAGAGACTCTGAAGGAATTGTAAAGAATTTCCCAGTTTTTTTGTTTTGTTTTTGAAATTCCTTTTTATCGTGGGTTTCAGCTGATTCTCGCTGCCATGTTTATGCCAGTCTAGACACACTTGATTCCCTTACGGAGACATATCAATATATAGGTTTTAAGATTCTTACTAGTCAGATATATTCCTCTGCGGGAAATATGGGGTTTTGAGTCCCTTTCACTGAGGAAGGTGTAGGTCTTTTCTATTCCATAGTTGGTTTTTGGAACGGTACCTATGCTTATATCAAATTCTGGTTTTATGCATCACCCCACCTCTCCTTCCCCCTTAAGCAGGCATAAGAGTGTTTTCTAAATGTGAGACACTGTTCTCTTTCCGAACTCAGTTCAAATGTAGCCATGTTTACAGCATCTTCATAAGTGATATCTTATGATAAGTTTCTTTTTCTGTGTGACTTATTTCACTTAGAATCATCGTACCTGAATCCACCCATTTTGCTGCTACTGGTCTTATGACATTGATTTCATGGCTGAGGGATATTCCATCGTACGTAAGAACCACAATTTTTTGAACCATTTTTATATTTCCTGGGATATTTAAGGTGTACCCAAGTTGAGGTCCTTGTAAGCAGTGCAGCCCTAAATTTTGTGGTGGCTCTGTCTTATTGATTTTCAGTTTTCCCAAAGTATATTCCCTAGACTGGAAGTGCCCTTGGCTCTGTAGCTCTGTTCTTTACTTGTTTTAGGGAACACAATGTACTCATCCAGAGAAGCAGTTGGCAATTTACATCCCACCCTTCAGCATAGCAAGGCTCCCTGTTCTCCAAGGCCTGTCTTGCCTTTCTGGTTTTTACACATTTTGTGGATGTCCCTTTTGACCGGAGGGAAGTGATACTTGTTTGTAGTGCAGATTTGCATTGCCCGCTTGCTTGCTTGGCCAAAAAGGGCGTATGCGTTTTCTCCTGAATATATTCAGGAGAAAACGCATACGCCCTTTTTGGCCAAGTGCATCATTGTCGAAGTTGTGCCCCTCTTCCTGTGCTTTAAAGGCGATTCCAACGTATCTCTTGAAATCTGTTTCCTGCTATTCTGGCTCGCGTTCAAGTCCTCCTAGTTGCCTTCCCTCAACAGATTTTTGGACGATAGTTGTCCTTTATTACTCGGCCAGTTTGTGAATTGCTGTGCCCCTGAGCTCCATATTTCAACTCGTTTTTGGTGAGCTGACCGCAAGTCCAAAATTTTGGTTCAGGACCTATACTGGTTCCCGGTGGGGGGCTGAGACTTTGGTTAATTCTTCTTCCTGCCTGGAAATTACAGTGATATGTGCCCGTCCAAATGCCTAACAGCTACTCTCTCATTGGTTCTCCCTCTTCCCTTTCATCCTCTGCCAAATTGGCAACCTGTGCTAACCAGGAGGTTAAAGGGGCTGTCTCTCCAAGTTGGGAGGATGATAGTAAAGCAGGTGTAAAGTCAAACCGGAGCACCAAGAGAGGGACTATTCGTTGAGTTTTAGAAACCTTTCGTATTCACAGTGTGTCCGTTCTCTAGGTTTCCCGTACATGTTATAGCTGTAGTAATATTCCCTTCAACCTGGAGAGTTGAGACCCATGGAATGGGTGCCATGCATTATTGCTTTAAAGGGTCTGCATTCGCTCACCCAATCTCACCAATCCTCTCAGTCCCAAGTGTCCAGCCTTATGCCACATCCAGCTGTCGTTGTAGATAGGGTCATTCCAGGTTTCATCAGAGACCCTGAAGGAATTGTAAAGAATTTCCCAGTTTTTTTGTTTTGTTTTTGAAATTCCTTTTTATAGTGGGTTTGAGCTGATTCTCGCTGCCATGTTTATGCCAGTCTAGACACACTTGATTCCCTTACGGAGACATATCAATACATAGGTTTTAAGATTCTTACTAGTCAGATATATTCCTCTGCGGGAAATATGGGGTTTTGAGTCCCTTTCACTGAGGAAGGTGTAGGTCTTGTCTATTCCATAGTTGGTGTTGGAACGGTACCTGTGCTTATATCAAACTCTGGTTTTATGCATCACCCCACCTCTCCTTCCCCCTTAAGCAGGCATAAGAGTGTTTTCAAAATGTGAGACACTGTTCTCTTTCCTTACTCAGTTCAAGTGTAGCCATGTTTACAGGATCTTCATAAGTGATATCTTATGATAAGTTTCTTTTTCTGTGTACCTTATTTCACTTAGAATCATCGTACCTGAATCCACCCATTTTGCTGCTACTGGTCTTATGTCATTGATTTCATGGCTGAGGGATATTCCATCGTACGTAAGTACCACAATTTTTTGAACCATTTTTATATTTCCTGGGATATTTTAGGTGTACCCAAGTTGAGGTCCTTGTAAGCAGTGCAGCCCTAAATTTTGGGGTGGCTCTCTCTTATTGATTTTCAGTTTTCCCAAGGTATATTCCCTAGACTGGAAGTGCCCTTGGCTCTGTAGCTCTGTTGTTTACTTGTTTTAGGGAACACAATGCACTCCTCCAGAGAGGCAGTTGGCAATTTACATCCCGCCCATCAGCATAACAAGGCTCCCTCTTCTCCAGGGCCTGTCTTGCCTTTCTGGTTTTTACACATTTTGTGGATGTCCCTTTTGACCGGTGGGAAGTGATACTTCTTTGTAGTGCAGATTTGCATTGCCCGCTTGCTTGCTTGGCCAAAAAGGGCGTATGCATTTTCTCCTGAATATATTCAGGAGAAAATGCATACGCCCTTTTTGGCCAAGTGCATCATTGTCGAAGTTGTGCCCCTCTTCCTGTGCTTTAAAGGCGATTCCAACGTACCTCTTGAAATCTGTTTCCTGCTATTCTGCCTCGCATTCAAGTCCGCCTCGTTGCCTTCCCTCAACAGATTTTTGGATGATAGTTGTCCTTTATTACTCGGCCAGTTTGTGAATTGCTGTGCCCCTGAGCTCCATTTTTCAACTCGTTTTTGGTGAGCTGACCGCAAGTCCAAAATTTTGGTTCAGGACCTATACTGGTTCCCGGTGGGTGGCTGAGACTTTGGTTAATTCTTCTTCCTGCCGGGAAATTACAGTGTTATGTGCCCGTCCAAATGCCTAACAGCTACTCTCTCATTGGTTCTCCCTCTTCCCTTTCATCCTCTGCCAAATTGGAAACCTGTGCAAAACAGGAGGTTAAAGGGGCTGTCTCTCCAAGTTGGGAGGTTGATAGTAAAGCAGATGGAAAGTCAAACCGGAGCACCAGGAGAGGGACTATTCGTTGAGTTTTAGAAACCTTTCGTATTCACAGTGTGTCTGTTCTCTAGGTTTCCCGTACATGTTATAACTGTAGTAATATTCCCTTCAACCTGGAGAGTTGCGACCCATGGAATGGGTGCCATGCATTATTGCTTTAAAGGGTCTGCATTTGCTCACCCAATCTCACCAATCCTGTCAGTCCCAAGTGTCCAGCCATATGCCACATCCAGCTGTCGTTGTAGATAGGGTCATTCCAGGTTTCATCAGAGACCCTGAAGGAATTGTAAAGAATTTCCCAGTTTTTTTGTTTTGTTTTTGAAATTCATTTTTATCGTGGGTTTGAGCTGATTCTCGCTGCCATGTTTATGCCAGTCTAGACACACTTGATTCCCTTATGGAGACATATCAATACATAGGTTTTAAGATTCTTACTAGTCAGATATATTCCTCTGCAGGAAATATGGGGTTTTGAGTCCCTTTCACTGAGGAAGGTGTAGGTCTTTTCTATTCCATAGTTGGTTTTTGGAACGGTACCTATGCTTATATCAAATTCTGGTTTTATGCATCACCCCACCTCTCCTTCCCCCTTAAGCAGGCAAAAGAGTGTTTTCTAAATGTGAGACACTGTTCTCTTTCCGAACTCAGTTCAAATGTAGCCATGTTTACAGCATCTTCATAAGTGATATCTTATGATAAGTTTCTTTTTCTGTGTGACTTATTTCACTTAGAATCATCGTACCTGAATCCACCCATTTTGCTGCTACTGGTCTTATGACATTGATTTCATGGCTGAGGGATATTCCATCGTACGTAAGAACCACAATTTTTTGAACCATTTTTATATTTCCTGGGATATTTAAGGTGTACCCAAGTTGAGGTCCTTGTAAGCAGTGCAGCCCTAAATTTTGTGGTGGCTCTGTCTTATTGATTTTCAGGTTTCCCAAAGTATATTCCCTAGACTGGAAGTGCCCTTGGCTCTGTAGCTCTGTTCTTTACTTGTTTTAGGGAACACAATGTACTCATCCAGAGAAGCAGTTGGCAATTTACATCCCACCCTTCAGCATAACAAGGCTCCCTGTTCTCCAAGGCCTCTCTTGCCTTTCTGGTTTTTACACATTTTGTGGATGTCCCTTTTGACCGGAGGGAAGTGATACTTGTTTGTAGTGCAGATTTGCATTGCCCGCTTGCTTGCTTGGCCAAAAAGGGCGTATGCGTTTTCTCCTGAATATATTCAGGAGAAAACGCATATGCCCTTTTTGGCCAAGTGCATCATTGTCGAAGTTGTGCCCCTCTTCCTGTGCTTTAAAGGCGATTCCAACGTATCTCTTGAAATCTGTTTCCTGCTATTCTGGCTCGCGTTCAAGTCCTCCTAGTTGCCTTCCCTCAACAGATTTTTGGACGATAGTTGTCCTTTATTACTCGGCCAGTTTGTGAATTGCTGTGCCCCTGAGCTCCATATTTCAACTCGTTTTTGGTGAGCTGACCGCAAGTCCAAAATTTTGGTTCAGGACCTATACTGGTTCCCGGTGGGGGGCTGAGACTTTGGTTAATTCTTCTTCCTGCCTGGAAATTACAGTGATATGTGCCCGTCCAAATGCCTAACAGCTACTCTCTCAATGGTTCTCCCTCTTCCCTTTCATCCTCTGCCAAATTGGCAACCTGTGCGAACCAGGAGGTTAAAGGGGCTGTCTCTCCAAGTTGGGAGGTTGATAGTAAAGCAGATGGAAAGTCAACCCGGAGCACCAGGAGAGGGACTATTCGTTGAGTTTTAGAAACCTTTCGTATTCACAATGTGTCCGTTCTCTAGGATTCCCGTACATGTTATAGCTGTAGTAATATTCCCTTCAACCTGGAGAGTTGGGACCCATGGAATGTGTGCCATGCATTATTGCTTTAAAGGGTCTGCATTTGCTCACCCAATCTCACCAATCCTCTCAGTCCCAAGTGTCCAGCCTTATGCAACATCCAGCTGTCGTTGTAGATAGGGTCATTCCAGGTTTCATCAGAGACTCTGAAGGAATTGTAAAGAATTTCCCAGTTTTTTTGTTTTGTTTTTGAAATTCCTTTTTATCGTGGGTTTGAGCTGATTCTCACTGCCATGTTTATGCCAGTCTAGACACACTTGATTCCCTTACGGAGACATATCAATACATAGGTTTTGAGATTCTTACTAGTCAGATATATTCCTCTGCGGGAAATATGGTGTTTTGGGACTCTTTCACTGAGGAAGGTGTAGGTCTTGTCTATTCCATAGTTGGTTTTTGGAGCGGTACCTGTGCTTATATCAAACTCTGGTTTTATGCATCACCCCACCTCTCTTTCCCCCTTAAGCAGGCATAAGAATGTTTTCTAAATGTGAGACACTGTCCTCTTTCCTAACTCAGTTCAAGTGTAGCCATATTTACAGGATCTTCATAAGTGATATCTTATGATAAGTTTCTTTTTCTGTGTACCTTATTTCACTTAGAATCATCGTACCTGAATCCACCCATTTTGCTGCTACTGGTCTTATGACATTGATTTCATGGCTGAGGGATATTCCATCGTACGTAAGTACCACAATTTTCTGAACCATTTTTATATTTCCTGGGATATTTAAGGTGTACCCAAGTTGAGGTCCTTGTAAGCAGTGCAGCCCTAAATTTTGGGGTGGCTCTCTCTTATTGATTTTCAGTTTTCCCAAGGTATATTCCCTAGACTGGAAGTGCCCTTGGCTCTGTAGCTCTGTTCTTTACTTGTTTTAAGGAACACAATGCACTCCTCAGGAGAGGCAGTTGGCAATTTACATCCCGCCCATCAGCATAACAAGGCTCCCTGTTCTCCAGGGCCTGTCTTGCCTTTCTGGTTTTTACACATTTTGTGGATGTCCCTTTTGACCGGTGGGAAGTGATACTTCTTTGTAGTGCAGATTTGCATTGCCCGCTTGCTTGCTTGGCCAAAAAGGTTGTATGCATTTTCTCCTGAATATATTCAGGAGAAAACGCATACGCCCTTTTTGGCCAAGTGCATCATTGTCAAAGTTGTGCCCCTCTTCCTGTGCTTTAAAGGCGATTCCAACGTACCTCTTGAAATCTGTTTCCTGCTATTCTGCCTCGCTTTCAAGTCCGCCTCGTTGCCTTCCCTCAACAGATTTTTGGATGATAGTTGTCCTTTATTACTCGGCCTGTTTTTGAATTGCTGTGCCCCTGAGCTCCATTTTTCAACTCGTTTATGGTGAGCTGACCGCAAGTCCAAAATTTTGGTTCAGGACCTATACTGGTTCCCGGTGGGGGGCTGAGACTTTGGTTAATTCTTCTTCCTGCCGGGAAATTACAGTGGTATGTGCCCGTCCAAATGCCTAACAGCTACTCTCTCATTGGTTCTCCCTCTTCCCTTTCATCCTTTGCCAAATTGGCAACCTGTGCTAACCAGGAGGTTAAAGGGGCTGTCTCTCCAAGTTGGGAGGATGATAGTAAAGCAGGTGTAAAGTCAAACCGGAGCACCAGGAGAGGGACTATTCATTGAGTTTTACAAACCTTTCGTATTCACAGTGTGTCCGTTCTCTAGGTTTCCCGTACATGTTATAGCTGTAGTAATATTCCCTTCAACCTGGAGAGTTGGGACTCATGGAATGGGTGCCATGCATTATTACTTTAAAGGGTCTGCATTTGCTCACCCAATCTCACCAATCCTGTCAGTCCCAAGTGTCCAGCCTTATGCCACATCCAGCTGTCGTTGTAGATAGGGTCATTCCAGGTTTCATCAGAGACCCTGAAGGAATTGTAAAGAATTTCCCAGTTTTTTTGTTTTGTTTTTGAAATTCCTTTTTATAGTGGGTTTGAGCTGATTCTCGCTGCCATGTTTATGCCAGTCTAGACACACTTGATTCCGTTACGGAGACATATCAATACATAGGTTTTAAGATTCTTACTAGTCAGATATATTCCTCTGCGGGAAATATGGGGTTTTGAGTCCCTTTCACTGAGGAAGATGTAGGTGTTGTCTATTCCATAGTTGGTTTTTGGAACGGTACATGTGCTTATATCAAACTCTGGTTTTATGCATCACCCCACCTCTCCTTCCCCCTTAAGCAGGCATAAGAGTGTTTTCTAAATGTGAGACACTGTTCTCTTTCCTTACTCAGTTCAAGTGTAGCCATGTTTACAGGATCTTCATAAGTGATATCTTATGATAAGTTTCTTTTTCTCTGTGACTTATTTCACTTAGAATCATCGTACCTGAATCCACCCAATTTGCTGCTACTGGTCTTATGACATTGAATTCATGGCTGAGGGATATTCCATCGTACGTAAGTACCACAATTTTTTGAACCATTTTTATATTTCCTGGGATATTTAAGGTGTACCCAAGTTGAGGTCCTTGTAAGCAGTGCAGCCCTAAATTTTGGGGAGGCTCTGTCTTATTGATTTTCAGCTTTCCCAAGGTATATTCCCTAGACTGGAAGTGCCCTTGGCTCTGTAGCTCTGTTCTTTACTTGTTTTAAGGAACACAATGCACTCCTCAGGAGAGGCAGTTGGCAATTTACATCCCGCCCATCAGCATAACAAGGCTCCCTCTTCTCCAGGGCCTGTCTTGCCTTTCTGGTTTTTACACATTTTGTGGATGTCCCTTTTGACCGGTGGGAAGTGATACTTCTTTGTAGTGCAGATTTGCATTGCCCGCTTGCTTGCTTGGCCAAAAAGGTTGTATGCGTTTTCTCCTGAATATATTCAGGAGAAAACGCATACGCCCTTTTTGGCCAAGTGCATCATTGTCGAAGTTGTGCCCCTCTTCCTGTGCTTTAAAGGCGATTCCAACATACCTCTTGAAATCTGTTTCCTGCTATTCTGCCTCGCTTTCAAGTCCGCCTCGTTGCCTTCCCTCAACAGATTTTTGGACGATAGTTGTCCTTTATTACTCGGCCAGTTTGTGAATTGCTGTGCCTCTGAGCTCCATTTTTCAACTCGTTTTTTGTGAGCTGACCGCAAGTCCAAAATTTAGGTTCAGGAACTATATTGGTTCCCGGAGGGTGGCTGAGACTTTGGTTAATTCTTCTTCCTGCCGGGAAATTGCAGTGATATGTGCCCGTCCAAATGCCTAACAGCTACTCTCTCATTGGTTCTCCCTCTTCCCTTTCATCCTCTGCCAAATTGGCAAGCTGTGTGAACCAGGAGGTTAAAGGGGCTGTCTCTCCAAGTTGGGAGGTTGATAGTAAAGCAGATGGAAAGTCAAACCGGAGCACCAAGAGAGGGACTATTCGTTGAGGTTTAGAAACCTTTCGTATTCACAGTGTGTCCGTTCTCTAGGTTTCCCGTATATGTTATAACTGTAGTAATATTCCCTTCAACCTGGAGAGTTGGGACCCATGGAATGGGTGCCATGCATGATTGCTTTAAAGGGTCTGCATTTTCTCACCCAATCTCACCAATCCTCTCAGTCCCAAGTGTCCAGCCTTATGCCACATCCAGCTGTCGTTGTAGATAGGGTCATTTCTGGTTTCATCAGAGACCCTGAAGGATTTGTAAAGAATTTCCCAGTTTTTTTGTTTTGTTTTTGAAATTCCTTTTTATAGTGGGTTTGAGCTGATTCTCGCTGCCATGTTTATGCCAGTCTAGACACACTTGATTCCCTTACGGAGACATATCAATACATAGGTTTTAAGATTCTTACTAGTCAGATATATTCCTCTGCGGAAGTATGGGGTTTTGAGTCCCTTTCACTGACGAAGGTGTAGGTCTTGTCTATTCCATAGTTGGTTTTTGGAACGGTACCTGTGCTAATATCAAAGTCTGGTTTTATGCATCACCCCACCTCTCCTTCCCCCTTAAGTAGGCATATCAGTGTTTTCTAAATGTGAGACACTGTTCTCTTTCCTAACTCAGTTCAAGTGTAGCCATGTTTACAGGATCTTCATAAGTGATATCTTATGATAAGTTTCTTTTTCTGTGTGACTTATTTCACTTAGAATCATCGTACCTGAATCCACCCATTTTGCTGCTACTGGTCTTATGACATTGATTTCATGGCTGAGGGGTATACCATCGTACGTAAGTACCACAATTTTTTGAACCATTTTTATATTTCCTGGGATATTTAAGGTGTACCCAAGTTGAGGTCCTTGTAAGCAGTGCAGCCCTAAATTTTGGGGTGGCTCTGTCTTATTGATTTTCAGTTTTCCCAAAGTATATTCCCTAGAGGGGAAGTGCCCTTGGCTCTGTAGCTCTGTTGTTTACTTGTTTTAGGGAACACTATGTACTCCTCCAGAGAGGCAGTTGGCAATTTACATCCCACCCTTCAGCATAACAAGGCTCCCTCTTCTCCAGGGCCTGTCTTGCCTTTCTGGTTTTTACACATTTTGTGGATGTCCCTTTTGACCGGAGGGAAGTGATACTTCTTTGTAGTGCAGATTTGCATTGCCCGCTTGCTTGCTTGGCCAAAAAGGGCGTATGCGTTTTCTCCTGAATATATTCAGGAGAAAACGCATACGCCCTTTTTGGCCAAGTGCATCATTGTCGAAGTTGTGCCCCTCTTCCTGTGCTTTAAAGGCGATTCCAACGTACCTCTTGAAATCTGTTTCCTGCTATTCTGCCTCGCTTTCAAGTCCGCCTCGTTGCCTTCCCTCAACAGATTTTTGGACGATAGTTGTCCTTTATTACTCGGCCAGTTTGTGAATTGCTGTGCCCCTGAGCTCCATTTTTCAACTCGTTTTTGGTGAGCTGACCGCAAGTCCAAAATTATGGTTCAGGAACTATACTGGTTCCCGGTGGGTGGCTGAGACTTTGGTTAAATCTTCTTCCTGCCGGGAAATTACAGTGATATGTGCCCGTCCAAATGCCTAACAGCTACTCTCTCATTGGTTCTCCCTCTTCCCTTTCATCCTCTGCCAAATTGGCAACCTGTGCGAACCAGGAGGTTAAAGGGGCTGTCTCTCCAAGTTGGGAGGTTGATAGTAAAGCAGATGGAAAGTCACACCGGAGCACCAGGAGAGGGACTATTCGTTGAGTTTTAGAAACCTTTCGTATTCACAGTGTGTCCGTTCTCTAGGTTTCCCGTACATGTTATAGCTGTAGTAATATTCCCTTCAACCTGGAGAGTTGGGACTCATGGAATGGGTGCCATGCATTATTACTTTAAAGGGTCTGCATTTGCTCACCCAATCTCACCAATCCTGTCAGTCCCAAGTGTCCAGCCTTATGCCACATCCAGCTGTCATTGTAGATAAGGTCATTCCAGGTTTCATCAGAGACCCTGAAGGAATTGTAAAGAATTTCCCAGTTTTTTTCTTTTGTTTTTGAAATTCCTTTTTATCGTGGGTTTGAGCTGATTCTCGCTGCCATGTTTATGCCAGTCTAGACACACTTGATTCCCTTACAGAGACATATCAATACATAGGTTTTAAGATTCTTACTAGTCAGATATATTCCTCTGCGGGAAATATGGTGTTTTCAGACCCTTTCACTGAGGAAGGTGTAGGTCTTGTCTATTCCATAGTTGGTTTTTGGAGCGGTACCTGTGCTTATATCAAACTCTGGTTTTATGCATCACCCCACCTCTCTTTCCCCCTTAAGCAGGCATAAGAATGTTTTCTAAATGTGAGACACTGTCCTCTTTCCTAACTCAGTTCAAGTGTAGCCATGTTTACAGGATCTTCATAAGTGAAATCTTATGATAAGTTTCTTTTTCTGTGTACCTTATTTCACTTAGAATCATCGTACCTGAATCCACCCATTTTGCTGCTACTGGTCTTATGTCATTGATTTCATGGCTGAGGGATATTCCATCGTACGTAAGTACCACAATTTTTTGAACCATTTTTATATTTCCTGGGATATTTAAGGTGTACCCAAGTTGAGGTCCTTGTAAGCAGTGCAGCCTTAAATTTTGGGGTGGCTCTGTCTTATTGATTTTCAGTTTTCCCAAAGTATATTCCCTAGACTGGAAGTGCCCTTGGCTCTGTAGCTCTGTTGTTTACTTGTTTTAGGGAACACAATGCACTCCTCCAGAGAGGCAGTTGGCAATTTACATCCCGCCCATCAGCATAACAAGGCTCCCTGTTCTCCAGGGCCTGTCTTGCCTTTCTGGTTTTTACACATTTTGTGGATGTCCCTTTTGACCGGTGGGAAGTGATACTTCTTTGTAGTGCAGATTTGCATTGCCCGCTTGCTTGCTTGGCCAAAAAGGGCATATGTGTTTTCTCCTGAATATATTCAGGAGAAAACGCATACGCCCTTTTTGGCCAAGTGCATCATTGTCGAAGTTGTGCCCCTCTTCCTGTGCTTTAAATGCGATTCCAACGTACCTCTTGAAATCTGTTTCCTGCTATTCTGCCTCGCTTTCAAGTCCGCCTCGTTGCCTTCCCTCAACAGATTTTTGGACGATAGTTGTCCTTTATTACTCGGCCAGTTTGTGAATTGCTGTGCCCCTGAGCTCCATTTTTCAACTCGTTTTTGGTGAGCTGACCGCAAGTCCAAAATTATGGTTCAGGAACTATACTGGTTCCCGGTGGGTGGCTGAGACTTTGGTTAAATCTTCTTCCTGCCGGGAAATTACAGTGATATGTGCCCGTCCAAATGCCTAACAGCTACTCTCTCATTGGTTCTCCCTCTTCCCTTTCATCCTCTGCCAAATTGGCAACCTGTGCGAACCAGGAGGTTAAAGGGGCTGTCTCTCCAAGTTGGGAGGTTGATAGTAAAGCAGATGGAAAGTCACACCGGAGCACCAGGAGAGGGACTATTCGTTGAGTTTTAGAAACCTTTCATATTCACAGTGTGTCCGTTCTCTAGGTTTCCCGTACATGTTATAACTGTAGTAATATTCCCTTCAACCTGGAGAGTTGGGACCCATGGAATGTGTGCCATGCATTATTGCTTTAAAGGGTCTGCATTTGCTCACCCAATCTCACCAATCCTCTCAGTCCCAAGTGTCCAGCCTTATGCCACATCCAGCTGTCGTTGTACATAGGGTCATTCCAGGTTTCATCAGAGACTCTGAAGGAATTGTAAAGAATTTCCCAGTTTTTTTGTTTTGTTTTTGAAATTCCTTTTTATCGTGGGTTTCAGCTGATTCTCGCTGCCATGTTTATGCCAGTCTAGACACACTTGATTCCCTTACGGAGACATATCAATATATAGGTTTTAAGATTCTTACTAGTCAGATATATTCCTCTGCGGGAAATATGGGGTTTTGAGTCCCTTTCACTGAGGAAGGTGTAGGTCTTTTCTATTCCATAGTTGGTTTTTGGAACGGTACCTATGCTTATATCAAATTCTGGTTTTATGCATCACCCCACCTCTCCTTTCCCCTTAAGCAGGCATAAGAGTGTTTTCTAAATGTGAGACACTGTTCTCTTTCCGAACTCAGTTCAAATGTAGCCATGTTTACAGCATCTTCATAAGTGATATCTTATGATAAGTTTCTTTTTCTGTGTGACTTATTTCACTTAGAATCATCGTACCTGAATCCACCCATTTTGCTGCTACTGGTCTTATGACATTGATTTCATGGCTGAGGGATATTCCATCGTACGTAAGAACCACAATTTTTTGAACCATTTTTATATTTCCTGGGATATTTAAGGTGTACCCAAGTTGAGGTCCTTGTAAGCAGTGCAGCCCTAAATTTTGTGGTGGCTCTGTCTTATTGATTTTCAGTTTTCCCAAAGTATATTCCCTAGACTGGAAGTGCCCTTGGCTCTGTAGCTCTGTTCTTTACTTGTTTTAGGGAACACAATGTACTCATCCAGAGAAGCAGTTGGCAATTTACATCCCACCCTTCAGCATAGCAAGGCTCCCTGTTCTCCAAGGCCTGTCTTGCCTTTCTGGTTTTTACACATTTTGTGGATGTCCCTTTTGACTGGAGGGAAGTGATACTTGTTTTTAGTGCAGATTTGCATTGCCCGCTTGCTTGCTTGGCCAAAAAGGGCGTATGCGTTTTCTCCTGAATATATTCAGGAGAAAACGCATACGCCCTTTTTGGCCAAGTGCATCATTGTCGAAGTTGTGCCCCTCTTCCTGTGCTTTAAAGGCGATTCCAACGTATCTCTTGAAATCTGTTTCCTGCTATTCTGGCTCGCGTTCAAGTCCTCCTAGTTGCCTTCCCTCAACAGATTTTTGGACGATAGTTGTCCTTTATTACTCGGCCAGTTTGTGAATTGCTGTTCCCCTGAGCTCCATATTTCAACTCGTTTTTGGTGAGCTGACCGCAAGTCCAAAATTTTGGTTCAGGACCTATACTGGTTCCCGGTGGGGGGCTGAGACTTTGGTTAATTCTTCTTCCTGCCTGGAAATTACAGTGATATGTGCCCGTCCAAATGCCTAACAGCTACTCTCTCATTGGTTCTCCCTCTTCCCTTTCATCCTCTGCCAAATTGGCAACCTGTGCTAACCAGGAGGTTAAAGGGGCTGTCTCTCCAAGTTGGGAGGATGATAGTAAAGCAGGTGTAAAGTCAAACCGGAGCACCAAGAGAGGGACTATTCGTTGAGTTTTAGAAACCTTTCGTATTCACAGTGTGTCCGTTCTCTAGGTTTCCCGTACATGTTATAGCTGTAGTAATATTCCCTTCAACCTGGAGAGTTGAGACCCATGGAATGGGTGCCATGCATTATTGCTTTAAAGGGTCTGCATTTGCTCACCCAATCTCACCAATCCTCTCAGTCCCAAGTGTCCAGCCTTATGCCACATCCAGCTGTCGTTGTAGATAGGGTCATTCCAGGTTTCATCAGAGACCCTGAAGGAATTGTAAAGAATTTCCCAGTTTTTTTGTTTTGTTTTTGAAATTCCTTTTTATAGTGGGTTTGAGCTGATTCTCGCTGCCATGTTTATGCCAGTCTAGACACACTTGATTCCCTTACGGAGACATATCAATACATAGGTTTTAAGATTCTTACTAGTCAGATATATTCCTCTGCGGGAAATATGGGGTTTTGAGTCCCTTTCACTGAGGAAGGTGTAGGTCTTGTCTATTCCATAGTTGGTGTTGGAACGGTACCTGTGCTTATATCAAACTCTGGTTTTATGCATCACCCCACCTCTCCTTCCCCCTTAAGCAGGCATAAGAGTGTTTTCAAAATGTGAGACACTGTTCTCTTTCCTTACTCAGTTCAAGTGTAGCCATGTTTACAGGATCTTCATAAGTGATATCTTATGATAAGTTTCTTTTTCTGTGTACCTTATTTCACTTAGAATCATCGTACCTGAATCCACCCATTTTGCTGCTACTGGTCTTATGTCATTGATTTCATGGCTGAGGGATATTCCATCGTACGTAAGTACCACAATTTTTTGAACCATTTTTATATTTCCTGGGATATTTTAGGTGTACCCAAGTTGAGGTCCTTGTAAGCATTGCAGCCCTAAATTTTGGGGTGGCTCTCTCTTACTGATTTTCAGTTTTCCCAAGGTATATTCCCTAGACTGGAAGTGCCCTTGGCTCTGTAGCTCTGTTGTTTACTTGTTTTAGGGAACACAATGCACTCCTCCAGAGAGGCAGTTGGCAATTTACATCCCGCCCATCAGCATAACAAGGCTCCCTCTTCTCCAGGGCCTGTCTTGCCTTTCTGGTTTTTACACATTTTGTGGATGTCCCTTTTGACCGGTGGGAAGTGATACTTCTTTGTAGTGCAGATTTGCATTGCCCGCTTGCTTGCTTGGCCAAAAAGGTTGTATGCATTTTCTCCTGAATATATTCAGGAGAAAATGCATACGCCCTTTTTGGCCAAGTGCATCATTGTCGAAGTTGTGCCCCTCTTCCTGTGCTTTAAAGGCGATTCCAACGTACCTCTTGAAATCTGTTTCCTGCTATTCTGCCTCGCTTTCAAGTCCGCCTCGTTGCCTTCCCTCAACAGATTTTTGGATGATAGTTGTCCTTTATTACTCGGCCTGTTTGTGAATTGCTGTGCCCCTGAGCTCCATTTTTCAACTCGTTTATGGTGAGCTGACCGCAAGTCCAAAATTTTGGTTCAGGACCTATACTGGTTCCCGGTGGGGGGCTGAGACTTTGGTTAATTCTTCTTCCTGCCGGGAAATTACAGTGGTATGTGCCCGTCCAAATGCCTAACAGCTACTCTCTCATTGGTTCTCCCTCTTCCCTTTCATCCTCTGCCAAATTGGCAACCTGTGCTAACCAGGAGGTTAAAGGGGCTGTCTCTCCAAGTTGGGAGGATGATAGTAAAGCAGGTGTAAAGTCAAACCAGAGCACCAGGAGAGGGACTATTCATTGAGTTTTACAAACCTTTCGTATTCACAGTGTGTCCGTTCTCTAGGTTTCCCGTACATGTTATAGCTGTAGTAATATTCCCTTCAACCTGGAGAGTTGGGACTCATGGAATGGGTGCCATGCATTATTACTTTAAAGGGTCTGCATTTGCTCACCCAATCTCACCAATCCTGTCAGTCCCAAGTGTCCAGCCTTATGCCACATCCAGCTGTCGTTGTAGATAGGGTCATTCCAGGTTTCATCAGAGACCCTGAAGGAATTGTAAAGAATTTCCCAGTTTTTTTGTTTTGTTTTTGAAATTCCTTTTTATAGTGGGTTTGAGCTGATTCTCGCTGCCATGTTTATGCCAGTCTAGACACACTTGATTCCCTTACGGAGACATATCAATACATAGGTTTTAAGATTCTTACTAGTCAGATATATTCCTCTGCGGGAAATATGGGGTTTGGGTCCCTTTCACTGAGGAAGGTGTAGGTCTTGTCTATTCCATAGTTCGTTTTTGGAACGGTACATGTGCTTATATCAAACTCTGGTTTTATGCATCACCCCACCTCTCCTTCCCCCTTAAGCAGGCATAAGAGTGTTTTCTAAATGTGAGACACTGTTCTCTTTCCTTACTCAGTTCAAGTGTAGCCATGTTTACAGGATCTTCATAAGTGATATCTTATGATAAGTTTCTTTTTCTCTGTGACTTATTTCACTTAGAATCATCGTACCTGAATCCACCCAATTTGCTGCTACTGGTCTTATGACATTGATTTCATGGCTGAGGGATATTCCATCGTACGTAAGTACCACAATTTTTTGAACCATTTTTATATTTCCTGGGATATTTAAGGTGTACCCAAGTTGAGGTCCTTGTAAGCAGTGCAGCCCTAAATTTTGGGGTGGCTCTGTCTTATTGATTTTCAGCTTTCCCAAGGTATATTCCCTAGACTGGAAGTGCCCTTGGCTCTGTAGCTCTGTTCTTTACTTGTTTTAAGGAACACAATGCACTCCTCAGGAGAGGCAGTTGGCAATTTACATCCCGCCCATCAGCATAACAAGGCTCCCTCTTCTCCAGGGCCTGTCTTGCCTTTCTGGTTTTTACACATTTTGTGGATGTCCCTTTTGACCGGTGGGAAGTGATACTTCTTTGTAGTGCAGATTTGCATTGCCCGCTTGCTTGCTTGGCCAAAAAGGTTGTATGCGTTTTCTCCTGAATATATTCAGGAGAAAACGCATACGCCCTTTTTGGCCAAGTGCATCATTGTCGAAGTTGTGCCCCTCTTCCTGTGCTTTAAAGGCGATTCCAACATACCTCTTGAAATCTGTTTCCTGCTATTCTGCCTCGCTTTCAAGTCCGCCTCGTTGCCTTCCCTCAACAGATTTTTGGACGATAGTTGTCCTTTATTACTCGGCCAGTTTGTGAATTGCTGTGCCTCTGAGCTCCATTTTTCAACTCGTTTTTTGTGAGCTGACCGCAAGTCCAAAATTTAGGTTCAGGAAATATATTGGTTCCCGGAGGGTGGCTGAGACTTTGGTTAATTCTTCTTCCTGCCGGGAAATTACAGTGATATGTGCCCGTCCAAATGCCTAACAGCTACTCTCTCATTGGTTCTCCCTCTTCCCTTTCATCCTCTGCCAAATTGGCAAGCTGTGTGAACCAGGAGGTTAAAGGGGCTGTCTCTCCAAGTTGGGAGGTTGATAGTAAAGCAGGTGGAAAGTCAAACCGGAGCACCAGGAGAGGGACTATTCGTTGAGTTTTAGAAACCTTTCGTATTCACAGTGTGTCCGTTCTCTAGGTTTCCCGTACATGTTATAGCTGTAGTGATATTCCCTTCATCCTGGAGAGTTGGGACCCATGGAATGGGTGCCAGGCATTTGTGCTTTAAATGGTGTGCATTTGCTCACCCAGTCTCACCAATCGTCTCAGTCCCAAGTGTCCCTCCTTATGTCACATCAAGCTGTTGTTGTAGATAGGGTCATTCCAGGTTTCATCAGAGACCCTGAAGGAATTGTAAAGATTTTCCCAGTTTTTTTGTTTTGTTTTTGAAATTCCTTTTTATAGTGGGTTTGTGCTGATTCTCGCTGCCATGTTTATGCCAGTCTAGACACACTTGATTCCCTTACAGAGACATATCAATACATAGGTTTTAAGGTTCTTACTAGTCAGATATATTCCTCTGCGGGAAATATGGGGTTTTGAGTCCCTTTCACTGAGGAAGTTGTAGGTCTTGTCTATTCCATAGTTGGTTTTTGGAACGGTACCTGTTCTTATATCAAACTCTGGTTTTATGCATCACCCCACCTCTCCTTTCCCCTTAAGCAGGCTTAAGAGTGTTTTCTAAATGTGAGACACTGTTCTCTTTCCTAACTCAGTTCAAGTGTAGCCATGTTTACAGGATCTTCATAAGTGATATCTTATGATAAGTTTCTTTTTCTGTGTGACTTATTTCACTTAGAATCATCGTACCTGAATCCACCCATTTTGCTGCTACTGGTCTTATGACATTGATTTCATGGCTGAGGGATATTCCATCGTACGTAAGTACCACAATTATTTGAACCCTTTTTATATTTCCTGGGATATTTAAGGTGTACCCAAGTTGATGTCCTTGTAAGCAGTGCAGCCCTAAATTTTGGGGTGGCTCTGTCTTATTGATTTTCAGTTTTCCCAAGGTATATTCCCTAGACTGGAAGTGCCCTTGGCTCTGTAGCTCTGTTCTTTGTTTGTTTTAGGGAACACAATGTACTCCTCCAGAGAGGCAGTTGGCAATTTACATCCCGCCCATCAGCATAACAAGGCTCCCTGTTCTCCAGGGCCTGTCTTGCCTTTCTGGTTTTTACACATTTTGTGGATGTCCCTTTTGACCGGTGGGAAGTGATACTTCTTTGTAGTGCAGATTTGCATTGCCCGCTTGCTTGCTTGGCCAAAAAGGGCGTATGCGTTTTCTCCTGAATATATTCAGGAGAAAACGCATACGCCCTTTTTGGCCAAGTGCATCATTGTCGAAGTTGTGCCCCTCTTCCTGTGCTTTAAATGCGATTCCAACGTACCTCTTGAAATCTGTTTCCTGCTATTCTGCCTCGCTTTCAAGTCCGCCTCGTTGCCTTCCCTCAACAGATTTTTGGACGATAGTTGTCCTTTATTACTCAGCCAGTTTGTGAATTGCTGTGCCCCTGAGCTCCATTTTTCAACTCGTTTTTGGTGAGCTGACCGCAAGTCCAATATTTTGGTTCAGGACCTATAATGGTTCCCGGTGGGGGGCTGAGACTTTGGTTAATTCTTCTTCCTGCCTGGAAATTACAGTGATATGTGCCCGTCCAAATGCCTAACAGCTACTCTCTCATTGGTTCTCCCTCTTCCCTTTCACCCTCTGCCAAATTGGCAACCTGTGCAAACCAGGAGGTTAAAGGGGCTGTCTCTCCAAGTTGGGAGGATGATAGTAAAGCAGGTGTAAAGTCAAACCGGAGCACCAGGAGAGGGACTATTCGTTGAGTTTTAGAAACCTTTCATATTCACAGTGTGTCCGTTCTCTAGGTTTCCCGTACATGTTATAGCTGTAGTAATATTCCCTTCAGCCTGGAGAGTTGGGACCCATGGAATGGGTGCCATGCATTATTGCTTTAAAGGGTCTGCATTTGCTCACCCAATCTCACCAATCCTCTCAGTCCCAAGTGTCCAGCCTTATGCCATATCCAGCTGTCGTTGTAGATACGGTCATTCCAGGTTTCATCAGAGACCCTGAAGGAATTGTAAAGAATTTCCCAGTTTTTTTGTTTTGTTTTTGAAATTCCTTTTTATAGTGGGTTTGAGCTGAATCTCGCTGCCATGTTTATGCCAGTCTAGACACACTTGATTCCCTTACGGAGACATATCAATACATAGGTTTTAAGATTCTTACTAGTCAGATATATTCCTCTGCGGGAAATATGGGGTTTTGAGTCCCTTTCACTGAGGAAGGTGTAGTTCTTGTCTATTCCATAGTTGGTTTTTGGAACGGTACTTGTGCTTATATCAAACTCTGGTTTTATGCATCACCCCACCTCTCCTTCCCCCTTAAGCAGGCATAAGAGTGTGTTCTAAATGTGAGACACTGTTCTCTTTCCTAACTCAGTTCAAGTGTAGCCATGTGTACAGGATCTTCATAAGTGATATCTTATGATAAGTTTATTTTTCTCTGTGACTTATTTCACTTAGAATCATCGTAACTGAATCCACCCATTTTGCTGCTACTGGTCTTATGACATTGATTTCATGGCTGAGGGATATTCCATCGTACGTAAGTACCACAATTTTTTGAACCATTTTTATATTTCCTAGGATATTTAAGGTGTACCCAAGTTGAGGTCCTTGTAAGCAGTGCAGCCCTAAATTTTGGGGTGGCTCTGTCTTATTGATTTTCAGTTTTCCAAAGGTATATTCCCTAGACTGGAAGTGCCCTTCTGCTCTGTAGCTCTGTTCTTTACTTGTTTTAGGGAACACAATGCACTCCTCCAGAGAGGCAGTTGGCAATTTACATGCCGCCCATCAGCATAACAAGGCTCCCTGTTCTCCAGGACCTGTCTTGCCTTTCTGGTTTTTACACATTTTGTGGATGTGTCTTTTGACCGGTGGGAAGTGATACTTCTTTGTAGTGCAGATTTGCATTGCCCGCTTGCTTGCTTGGCCAAAAAGGGCGTATGCGTTTTCTCCTGAATATGTTCAGGAGAAAACGCATACGCCCTTTTTGGCCAAGTGCATCATTGTCGAAGTTGTGCCCCTCTTCCTGTGCTTTAAAGGCGATTCCAACGTACCTCTTGAAATCTGTTTCCTGCTATTCTGCCTCGCTTTCAAGTCCGCCTCGTTGCCTTCCCTCAACAGATTTTTGGACGATAGTTGTCCTTTATTACTCGGCCAGTTTGTGAATTGCTGTGCCCCTGAGCTCCATTTTTCAACTTGTTTTTGGTGAGGTGACCGCAAGTCCGAAATTTTGGTTCAGGACCTATGCTGGTTCCCTGTGGGGGGCTGAGACTTTGGTTAATTCTTCTTCCTGCCGGGAAATTACAGTGATATGTGCCCGTTCAAATGCCTAACAGCTACTCTCTCATTGGTTCTCCCTTTTCCCTTTCATCCTCTGCCAAATTGGCAACCTGTACGAACCAGGAGGTTAAAGGGGCTGTCTCTTCAAGTTGGGAGGTTGATAGTAAAGCAGATGGAAAGTCAAACAGGAACACCAGGAGAGGGACTATTCGTTGAGTTTTAGAAACCTTTCGTATTCACAGTGTGTCCGTTCTGTAGGTTTCCCGTACATGTTATAGCTGTACTAATATTCCCTTCAACCTGGAGAGTTGGGACCCATGGAATGGGTGCCAGGCATTTGTGCTTTAAAGGGTCTGCATTTGCTCACCCAATCTCACCAATCGTCTCAGTCCCAAGTGTCCAGCCTTATGCCACATCCAGCTGTCATTGTAGATAGGGTCATTCCAGGTTTCATCAGAGACCCTGAAGGAATTGTAAAGAATTTCCCAGTTTTTTTTGTGTTGTTTTTGAAATTCCTTTTTATAGTGGGTTTGAGCTGATTCTCGCTGCCATGTTTATGCCAGTCTAGACACACTTGATTCCCTTACGGAGACACATCAATACACAGGTTTTAACATTCTTACAAGTCAGATATATTCCCCTGTGGGAAATATGGTGTTTTGAGTCCCTTTCACTGAGGAAGGTGTAGGTCTTGTCTATTACATAGGTGGTGTTTGGAACGGTACCTGTGCTTATATCAAACTCTGGTTTTATGCATCACCCCACCTCTCCTTCCCCCTTAAGCAGGCATAAGAGTGTTTTCTAAATGTGAGACACTGTTCTCTTTCCTAACTCAGTTCAAGTGTAGCCATGTTTACAGGATCTTCATAAGTGATATCTTATGATAAGTTTCTTTTTCTGTGTGACTTATTTCACTTAGAATCATCGTACCTGAATCCACCCATTTTGCTGCTACTGGTCTTATGACATTGATTTCATGGCTGAGGGATATTCCATCGTACGTAAGTACCACAATTTTTGAACCATTTTTATATTTCCTGGGATATTTAAGGTGTACCCAAGTTGAGGTCCTTGTAAGCAGTGCAGCCCTAAATTTTGGGGTGGCTCTGTCTTATTGATTTTCAGTTTTCCCAATGTATATTCCCTAGACTGGAAGTGCCCTTGGCTCTGTAGCTCTGTTCTTTACTTGTTTTAGGGAACACAATGCACTCCTCCAGAGAGGCAGTTGGCAATTTACATCCCGCCCATCAGCATAACAAGGCTCCCTGTTCTGCAGGGCCTGTCTTGCCTTTTTGGTTTTTACACATTTTGTGGATATCCCTTTTGACTGGTGGGAAGTGATACTTCTTTGTAGTGCAGATTTGCATTGCCCGCTTGCTTGCTTGGCCAAAAAGGGCGTATGCGTTTTCTCCTGAATATATTCAGGAGAAAACGAATACGCAATTTTTTGCCAAGTGCATCATTGTCGAAGTTGTGCCCCTCTTCCTGTGCTTTAAAGGCGATTGCAACGTACCTATTGAAATCTGTTTCCTGCTATTCTGCCTCGCATTCAAGTCCGCCTCGTTGCCTTCCCTCAACAGATTTTTGGACGATAGTTGTCCTTTATTACTCGGCCAGTTTGTGAATTGCTGTTCCCCTGAGCTCCATTTTTCAACTCGTTTTTGGTGAGCTGACCGCAAGTCCAAAATTTTTGTTCAGGAACTATGCAGTTTCCCGGTGGGGGGCTGAGACTTTGGTTAATTATTCTTCCTGCCGGGAAGTTAGAGTGATATGTGCCCGTTCAAATGCCTAACAGCTACTCTCTCATTGGTTCTCCCTCTTCCCTTTCATCCTCTGCCAAATTGGCAACCTGTGCGAACCAGGAGGTTTAAGGGGCTGTCTCTCCAAGTTGGGAGGTTGATAGTAAAGCAGATGGAAAGTCAAACCGGAGCACCAGTAGAGGGACTATTCGTTGCGTTTTAGAAATCTTTCGTATTCACAGTGTGTCCGTTCTCTAGGTTTCCGGTACATGTTATAACTGTAGTAATATTCCCTTCAATCTGGAGAGTTGGGACCCATGGAATGGGTGCCATGCATTATTGCTTTAAAGGGTCTGCATTTGCTCACCCAATCTCACCAATCCTCTCAGTCCCAAGTGTGCAGCCTTATGCCACATCCAGATGTCGTTGTAAATAGGGTCATTCCAGGTTTCATCAGAGACGTGAAGGAATTGTAAAGAATTTCCCAGTTTTTTTTTTTTTGTTTTTGAAATTCCTTTTTATAGTGGGTTTGAGCTGATTCTCCCTGCCATGTTTATGCCAGTCTAGACACACTTGATTCCCTTACGGAGACATATCAATACATAGGTTTTAAGATTCTTACTAGTCAGATATATTCCTCTGCGGGAAATATGGGGTTTTGAGTCCCTTTCACTGAGGAAGGTGTAGGTCTTGTCTATTCCATAGTTGGTTTTTGGAACGGTACCTGTGATGATATCAAACTCTGGTTTTATGCATCACCCCAACTCTCCTTCCACCTTAAGCAGGCATAAGAGTGTTTTCTAAAAGTGAGACACTGTTTTCTTTCCTAACTCAGTTCAAGTGTAGCCATGTTTACAGGATCTTCATAAGTGATATCTTATGATAAGTTTCTTTTTCTCTGTGACTTATTCCACTTAGAATCATCGTACCTGAATCCACCCATTTTGCTGCTACTGGTCTTATGACATTGATTTCATGGCTGAGGGATATTCCATCGTACGTAAGTACCACAATTTTTTGAACCATTTTTATATTTCCTGGGATATTTAAGGTGTACCCAAGTTGAGGTCCTTGTAAGCAGTGCAGCCCTAAATTTTGGGGTAGCTCTGTCTTATTGATTTTCAGTTTTCCCAAGGAATATTCCCTAGACTGGAAGTGCCCTTGGCTCTGTAGCTCTGTTGTTTACTTGTTTTAGGGAACACAATGCACTCCTCCAGAGAGGCAGTTGGCAATTTACATCCCGCCCATCAGCATAACAAGGCTCCCTGTTCTCCAGGGCCTGTCTTGCCTTTCTGGTTTTTACACATTTTGTGGGTGTCCCTTTTGACCGGTGGGAAGTGATACTTCTTTGTAGTGCAGATTTGCATTGTCCGCTTGCTTGCTTGGCCAAAAAGGGCGTATGCGTTTTCTCCTGAATATATTCAGGAGAAAACGCATACGCCCTTTTTGGCCAAGTGCATCATTGTCGAAGTTGTGCCCCTCTTCCTGTGCTTTAAAGGCGATTCCAACGTACCTCTTGAAATCTGTTTCCTGCTATTCTGCCTCGCTTTCAAGTCCGCCTCGTTGCCTACCCTCAAAAGATTTTTGGACGATAGTTGTCCTTTATTACTCGGCCAGTTTGTGAATTGCTGTGCCCCTGAGCTCCATTTCTCAACTCGTTTTTGGTGAGCTGACCGCAAGTCCAAAATTTTGGTTCAGGACCTATACTGGTTCCCGGTGGGTGGCTGAGACTTTGGTTAATTCTTCTTCCTGCCGGGAAATTACAGTGATATGTGCCCGTCCAAATGCCTAACAGCTCCTCTCTCATTGGTTCTCCCTCTTCACTTTCATCCTCTGCCAAATTGGCAACCTGTGCGAACCAGGAGGTTAAAGGGGCTCTCTCTACAAGTTGGGAGGTTGATAGTAAAGCAGATGGAAAGTCAAACCGGAGCACCAGGATATGGACTATTCGTTGAGTTTTAGAAACCTTTTGTATTCACAGTGTGTCCGTTCTCTAGGTTTCCGGTACATGTTATAACTGTAGTAATATTCCCTTCAACCTGGAGAGTTGGGACCCATGGAATGGGTGCCATGCATTATTACTTTAAAGCGTCTGCATTTGCTCACCAAATCTCACCAATCGTCTCAGTCCCAAGTGTCCAGCCTTATGCCACATCCAGCTGTCGTTGTAGATAGGGTCATTCCAGGGTTCATCAGAGACCCTGAAGGAATTGTAAAGAATTTCCCAGTTTTTTTGTTTTGTTTTTGAAATTCCTTTTTATAGTGGGTTTGAGCTGATTCTCACTGCCAAGTTTATGCCAGTCTAGACACACTTGATTCCCTTATGGAGACATATCAATATATAGGTTTTAAGATTCTTACTAGTCAGATATATTCCTCTGCGGGAAATATGGGGTTTTGAGTCCCTTTCACTGAGGAAGGTGTAGGTCTTGTCTATTCCATAGTTGGTTTTTGGAACGGTACCTGTGCTTATATCAATCTCTGGGTTTATGCATCACCCCACCTCTCCTTCCCCCTAAGAAGGCATAAGAGTGTTTTCTAAATGTGAGACACTGTTCTCTTTCCTAACTCAGTTCAAGTGTAGCCATGTTTACAGGATCTCCATAAGTGATATCTTATGATAATTTTTTTTTCTCTGTGACTTATTTCACTTAGAATCATCGTACCTGAATCTACCCATTTTGCTGCTACTGGTCTTATGACATTGATTTCATGGCTGAGGGATATTTCATCATACGTAAGTACCACAATTTTTTGAACCATTTTTATATTTCCTGGGATATTTAAGGTGTACCCAAGTTGAGGTCCTTGTAAGCAGTGCAGCCCGAAATTTTGGGGTGGCTCTGTCTTATTGATTTTCAGTTTTCCCAAGGTATATTCCATAGACTGGAAGTGCCCTTGGCTCTGTAGCTCTGTTCTTTACTTGTTTTAGGGAACACAATGCACTCCTCCAGAGAGGCAGTTGGCAATTTACATCCCGCCCATCAGCATAACAAGGCTCCCTGTTCTCCAGGGCCTGTCTTGCCTTTCTGGTTTTTACACATTTTGTGGATGTCCCTTTTGACCGGTGGGAAGTGATACTTCTTTGTAGTGCAGATTTGCATTGCCCGCTTGCTTGCTTGGCCAAAAAGGGCGTATGCGTTTTCTCCTGAATATATTCAGGAGAAAACGCATACGCCCTTTTTGGCCAAGTGCATCATTGTCGAAGTTGTGCCCCTCTTCCTGTGCTTTAAAGGCGATTCCTACGTACCTCTTGAAATCTGTTTCCTGCTATTCTGCCTCGCTTTCAAGTCCGCCTCGTTGCCTTCCCTCAACAGATTTTTGGACGATAGTTGTCCTTTATTACTCGGCCAGTTTGTGAATTGCTGTGCCCCTGAGCTCCTTTTCTCAACTCGTTTTTGGTGAGCTGACCGCAAGTCCAAAATTTTGGTTCAGGACCTATACTGGTTCCCGGTGGGTGGCTGAGACTTTGGTTAATTCTTCTTCCTGCCGGGAAATTACAGTGATATGTGCCCGTCCAAATGCCTAACAGCTACTCTCTCATTGGTTCTCCCTCTTCCCTTTCATCCTCTGCCAAATTGGCAACCTGTGCGAACCAGGAGGTTAAAGGGGCTGTCTCTCCAAGTTGGGAGGTTGATAGTAAAGCAGATGGAAAGTCAAACCGGAGCACCAGGAGAGGGACTATTCATTGAGTTTTAGAAACCTTTCGTATTCACAGTGTGTCCGTTCTCTAGGTTTCCGGTACATGTTATAACTGTAGTAATATTCCCTTCAACCTGGAGAGTTGGGGCCCATGGAATGGGTGCCATGCATTATTACTTTAAAGGGTCTGCATTTGCTCACAAAATCTCACCAATCGTCTCAGTCCCAAGTGTCCAGCCTTATGCCACATCCAGCTGTCGTTGTAGATAGGGTCATTCCAGGGTTCATCAGAGACCCTGAAGGAATTGCAAAGAATTTCCCAGTTTTTTTGGTTTGTTTTGGAAATTCCTTTTTATAGTGGGTTTGAGCTGATTCTCGCTGCCATGTTTATGCCAGTCTAGACACACTTGATTCCCTTACGGAGACATATCAATACATAGGTTTTAAGATTCTTACTAGTCAGATACATTCCTCTGAGGGATATATGGGGTTTTGAGTCCCTTTCACTGAGGAAGGTGTAGGTCTTGTCTATTCCATAGTTGGTTTTTGGAACGGTACCTGTGCTTATATCAAACTCTGGGTTTATGCATCACCCCACCTCTCCTTCCCCCTTAAACAGGCATAAGAGTGTTTTCTAAATGTGAGACATTCTTCTCTTTCCTAACTCAGTTCAAGTGTAGCCATGTTTACAGGATCTTAATAAGTGATATCTTATGATAAGTTTCTTTTTCTGTGCGACTTATTTCACTTACAATCATCCTACCTGAATCCACCCATTTTGCTGCTACTGGTCTTATGACATTGATTTCATGGCTGAAGGATATTCCATCGTACGTAAGTACCACAATTTTTTGAACCATTTTTATATTTCCGGGATATTTAAGGTGTACCCAAGTTGAGGTCCTTGTAAGCAGTGCAGCCCTAAATTTTGGGGTGGCTCTGTCTTATTGATTTTCAGTTTTCCCAAGGAATATTCCCTAGACTGGAAGTGCCCTTGGTTCTGTAGCTCTGTTGTTTACTTGTTTTAGGGAACACAATGCACTCCTCCAGAGAGGCAGTTGGCAATTTACATCCCGCCCATCAGCATAACAAGGCTCCCTGTTCTCCAGGGCCTGTCTTGCCTTTCTGGTTTTTACACATTTTGTGGATGTCCCTTTTGACCTGTGGGAAGTGATACTTCTTTGTAGTGTAGATTTGCATTGTCCGCTTGCTTGCTTGGCCAAAAAGGGCGTATGCGTTTTCTCCTAAATATATTCAGGAGAAAACGCATACGCCCTTTGGCCACGTGCATCATTCTCGAAGTTGTGCCCCTCTTCCTGTGCTTTAAAGGCGATTCCAACGTACCTCTTGAAATCTGTTTCCTGCTATTCTGCCTCGCTTTCAAGTCCGCCTCGTGGCCTTCCCTCAACAGATTTTTGGACGATAGTTGTCCTTTATTACTCGGCCAGTTTGTGAATTGCTGTGCCCCTGAGCTCCAATTTTCAACTCGTTTTTGGTGAGCTGACCGCAAGTCCAAAATTTTGGTTCAGGACATATACTGTTTCCCGGTGGGTGGCTGAGACTTTGGTTAATTCTTCTTCCTGCCGGGAAATTACAGTGATATGTGCCCGTCCAAATGCCTAACAGCTACTCTCTCATTGGTTCTCCCTCTTCCCTTTCATCCTCTGCCAAATTGGCAACCTGTGCGAACCAGGAGGTTAAAGGGGCTGTCTCTCCAATTTGGGAGGTTGATAGTAAAGCAGATGGAAAGTCAAACCGGAGCACCAGGATAGGGACTATTCGTTGAGTTTTAGAAACCTTTCGTATTCACAGTGTGTCCGTTCTCTAGGTTTCCGGTACATGTTATAACTGTAGTAATATTCCCTTCAACCTGGAGAGTTGGGACCCATGGAATGGGTGCCATGCATTATTACTTTAAAGGGTCTGCATTTGCTCACCAAATCTCACGAATCGTCTCAGTCCCAAGTGTCCAGCCTTATGCCACATCCAGCTGTCATTGTAGATAGGGTCATTCCAGGGTTCATCAGAGACCCTGAAGGAATTGTAAAGAATTTCCCAGTTTTTTTGTTTTGTTTCTGAAATTCCTTTTTATAGTGGGTTTGAGCTGATTCTCGCTGCCATGTTTATGCCAGTCTAGACACACTTGATTCCCTTATGGAGACATATCAATACATAGGTTTTAAGATTCTTACTAGTCAGATATATTCCTCTGCGGGAAATATGGGGTTTTGAGTCCCTTTCACTGAGGAAGGTGTAGGCCTTGTCTATTCTATAGTTGGTTTTTGGAACGGTACCTGTGCTTATATCAAACTCTGGGTTTATGCATCACCCCACCTCTCCTTCTCCCTTAAGCAGGCATAAGAGTGTTTTCTAAATGTGAGACACTGTTCTCTTTCCTAACTCAGTTCAAGTGTAGCCATGTTTACAGGATCTTCATAAGTGATATCTTATGATAAGTTTCTTTTTCTCTGTGACTTATTTCACTTAGAATCATCGTACCTGAATCCACCCATTTTGCTGCTACTGGTCTTATGACATTGATTTCATGGCTGAGGGATATTCCATCGTACGTAAGTACCACAATTTTTTGAACCATTTTTATATTTCCTGAGATATTTATGGTGTACCCAAGTTGAGGTCCTTGTAAGCAGTGCAGCCCGAAATTTTGGGGTGGCTCTGTCTTATTGATTTTCAGTTTTCCCAAGGAATATTCCCTAGACTGGAAGTGCCCTTGGCTCTGTAGCTCTGTTGTTTACTTGTTTTAGGGAACACAATGCACTCCTCCAGAGAGGCAGTTGGCAATTTACATCCCGCCCATCAGCATAACAAGGCTCCCTGTTCTCCAGGGCCTGTCTTGCCTTTCTGGTTTTTACACATTTTGTGGGTGTCCCTTTTGACCAGTGGGAAGTGATACTTCTTTGTAGTGCAGATTTGCATTGCCCCCTTGCTTGCTTGGCCAAAAAGGGCGTATGCATTTTCTCCTAAATATATTCAGGAGAAAACGCATACGCCCTTTTTGGCCAAGTGCATCATTGTCGAAGTTGTGCCCCTCTTCCTGTGCTTTAAAGGCGATTCCAACGTACCTCTTGAAATCTATTTCCTGCTATTCTGCCTCGCTTTCAAGTCCGCCTCGTTGCCTTCCCTCAACAGATTTTTGGACGATAGTTGTCCTTTATTACTCGGCCAGTTTGTGAATTGCTGTGCCCCTGAGCTCCATTTCTCAACTCGTTTTTGGTGAGCTGACCGCAAGTCCAAAATTTTGGTTCAGGACCTATACTGGTTCCCGGTGGGGGGCTGAGACTTTGGTTAATTCTTCTTCCTGCCTGGAAATTACAGTGATATGTGCCCGTCCAAATGCCTAACAGCTACTCTCTCATTGGTTCTCCCTCTTCCCTTTCACCCTCTGCCAAATTGGCAACCTGTGCAAACCAGGAGGTTAAAGGGGCTGTCTCTCCAAGTTGGGAGGATGATAGTAAAGCAGGTGTAAAGTCAAACCGGAGCACCAGGAGAGGGACTATTCGTTGAGTTTTAGAAACCTTTCATATTCACAGTGTGTCCGTTCTCTAGGTTTCCCGTACATGTTATATCTGTAGTAATATTCCCTTCAGCCTGGAGAGTTGGGACCCATGGAATGGGTGCCATGCATTATTGCTTTAAAGGGTCTGCATTTGCTCACCCAATCTCACCAATCCTCTCAGTCCCAAGTGTCCAGCCTTATGCCACATCCAGCTGTCGTTGTAGATACGGTCATTCCAGGTTTCATCAGAGACCCTGAAGGAATTGTAAAGAATTTCCCAGTTTTTTTGTTTTGTTTTTGAAATTCCTTTTTATAGTGGGTTTGAGCTGAATCTCGCTGCCATGTTTATGCCAGTCTAGACACACTTGATTCCCTTACGGAGACATATCAATACATAGGTTTTAAGATTCTTACTAGTCAGATATATTCCTCTGCGGGAAATATGGGGTTTTGAGTCCCTTTCACTGAGGAAGGTGTAGTTCTTGTCTATTCCATAGTTGGTTTTTGGAACGGTACTTGTGCTTATATCAAACTCTGGTTTTATGCATCACCCCACCTCTCCTTCCCCCTTAAGCAGGCATAAGAGTGTGTTCTAAATGTGAGACACTGTTCTCTTTCCTAACTCAGTTCAAGTGTAGCCATGTGTACAGGATCTTCATAAGTGATATCTTATGATAAGTTTATTTTTCTCTGTGACTTATTTCACTTAGAATCATCGTAACTGAATCCACCCATTTTGCTGCTACTGGTCTTATGACATTGATTTCATGGCTGAAGGATATTCCATCGTACGTAAGTACCACAATTTTTTGAACCATTTTTATATTTCCTAGGATATTTAAGGTGTACCCAAGTTGAGGTCCTTGTAAGCAGTGCAGCCCTAAATTTTGGGGTGGCTCTGTCTTATTGATTTTCAGTTTTCCAAAGGTATATTCCCTAGACTGGAAGTGCCCTTCTGCTCTGTAGCTCTGTTCTTTACTTGTTTTAGGGAACACAATGCACTCCTCCAGAGAGGCAGTTGGCAATTTACATGCCGCCCATCAGCATAACAAGGCTCCCTGTTCTCCAGGACCTGTCTTGCCTTTCTGGTTTTTACACATTTTGTGGATGTGTCTTTTGACCGGTGGGAAGTGATACTTCTTTGTAGTGCAGATTTGCATTGCCCGCTTGCTTGCTTGGCCAAAAAGGGCGTATGCGTTTTCTCCTGAATATGTTCAGGAGAAAACGCATACGCCCTTTTTGGCCAAGTGCATCATTGTCGAAGTTGTGCCCCTCTTCCTGTGCTTTAAAGGCGATTCCAACGTACCTCTTGAAATCTGTTTCCTGCTATTCTGCCTCGCTTTCAAGTCCGCCTCGTTGCCTTCCCTCAACAGATTTTTGGACGATAGTTGTCCTTTATTACTCGGCCAGTTTGTGAATTGCTGTGCCCCTGAGCTCCATTTTTCAACTTGTTTTTGGTGAGGTGACCGCAAGTCCGAAATTTTGGTTCAGGACCTATGCTGGTTCCCTGTGGGGGGCTGAGACTTTGGTTAATTCTTCTTCCTGCCGGGAAATTACAGTGATATGTGCCCGTTCAAATGCCTAACAGCTACTCTCTCATTGGTTCTCCCTTTTCCCTTTCATCCTCTGCCAAATTGGCAACCTGTGCGAACCAGGAGGTTAAAGGGGCTGTCTCTTCAAGTTGGGAGGTTGATAGTAAAGCAGATGGAAAGTCAAACAGGAACACCAGGAGAGGGACTATTCGTTGAGTTTTAGAAACCTTTCGTATTCACAGTGTGTCCGTTCTGTAGGTTTCCCGTACATGTTATAGCTGTACTAATATTCCCTTCAACCTGGAGAGTTGGGACCCATGGAATGGGTGCCAGGCATTTGTGCTTTAAAGGGTCTGCATTTGCTCACCCAATCTCACCAATCGTCTCAGTCCCAAGTGTCCAGCCTTATGCCACATCCAGCTGTCATTGTAGATAGGGTCATTCCAGGTTTCATCAGAGACCCTGAAGGAATTGTAAAGAATTTCCCAGTTTTTTTTGTGTTGTTTTTGAAATTCCTTTTTATAGTGGGTTTGAGCTGATTCTCGCTGCCATGTTTATGCCAGTCTAGACACACTTGATTCCCTTACGGAGACACATCAATACACAGGTTTTAACATTCTTACAAGTCAGATATATTCCCCTGTGGGAAATATGGTGTTTTGAGTCCCTTTCACTGAGGAAGGTGTAGGTCTTGTCTATTACATAGGTGGTGTTTGGAACGGTACCTGTGCTTATATCAAACTCTGGTTTTATGCATCACCCCACCTCTCCTTCCCCCTTAAGCAGGCATAAGAGTGTTTTCTAAATGTGAGACACTGTTCTCTTTCCTAACTCAGTTCAAGTGTAGCCATGTTTACAGGATCTTCATAAGTGATATCTTATGATAAGTTTCTTTTTCTGTGTGACTTATTTCACTTAGAATCATCGTACCTGAATCCACCCATTTTGCTGCTACTGGTCTTATGACATTGATTTCATGGCTGAGGGATATTCCATCGTACGTAAGTACCACAATTTTTGAACCATTTTTATATTTCCTGGGATATTTAAGGTGTACCCAAGTTGAGGTCCTTGTAAGCAGTGCAGCCCTAAATTTTGGGGTGGCTCTGTCTTATTGATTTTCAGTTTTCCCAATGTATATTCCCTAGACTGGAAGTGCCCTTGGCTCTGTAGCTCTGTTCTTTACTTGTTTTAGGGAACACAATGCACTCCTCCAGAGAGGCAGTTGGCAATTTACATCCCGCCCATCAGCATAACAAGGCTCCCTGTTCTGCAGGGCCTGTCTTGCCTTTTTGGTTTTTACACATTTTGTGGATGTCCCTTTTGACTGGTGGGAAGTGATACTTCTTTGTAGTGCAGATTTGCATTGCCCGCTTGCTTGCTTGGCCAAAAAGGGCGTATGCGTTTTCTCCTGAATATATTCAGGAGAAAACGAATACGCAATTTTTTGCCAAGTGCATCATTGTCGAAGTTGTGCCCCTCTTCCTGTGCTTTAAAGGCGATTCCAACGTACCTATTGAAATCTGTTTCCTGCTATTCTGCCTCGCATTCAAGTCCGCCTCGTTGCCTTCCCTCAACAGATTTTTGGACGATAGTTGTCCTTTATTACTCGGCCAGTTTGTGAATTGCTGTTCCCCTGAGCTCCATTTTTCAACTCGTTTTTGGTGAGCTGACCGCAAGTCCAAAATTTTTGTTCAGGAACTATGCAGTTTCCCGGTGGGGGGCTGAGACTTTGGTTAATTATTCTTCCTGCCGGGAAGTTAGAGTGATATGTGCCCGTTCAAATGCCTAACAGCTACTCTCTCATTGGTTCTCCCTCTTCCCTTTCATCCTCTGCCAAATTGGCAACCTGTGCGAACCAGGAGGTTTAAGGGGCTGTCTCTCCAAGTTGGGAGGTTGATAGTAAAGCAGATGGAAAGTCAAACCGGAGCACCAGTAGAGGGACTATTCGTTGCGTTTTAGAAATCTTTCGTATTCACAGTGTGTCCGTTCTCTAGGTTTCCGGTACATGTTATAACTGTAGTAATATTCCCTTCAATCTGGAGAGTTGGGACCCATGGAATGGGTGCCATGCATTATTGCTTTAAAGGGTCTGCATTTGCTCACCCAATCTCACCAATCCTCTCAGTCCCAAGTGTGCAGCCTTATGCCACATCCAGATGTCGTTGTAAATAGGGTCATTCCAGGTTTCATCAGAGACGTGAAGGAATTGTAAAGAATTTCCCAGTTTTTTTTTTTTTGTTTTTGAAATTCCTTTTTATAGTGGGTTTGAGCTGATTCTCCCTGCCATGTTTATGCCAGTCTAGACACACTTGATTCCCTTACGGAGACATATCAATACATAGGTTTTAAGATTCTTACTAGTCAGATATATTCCTCTGCGGGAAATATGGGGTTTTGAGTCCCTTTCACTGAGGAAGGTGTAGGTCTTGTCTATTCCATAGTTGGTTTTTGGAACGGTACCTGTGATGATATCAAACTCTGGTTTTATGCATCACCCCAACTCTCCTTCCACCTTAAGCAGGCATAAGAGTGTTTTCTAAAAGTGAGACACTGTTTTCTTTCCTAACTCAGTTCAAGTGTAGCCATGTTTACAGGATCTTCATAAGTGATATCTTATGATAAGTTTCTTTTTCTCTGTGACTTATTCCACTTAGAATCATCGTACCTGAATCCACCCATTTTGCTGCTACTGGTCTTATGACATTGATTTCATGGCTGAGGGATATTCCATCGTACGTAAGTACCACAATTTTTTGAACCATTTTTATATTTCCTGGGATATTTAAGGTGTACCCAAGTTGAGGTCCTTGTAAGCAGTGCAGCCCTAAATTTTGGGGTAGCTCTGTCTTATTGATTTTCAGTTTTCCCAAGGAATATTCCCTAGACTGGAAGTGCCCTTGGCTCTGTAGCTCTGTTGTTTACTTGTTTTAGGGAACACAATGCACTCCTCCAGAGAGGCAGTTGGCAATTTACATCCCGCCCATCAGCATAACAAGGCTCCCTGTTCTCCAGGGCCTGTCTTGCCTTTCTGGTTTTTACACATTTTGTGGGTGTCCCTTTTGACCGGTGGGAAGTGATACTTCTTTGTAGTGCAGATTTGCATTGTCCGCTTGCTTGCTTGGCCAAAAAGGGCGTATGCGTTTTCTCCTGAATATATTCAGGAGAAAACGCATACGCCCTTTTTGGCCAAGTGCATCATTGTCGAAGTTGTGCCCCTCTTCCTGTGCTTTAAAGGCGATTCCAACGTACCTCTTGAAATCTGTTTCCTGCTATTCTGCCTCGCTTTCAAGTCCGCCTCGTTGCCTACCCTCAAAAGATTTTTGGACGATAGTTGTCCTTTATTACTCGGCCAGTTTGTGAATTGCTGTGCCCCTGAGCTCCATTTCTCAACTCGTTTTTGGTGAGCTGACCGCAAGTCCAAAATTTTGGTTCAGGACCTATACTGGTTCCCGGTGGGTGGCTGAGACTTTGGTTAATTCTTCTTCCTGCCGGGAAATTACAGTGATATGTGCCCGTCCAAATGCCTAACAGCTCCTCTCTCATTGGTTCTCCCTCTTCACTTTCATCCTCTGCCAAATTGGCAACCTGTGCGAACCAGGAGGTTAAAGGGGCTCTCTCTACAAGTTGGGAGGTTGATAGTAAAGCAGATGGAAAGTCAAACCGGAGCACCAGGATATGGACTATTCGTTGAGTTTTAGAAACCTTTTGTATTCACAGTGTGTCCGTTCTCTAGGTTTCCGGTACATGTTATAACTGTAGTAATATTCCCTTCAACCTGGAGAGTTGGGACCCATGGAATGGGTGCCATGCATTATTACTTTAAAGCGTCTGCATTTGCTCACCAAATCTCACCAATCGTCTCAGTCCCAAGTGTCCAGCCTTATGCCACATCCAGCTGTCGTTGTAGATAGGGTCATTCCAGGGTTCATCAGAGACCCTGAAGGAATTGTAAAGAATTTCCCAGTTTTTTTGTTTTGTTTTTGAAATTCCTTTTTATAGTGGGTTTGAGCTGATTCTCACTGCCAAGTTTATGCCAGTCTAGACACACTTGATTCCCTTATGGAGACATATCAATATATAGGTTTTAAGATTCTTACTAGTCAGATATATTCCTCTGCGGGAAATATGGGGTTTTGAGTCCCTTTCACTGAGGAAGGTGTAGGTCTTGTCTATTCCATAGTTGGTTTTTGGAACGGTACCTGTGCTTATATCAATCTCTGGGTTTATGCATCACCCCACCTCTCCTTCCCCCTAAGAAGGCATAAGAGTGTTTTCTAAATGTGAGACACTGTTCTCTTTCCTAACTCAGTTCAAGTGTAGCCATGTTTACAGGATCTCCATAAGTGATATCTTATGATAATTTTTTTTTTCTCTGTGACTTATTTCACTTAGAATCATCGTACCTGAATCTACCCATTTTGCTGCTACTGGTCTTATGACATTGATTTCATGGCTGAGGGATATTTCATCATACGTAAGTACCACAATTTTTTGAACCATTTTTATATTTCCTGGGATATTTAAGGTGTACCCAAGTTGAGGTCCTTGTAAGCAGTGCAGCCCGAAATTTTGGGGTGGCTCTGTCTTATTGATTTTCAGTTTTCCCAAGGTATATTCCATAGACTGGAAGTGCCCTTGGCTCTGTAGCTCTGTTCTTTACTTGTTTTAGGGAACACAATGCACTCCTCCAGAGAGGCAGTTGGCAATTTACATCCCGCCCATCAGCATAACAAGGCTCCCTGTTCTCCAGGGCCTGTCTTGCCTTTCTGGTTTTTACACATTTTGTGGATGTCCCTTTTGACCGGTGGGAAGTGATACTTCTTTGTAGTGCAGATTTGCATTGCCCGCTTGCTTGCTTGGCCAAAAAGGGCGTATGCGTTTTCTCCTGAATATATTCAGGAGAAAACGCATACGCCCTTTTTGGCCAAGTGCATCATTGTCGAAGTTGTGCCCCTCTTCCTGTGCTTTAAAGGCGATTCCAACGTACCTCTTGAAATCTGTTTCCTGCTATTCTGCCTCGCTTTCAAGTCCGCCTCGTTGCCTTCCCTCAACAGATTTTTGGACGATAGTTGTCCTTTATTACTCGGCCAGTTTGTGAATTGCTGTGCCCCTGAGCTCCTTTTCTCAACTCGTTTTTGGTGAGCTGACCGCAAGTCCAAAATTTTGGTTCAGGACCTATACTGGTTCCCGGTGGGTGGCTGAGACTTTGGTTAATTCTTCTTCCTGCCGGGAAATTACAGTGATATGTGCCCGTCCAAATGCCTAACAGCTACTCTCTCATTGGTTCTCCCTCTTCCCTTTCATCCTCTGCCAAATTGGCAACCTGTGCGAACCAGGAGGTTAAAGGGGCTGTCTCTCCAAGTTGGGAGGTTGATAGTAAAGCAGATGGAAAGTCAAACCGGAGCACCAGGAGAGGGACTATTCATTGAGTTTTAGAAACCTTTCGTATTCACAGTGTGTCCGTTCTCTAGGTTTCCGGTACATGTTATAACTGTAGTAATATTCCCTTCAACCTGGAGAGTTGGGGCCCATGGAATGGGTGCCATGCATTATTACTTTAAAGGGTCTGCATTTGCTCACAAAATCTCACCAATCGTCTCAGTCCCAAGTGTCCAGCCTTATGCCACATCCAGCTGTCGTTGTAGATAGGGTCATTCCAGGGTTCATCAGAGACCCTGAAGGAATTGCAAAGAATTTCCCAGTTTTTTTGGTTTGTTTTGGAAATTCCTTTTTATAGTGGGTTTGAGCTGATTCTCGCTGCCATGTTTATGCCAGTCTAGACACACTTGATTCCCTTATGGAGACATATCAATACATAGGTTTTAATATTCTTACTAGTCAGATACATTCCTCTGAGGGATATATGGGGTTTTGAGTCCCTTTCACTGAGGAAGGTGTAGGTCTTGTCTATTCCATAGTTGGTTTTTGGAACGGTACCTGTGCTTATATCAAACTCTGGTTTTATGCATCACCCCACCTCTCCTTCCCCCTTAAACAGGCATAAGAGTGTTTTCTAAATGTGAGACATTCTTCTCTTTCCTAACTCAGTTCAAGTGTAGCCATGTTTACAGGATCTTAATAAGTGATATCTTATGATAAGTTTCTTTTTCTGTGCGACTTATTTCACTTACAATCATCCTACCTGAATCCACCCATTTTGCTGCTACTGGTCTTATGACATTGATTTCATGGCTGAAGGATATTCCATCGTACGTAAGTACCACAATTTTTTGAACCATTTTTATATTTCCGGGATATTTAAGGTGTACCCAAGTTGAGGTCCTTGTAAGCAGTGCAGCCCTAAATTTTGGGGTGGCTCTGTCTTATTGATTTTCAGTTTTCCCAAGGTATATTCCCTAGACTGGAAGTGCCCTTGGCTCTGTAGCTCTGTTGTTTACTTGTTTTAGGGAACACAATGCACTCCTCCAGAGAGGCAGTTGGCAATTTACATCCCGCCCATCAGCATAACAAGGCTCCCTGTTCTCCAGGGCCTGTCTTGCCTTTCTGGTTTTTACACATTTTGTGGATGTCCCTTTTGACCTGTGGGAAGTGATACTTCTTTGTAGTGTAGATTTGCATTGTCCGCTTGCTTGCTTGGCCAAAAAGGGCGTATGCGTTTTCTCCTAAATATATTCAGGAGAAAACGCATACGCCCTTTTTGGCCACGTGCATCATTCTCGAAGTTGTGCCCCTCTTCCTGTGCTTTAAAGGCGATTCCAACGTACCTCTTGAAATCTGTTTCCTGCTATTCTGCCTCGCTTTCAAGTCCGCCTCGTGGCCTTCCCTCAACAGATTTTTGGACGATAGTTGTCCTTTATTACTCGGCCAGTTTGTGAATTGCTGTGCCCCTGAGCTCCAATTTTCAACTCGTTTTTGGTGAGCTGACCGCAAGTCCAAAATTTTGGTTCAGGACATATACTGTTTCCCGGTGGGTGGCTGAGACTTTGGTTAATTCTTCTTCCTGCCGGGAAATTACAGTGATATGTGCCCGTCCAAATGCCTAACAGCTACTCTCTCATTGGTTCTCCCTCTTCCCTTTCATCCTCTGCCAAATTGGCAACCTGTGCGAACCAGGAGGTTAAAGGGGCTGTCTCTCCAATTTGGGAGGTTGATAGTAAAGCAGATGGAAAGTCAAACCGGAGCACCAGGATAGGGACTATTCGTTGAGTTTTAGAAACCTTTCGTATTCACAGTGTGTCCGTTCTCTAGGTTTCCGGTACATGTTATAACTGTAGTAATATTCCCTTCAACCTGGAGAGTTGGGACCCATGGAATGGGTGCCATGCATTATTACTTTAAAGGGTCTGCATTTGCTCACCAAATCTCACGAATCGTCTCAGTCCCAAGTGTCCAGCCTTATGCCACATCCAGCTGTCATTGTAGATAGGGTCATTCCAGGGTTCATCAGAGACCCTGAAGGAATTGTAAAGAATTTCCCAGTTTTTTTGTTTTGTTTCTGAAATTCCTTTTTATAGTGGGTTTGAGCTGATTCTCGCTGCCATGTTTATGCCAGTCTAGACACACTTGATTCCCTTATGGAGACATATCAATACATAGGTTTTAAGATTCTTACTAGTCAGATATATTCCTCTGCGGGAAATATGGGGTTTTGAGTCCCTTTCACTGAGGAAGGTGTAGGCCTTGTCTATTCTATAGTTGGTTTTTGGAACGGTACCTGTGCTTATATCAAACTCTGGGTTTATGCATCACCCCACCTCTCCTTCTCCCTTAAGCAGGCATAAGAGTGTTTTCTAAATGTGAGACACTGTTCTCTTTCCTAACTCAGTTCAAGTGTAGCCATGTTTACAGGATCTTCATAAGTGATATCTTATGATAAGTTTCTTTTTCTCTGTGACTTATTTCACTTAGAATCATCGTACCTGAATCCACCCATTTTGCTGCTACTGGTCTTATGACATTGATTTCATGGCTGAGGGATATTCCATCGTACGTAAGTACCACAATTTTTTGAACCATTTTTATATTTCCTGAGATATTTATGGTGTACCCAAGTTGAGGTCCTTGTAAGCAGTGCAGCCCGAAATTTTGGGGTGGCTCTGTCTTATTGATTTTCAGTTTTCCCAAGGAATATTCCCTAGACTGGAAGTGCCCTTGGCTCTGTAGCTCTGTTGTTTACTTGTTTTAGGGAACACAATGCACTCCTCCAGAGAGGCAGTTGGCAATTTACATCCCGCCCATCAGCATAACAAGGCTCCCTGTTCTCCAGGGCCTGTCTTGCCTTTCTGGTTTTTACACATTTTGTGGGTGTCCCTTTTGACCAGTGGGAAGTGATACTTCTTTGTAGTGCAGATTTGCATTGCCCCCTTGCTTGCTTGGCCAAAAAGGGCGTATGCATTTTCTCCTAAATATATTCAGGAGAAAACGCATACGCCCTTTTTGGCCAAGTGCATCATTGTCGAAGTTGTGCCCCTCTTCCTGTGCTTTAAAGGCGATTCCAACGTACCTCTTGAAATCTATTTCCTGCTATTCTGCCTCGCTTTCAAGTCCGCCTCGTTGCCTTCCCTCAACAGATTTTTGGACGATAGTTGTCCTTTATTACTCGGCCAGTTTGTGAATTGCTGTGCCCCTGAGCTCCATTTCTCAACTCGTTTTTGGTGAGCTGACCGCAAGTCCAAAATTTTGGTTCAGGACCTATGCTGGTTCCTGGTGGCTGGCTGAGACTTTGGTTAATTCTTCTTCCTGCCGGGACATTACAGTGAAATATGCCCGTCCTAATGCCTAACAGCTACTCTCTCATTGGTTCTCCCTCTTCCTTTTCATCCTCTGCCAAATTGGCAACCTGTGCGAACCAGGAGGTTAAAGGGGCTGTCTCTCCAAGTTGTGAGGTTGATAGTAAAGCAGATGGAAAGTCAAACCGGAGCACCAGGAGAGGGACTATTCGTTGAGTTTTAGAAACCTTTCATATTCACAGTGTGTCCGTTCTCTAGGATTCCGATACATGTTATAACTGTAGTAATATTCCCTTCAACCTGGAGAGTTGGGACCCATGGAATGGGTGCCATGCATTATTACTTTAAAGGGTCTGCATTTGCTCACCCAATCTCACCAATCCTCTCAGTCCCAAGTGTCCAGCCTTATGCCACATCCAGCTGTCATTGTAGATAGGGTCATTCCAGGTTTCATCAGAGACCCTGAAGGAATTGTAAAGAATTTCCCAGTTTTTTGTTTTGTTTTTGAAATTCCTTTTTATAGTGGGTTTGAGCTGATTCTCGCTGCCATGTTTATGCCAGTGTAGACACACTTGATTCCCTTACGGAGACATATCAATACATAGGTTTTAAGATTCTTACTAGTCAGATATATTCCTCTGCGGGAAATATGGGGTTTTGAGTCCCTTTCACTGAGGAAGGTGTAGGTCTTGTGTATTCCATAGTTGGTTTTTGGAACGGTACCTGTGCTTATATCAAACTCTGGGTTTATGCATCACCCCACCTCTCCTTCCCCCTTAAGCAGGCATAAGGGTGTTTTCTAAATGTGAGACAGTGTTCTCTTTCCTAACTCAGTTCAAGTGTAGCCATGTTTACAGGATCTTCATAAGTGATATCTTATGATAAGTTTCTTTTTCTCTGTGACTTATTTCACTTAGAATCATTGTACCTGAATCTACCCATTTTGCTGCTACTGGTCTTATGACATTGATTTCATGGCTGAGGGATATTCCATCGTACGTAAATACCACAATTTTTTGAACCATTTTTATATTTCCTGGGATATTTAAGGTGTACCCAAGTTGAGGTCCTTGTAAGCAGTGCAGCCCTAAATTTTGGGGTGGCTCTGTCTTATTGATTTTCAGTTTTCCCAAGGTATATTCCCTAGACTGGAAGTTCCCTTGGCCCTGTAGTTCAGTTCTTTACTTGTTTTAGGGAACACAATGCACTCCTCCAGATAGGCAGTTGGCAATTTACATCCCGCCCATCAGCATAACATGGCTCCTTGTTCTCCAGGGCCTGTCTTGCCTTTCTGGTTTTTACACATTTTGTGGATGTCCCTTTTGACCGGTGGGAAGTGATACTTCTTTGTAGTGCAGATTTGCATTGCCCGCTTGCTTGCTTGGCCAAAAAGGGCGTATGCGTTTTCTCCTGAATATATTCAGGAGAAAACGCATACGCCCTTTTTGGCCAAGTGCATCATTGTCGAAGTTGTGACCCTCTTCCTGTGCTTTAAAGGCGATTCCAACGTACCTCTTGAAATCTGTTTCCTGCTATTCTGCCTCGCTTTCAAGTCCGCCTCGTTTCCTTCCCTCAACAGGTTTTTGGATGATAGTTGTCCTTTATTACTCGGCCAGTTTGTGAATTGCTGTGCCCCTGAGCTCCATTTTTCAACTCGTTTTTGGTGAGCTGACCGCAAGTCCAAAATTTTGGTTCAGGACCTATACTGGTTCCCGGTGGGGGGCTGAGACTTTGGTTAATTCTTCTTCCTGCCGGGAAATTACAGTGATATGTGCCCGTCCAAATGCCTAACAGCTACTCTCTCATTGGTTCTCCCTCTTCCCTTTCATCCTCTGCCAAATTGGCAACCTGTGCGAGCCAGGAGGTTAAAGGGGCTGTCTCTCTAAGTTGGGAGGTTGATAGTAAAGCAGATGAAAAGTCAAACCGGAGCACCAGGAGAGGGACTATTCGTTGAGTTTTAGAAACCTTTCGTATTCACAGTGTGTCCGTTCTCTAGGTTTCCGGTACATGTTATAACTGTAGTAATATTCCCTTCAACCTGGAGAGTTGGGACCCATGGAATGGGTGCCATGCATTATTGCTTTAAAGGGTCTGCATTTGCTCACCAAATCTCACCAATCGTCTCAGTCCCAAGTGTCCAGCCTTATGCCACATCCAGCTGTCGTTGTAGATAGGGTCATTCCGGGGTTCATCAGAGACCCTGAAGGAATTGTAAAGAATTTCCCAGTTTTTTTGTTTTGTTTTTGAAATTCCTTTTTATAGTGGGTTTGAGCTGATTCTCGCTGCCATGTTTATGCCAGTCTAGACACACTTGATTCCCTTACGGAGACATATCAATACATAGGTTTTAAGATTCTTACTAGTCAGATATATTCCTCTGCGGGAAATATGGGGTTTTGAGTCCCTTTCACTGAGGAAGGTGCAGGTCTTGTCTACTCCATAGTTGGTTTTTGGAACGGTACCTGTGCTTATATCAAACTCTGGTTTTATGCATCAGCCCACCTCTCCTTCCCCCTTAAGCAGGCATAAGAGTGTTTTCTAAATGTGAGACACTGTTCTCTTTCCTAACTCAGTTCAAGTGTAGCCATGTTTACAGGATCTTCATAAGTGATATCTTATGATAAGTTTCTTTTTCTCTGTGACTTATTTCACTTAGAATCATCGTACCTGAATCCACCCATTTTGCTGCTACTGGTCTTATGACATTGATTTCATGGCTGAGGGATATTCCATCGTACGTAAATACCACAATATTTTGAACCATTTTTATATTTCCTGGGATATTTAAGGTGTACCCAAGTTGAGGTCCTTGTAAGCAGTGCAGCCCTAAATTTTGGGGTGGCTCTGTCTTATTGATTTTCAGTTTTCCCAAGGTATATTCCCTAGACTGGAAGTGCCCTTGGCTCTGTAGCTCTGTTCTTTACTTGTTTTAGGGAACACAATGCACTCCTCCAGAGAGGCAGTTGGCAATTTACATCCCGCCCATCATCATAACAAGGCTCCCTGTTCTCCAGGGCCTGTCTTGCCTTTCTGGTTTTTACACATTTTGTGGATGTCCCTTTTGACCGGTGGGAAGTGATACTTCTTTGTAGTGCAGATTTGCATTGCCCGCTTGCTTGCTTGGCCAAAAAGGGCGTATGCGTTTTCTCCTGAATATATTCAGGAGAAAACGCATACGCCCTTTTTGGCCAAATTCATCATTGTCGAAGTTGTGCCCCTCTTCCTGTGCTTTAAAGGCGATTCCAACGTACCTCTTGAAATCTGTTTCCTGCTATTCTGCCTCGCTTTCAAGTCCGCCTCGTTGCCTACCCTCAAAAGATTTTTGGACGATAGTTGTCCTTTATTACTCGGCCAGTTTGTGAATTGCTGTGCCCCTGAGCTCCATTTTTCAACTCGTTTTTGGTGAGCTGACTGCAAGTCCAAAATTTTGGTTCAGGACCTATGCTGGTTCCCGGTGGGGGGCTGAGACTTTGGTTAATTTTTCTTCCTGCCGGGAAGTTAGAGTGATATGTGCCCATTAAAATGCCTAACAGCTACTCTCTCATTGGTTCTCCCTCTTCCCTTTCATCCTCTGCCAATTTGGCAACCTGTGCGAACCAGAAGGTTAAAGGGGCTGTCTCTCCAAGTTGGGAGGTTGATAGTAAAGCAGATGGAAAGTCAAACCGGAGCACCAGGAGAGGGACTATTCGTTGAGTTTTAGAAACCTTTCGTATTCACAGTGTGTCCGTTCTATAGGTTTCCCGTACATGTTATAACTGTAGTAATATTCCCTTCAAACTGGAGAGTTGGGACCCATGGAATGGTGCCATGCATTATTGCTTTAAAGGGTCTGCATTTGCTCACCCAATCTCACCAATCGTCTCAGTCCCAAGTGTCCCTACTTATGCCACTTCCAGCTGTCATTGTAGATAGGGTCATTCCAGGTTTCTTCAGAGACCCTGAAGGAATTGTAAAGAATTTCCCAGTTTTTTTTGTTTTGTTTTTGAAATTCCTTTTTATAGTGGGTTTGAGCTGATTCTTGCTGCCATGTTTACGCCAGTCTAGACACACTTGATTCCCTTATGGAGACATATCAATACATAAGTTTTAAGATTCTTACTAGTCAGATATATTCATCTGCGGGAAATATGGCGTTTTGAGTCCCTTTCACTGAGTAAGGTGTAGGTCTTGTCTATTCCATAGTTGGTTTTTGGAACGGTACCTGTGCTTATATTAAACTCTGGTTTTATGCATCACTCCACCTCTCCTTCCCCCTTAAGCAGGCATAAGAGTGTTTTCTAAATGTGAGACACTGTTCTCTTTACTAACTAAGTTCAAGTGTAGCCATGTTTACAGGATCATCATAAGTGATATCTTATGATAAGTTTCTTTTTCTGTGTGACTTATTTCACTTAGAATAATCATACCTGAATCCAACCATTTTGCTGCTACTGGTCTTATGACATTGATTTCATGCCTGAGGTATATTCCATCGTACGTAAGTACCACAATTTTTTGAACCATTTTTATATTTCCTGGGATATTTAATGTGTACCCAAGTTGAGGTCCTTTTAAGCAGTGCAGCCCTAAATTTTGGGGTGGCTCTGTCTTATTGATTTTCAGTTTTCCCAAGGTATATTCCCTAGACTGAATGTGCCCTTGGCTCTGTAGCTCGGTTCTTTACTTTTTTTAGGGAATACAATGTACTCCTCCAGAGAGGCAGTTGGCAATTTACATCCCGTCCATCAGCATAACAAGGCTCCCTGTTCTGCAGGGCCTGTCTTGCCTTTTTGGTTTTTACACATTTTGTGGATGTCCCTTTTGACCGGTGGGAAGTGATACTTCTTTGTAGTGCAGATTTGCATTGCCCGCTTGCTTGCTTGGTCAAAAAGGGCGTATGCGTTTTCTCCTGAATATATTCAGGAGAAAACGCATACGCAATTTTTTGCCAAGTGCATCATTGTCGAAGTTGTGCCCCTCTTCCTGTGCTTTAAAGGCGATTCCAACGTACCTATTGAAATCTGTTTCCTGCTATTCTGCCTCGCATTCAAGTCCGCCTCGTTGCCTTCCCTCAACAGATTTTTGGACGATAGTTGTCCTTTATTACTCGGCCAGTTTGTGAATTGCTGTTCCCCTGAGCTCCATTTTTCAACTCGTTTTTGGTGAGCTGACCGCAAGTCCAAAATTTTTGTTCAGGAACTATGCTGTTTCCCGGTGGGGGGCTGAGACTTTGGTTAATTATTCTTCCTGCCGGGAAGTTAGAGTGATATGTGCCCGTTCAAATGCCTAACAGCTACTCTCTCATTGGTTCTCCCTCTTCCCTTTCATCCTCTGCCAAATTGGAAACCTGTGCGAACCAGGAGGTTTAAGGGGCTGTCTCTCCAAGTTGGGAGGTTGATAGTAAAGCAGATGGAAAGTCAAACCGGAGCACCATTAGAGGGACTATTCGTTGCGTTTTAGAAACCTTTCGTATTCACAGTGTGTCCATTCTCTAGGTTTCCGGTACATGTTATAACTGTAGTAATATTCCCTTCAACCTGGAGAGTTGGGACCCATGGAATGGGTGCCATGCATTATTGCTTTAAAGGGTCTGCATTTGCTCACCCAATCTCACCAATCCTCTCAGTCCCAAGTGTGCAGCCTTATGCCACATCCAGCTGTCATTGTAGATAGGGTCATTCCAGGTTTCATCAGAGACCCTGAAGGAATTGTAAAGAATTTTCCAGTTTTTTTTGTTTTCTTTTTGAAATTCCTTTTTATAGTGGGTTTGAGCTGATTCTCGCTGCCATGTTTATGCCAGTCTAGACACACTTGATTCCCTTACGGAGACATATAAATACATAGGTTTTAACATTTTTACAAGTCAGATATATTCCCCTGTGGGAAATATGGGGTTTTGAGTCCCTTTCACTGAGGAAGGTGTAGGTCTTGTCTATTCCATAGTTGGTGTTTGGAACGGTACCTGTGCTTATATCAAACTCTGGTTTTATGCATCACCCCACCTCTCCTTCCCCCTTAAGCAGGCATAAGAGTGTTTTCTAAATGTGAGACACTGTTCTCTTTCCTAACTCAGTTCAAGTGTAGCCATGTTTACAGGATCTTCATAAGTGATATCTTATGATAAGTTTCTTTTTCTCTGTGACTTATTTCACTTAGAATCATCGTACCTGAATCCACCCATTTTGCTGCTACTGGTCTTATGACATTGATTTCATGGTTGAGGGATATTCCATCGTACGTAAGTACCACAATTTTTTGAACCATTTTTATATTTCCTGGGATATTTAAGGTGTACCCAAGTTGAGGTCCTTGTAAGCAGTGCAGCCCGAAATTTTGGGGTGGCTCTGTCTTATTGATTTTCAGTTTTCCCAAGGTATATTCCCTAGACTGGAAGTGCCCTTGGCTCTGTAGCTCTGTTCTTTACTTGTTTTAGGGAACACAATGCACTCCTCCAGAGAGGCAGTTGGCAATTTACATCCCGCCCATCAGCATAACAAGGCTCCCTGTTCTCCAGGGCCTGTCTTGCCTTTCTGGTTTTTACACATTTTGTGGATGTCCCTTTTGACTGGTGGGAAGTGATACTTCTTTGTAGTGCAGATTTGCATTGCTCGCTTGCTTGCTTGGCCAAAAAGGGCGTATGCGTTTTCTCCTGAATATATTCAGGAGAAAACGCATACGCCCTTTTTGGCCAAGTGCATCATTGTCGAAGTTGTGCCCCTCTTCCTGTGCTTTAAAGGCGATTCCAACGTACCTCTTGAAATCTGTTTCCTGCTATTCTGCCTCGCTTTCAAGTCCGCCTCGTTGCCTACCCTCAAAAGATTTTTGGACGATAGTTGTCCTTTATTACTCGGCCACTTTGTGAATTGCTGTGCCCCTGAGCTCCATTTCTCAACTCGTTTTTGGTGAGCTGACCGCAAGTCCAAAATTTTGGTTCAGGACCTATACTGGTTCCCGGTGGGTGGCTGAGACTTTGGTTAATTCTTCTTCCTGCCGGGAAATTACAGTGATATGTGCCCGTCCAAATGCCTAACAGCTACTCTCTCATTGGTTCTCCCTCTTCCCTTTCATCCTCTGCCAAATTGGCAACCTGTGCGAACCAGGAGGTTAAAGGGGCTGTCTCTCCAAGTTGGGAGGTTGATAGTAAAGCAGATGGAAAGTCAAACTGGAGCACCAGGATAGGGACTATTCGTTGAGTTTTAGAAACCTTTTGTATTCACAGTGTGTCTGTTCTCTAGGTTTCCGGTACATGTTATAACTGTAGTAATATTCCCTTCAACCTGGAGAGTTGGGACCCATGGAATGGGTGCCATGCATTATTACTTTAAAGGGTCTGCATTTGCTCACCAAATCTCACCAATCGTCTCAGTCCCAAGTGTCCAGCCTTATGCCACATCCAGCTGTCGTTGTAGATAGGGTCATTCCAGGGTTCATCAGAGACCCTCAAGGAATTGTAAAGAATTTCCCAGTTTTTTTGTTTTGTTTTTGAAATTCCTTTTTATAGTGGGTTTGAGCTGATTCTCACTGCCATGTTTATGCCAGTCTAGACACACTTGATTCCCTTACGGAGACATATCAATATATAGGTTTTAAGATTCTTACTAGTCAGATATATTCCTCTGTGGGAAATATGGGGTTTTGAGTCCCTTTCACTGAGGAAGGTGTAGGTCTTGTCTATTCCATAGTTGGTTTTTGGAATGGTACCTGTGCTTATATCAAACTCTGGGTTTATGCATCACCCCACCTCTCCTTCCCCCTTAAGACGGCATAAGAGTGTTTTCTAAAGGTGAGACACTGTTCTCTTTCCTAATTCAGTTCAAGTGTAGCCATGTTTACAGGATCTCCATAAGTGATATCTTATGATAATTTTTTTTTTCTCTGTGACTTATTTCACTTAGAATCATCGTACCTGAATCTACCCATTTTGCTGCTACTGGTCTTATGACATTGATTTCATGGCTGAGGGATATTTCATCGTACGTAAATACCACAATTTTTTGAACCATTTTTATATTTCCTGGGATATTTAAGGTGTACCCAAGTTGAGGTCCTTGTAAGCAGTGCAGCCCGAAATTTTGGGGTGGCTCTGTCTTATTGATTTTCAGTTTTCCCAAGGTATATTCCATAGACTGGAAGTGCCCTTGGCTCTGTAGCTCTGTTCTTTACTTGTTTTAGGGAACACAATGCACTCCTCCATAGAGGCAGTTGGCAATTTACATCCCGCCCATCAGCATAACAAGGCTCCCTGTTCTCCAGGGCCTGTCTTGCCTTTCCGGTTTTTACACATTTTGTGGATGTCCCTTTTGACCGGTGGGAAGTGATACTTCTTTGTAGTGCAGATTTGCATTGCCCGCTTGCTTGCTTGGCCAAAAAGGGCGTATGCGTTTTCTCCTGAATATATTCAGGAGAAAACGCATATGCCCTTTTTGGCCAAGTGCATCATTGTCGAAGTTGTGCCCCTCTTCCTGTGCTTTAAAGGCGATTCTAACGTACCTCTTGAAATCTGTTTCCTGCTATTCTGCCTCGCTTTCAAGTCCGCCTCGTTGCCTTCCCTCAACAGATTTTTGGACGATAGTTGTCCTTTATTACTCGGCCAGTTTGTGAATTGCTGTGCCCCTGAGCTCCATTTCTCAACTCGTTTTTGGTGAGCTGACCGCAAGTCCAAAATTTTGGTTCAGGACCTATACTGGTTCCCGGTGGGTGGCTGAGACTTTGGTTAATTCTTCTTCCTGCCGGGAAATTACAGTGATATGTGCCCGTCCAAATGCCTAACAGCTACTCTCTCATTGGTTCTCCCTCTTCCCTTTCATCCTCTGCCAAATTGGCAACCTGTGCGAACCAGGAGGTTAAAGGGGCTGTCTCTCCAATTTGGGAGGTTGATAGTAAAGCAGATGGAAAGTCAAACCGGAGCACCAGGATAGGGACTATTCGTTGAGTTTTAGAAACCTTTCGTATTCACAGTGTGTCCGTTCTCTAGGTTTCCGGTACATTTTATAACTGTAGTAATATTCCCTTCAACCTGGAGAGTTGGGACCCATGGAATGGGTGCCATGCATTATTACTTTAAAGGGTCTGCATTTGCTCACCAAATCTCACGAATCGTCTCAGTCCCAAGTGTCCAGCCTTATGCCACATCCAGCTGTCATTGTAGATAGGGTCATTCCAGGGTTCATCAGAGACCCTGAAGGAATTGTAAAGAATTTCCCAGTTTTTTTGTTTTGTTTTTGAAATTCCTTTTTATAGTGGGTTTGAGCTGATTCTCGCTGCCATGTTTATGCCAGTCTAGACACACTTGATTCCCTTATGGAGACATATCAATACATAGGTTTTAAGATTCTTACTAGTCAGATATATTCCTCTGCGGTAAATATGGGGTTTTGAGTCCCTTTCACTGAGGAAGGTGTAGGCCTTGTCTATTCTATAGTTGGTTTTTGGAACGGTACCTGTGCTTATATCAAACTCTGGGTTTATGCATCACCCCACCTCTCCTTCCTCCTTAAGCAGGCATAAGAGTGTTTTCTAAATGTGAGACACTGTTCTCTTTCCTAACTCAGTTCAAGTGTAGCCATGTTTACAGGATCTTCATAAGTGATATCTTATGATAAGTTTCTTTTTCTCTGTGACTTATTTCACTTAGAATCATCGTACCTGAATCCACCCATTTTGCTGCTACTGGTCTTATGACATTGATTTCATGGCTGAGGGATATTCCATCGTACGTAAGTACCACAATTTTTTGAACCATTTTTATATTTCCTGGGATATTTAAGGTGTACCCAAGTTGAGGTCCTTGTAAGCAGTGCAGCCCGAAATTTTGGGGTGGCTCTGTCTTATTGATTTTCAGTTTTCCCAAGGTATATTCCATAGACTGGAAGTGCCCTTGGCTCTGTAGCTCTGTTCTTTACTTGGTTTAGGGAACACAATGCACTCCTCCAGAGAGGCAGTTGGCAATTTACATCCCGCCCATCAGCATAACAAGGCTCCCTGTTCTCCAGGGCCTGTCTTGCCTTTCTGGTTTTTACACATTTTGTGGATGTCCCTTTTGACTGGTGGGAAGTGATACTTCTTTGTAGTGCAGATTTGCATTGCTCGCTTGTTTGCTTGGCCAAAAAGGGCGTATGGGTTTTCTCCTGAATATATTCAGGAGAAAACGCATACGCCCTTTTTGGCCAAGTGCATCATTGTCGAAGTTGTGCCCCTCTTCCTGTGCTTTAAAGGCGATTCCAACGTACCTCTTGAAATCTGTTTCCTGCTATTCTGCCTCGCTTTCAAGTCCGCCTCGTTGCCTACCCTCAAAAGATTTTTGGACGATAGTTGTCCTTTATTACTCGGCCACTTTGTGAATTGCTGTGCCCCTGAGCTCCATTTCTCAACTCGTTTTTGGTGAGCTGACCGCAAGTCCAAAATTTTGGTTCAGGACCTATACTGGTTCCCGGTGGGTGGCTGAGACTTTGGTTAATTCTTCTTCCTGCCGGGAAATTACAGTGATATGTGCCCGTCCAAATGCCTAACAGCTACTCTCTCATTGGTTCTCCCTCTTCCCTTTCATCCTCTGCCAAATTGGCAACCTGTGCGAACCAGGAGGTTAAAGGGGCTGTCTCTCCAAGTTGGGAGGTTGATAGTAAAGCAGATGGAAAGTCAAACCGGAGCACCAGGATAGGGACTATTCGTTGAGTTTTAGAAACCTTTTGTATTCACAGTGTGTCCGTTCTCTAGGTTTCCGGTACATGTTATAACTGTAGTAATATTCCCTTCAACCTGGAGAGTTGGGACCCATGGAATGGGTGCCATGCATTATAACTTTAAAGGGTCTGCATTTGCTCACCAAATCTCACCAATCGTCTCAGTCCCAAGTGTCCAGCCTTATGCCACATCCAGCTGTCGTTGTAGATAGGGTCATTCCAGGGTTCATCAGAGACCCTGAAGGAATTGTAAAGAATTTCCCAGTTTTTTTGTTTTGTTTTTGAAATTCCTTTTTATAGTGGGTTTGAGCTGATTCTCACTGCCATGTTTATGCCAGTCTAGACACACTTGATTCCCTTACGGAGACATATCAATATATAGGTTTTAAGATTCTTACTAGTCAGATATATTCCTCTGAGGGATATATGGGGTTTTGAGTCCCTTTCACTGAGGAAGGTGTAGGTCTTTTCTATTCCATAGTTGGTTTTTGGAACGGTACCTGTGCTTATATCAAACTCTGGGTTTATGCATCACCCCACCTGTCCTTCCCCCTTAAGAAGGCATAAGAGTGTTTTCTAAATGTGAGACACTGTTCTCTTTCCTAACTCAGTTCAAGTGTAGCCATATTTACAGGATCTTAATAAGTGATATCTTATGATAAGTTTCTTTTTCTGTGCGACTTATTTCACTTAGAATCATCGTACCTGAATCCACCCATTTTGCTGCTACTGGTCTTATGACATTGATTTCATGGCTGAGGGATATTCCATCGTACGTAAGTACCACAATTTTTTGAACCATTTTTATATTTCCTGGGATATTTAAGGTGTACCCAAGTTGAGGTCCTTGTAAGCAGTGCAGCCCTAAATTTTGGGGTGGCTCTGTCTTATTGATTTTCAGTTTTCCCAAGGTATATTCCCTAGACTGGAAGGGCCCTTGGCTCTGTAGCTCTGTTCTTTACTTGTTTTAGGGAACACAATGCACTCCTCCAGAGAGGCAGTTGGCAATTTACATCCCGCCCATCAGCATAACAAGGCTCCCTGTTCTCCAGGGCCTGTCTTGCCTTTCTGGTTTTTACACATTTTGTGGATGTCCCTTTTGACCAGTGGGAAGTGATACTTCTTTGTAGTGCAGATTTGTATTGCCCTCTTGGTTGCTTGGCCAAAAAGGGCGTATGCGTTTTCTCCTGAATATATTCAGGAGAAAACGCATACGCCCTTTTTGGCCAAGTGCATCATTGTCGAAGTTGTGCCCCTCTTCCTGTGCTTTAAAGGCGATTCCAACGTACCTCTTGAAATCTGTTTCCTGCTATTCTGCCTCGCTTTCAAGTCCGCCTCGTTGCCTTCCCTCAACAGATTTTTGGACGATAGTTGTCCTTTATTACTCGGCCAGTTTGTGAATTGCTGTGCCCCTGAGCTCCATTTTTCAACTCGTTTTTGGTGAGCTGACCGCAAGTCCAAAATTTTGGTTCAGGACCTATACTGGTTCCCGGTGGGTGGCTGAGACTTTGGTTAATTCTTCTTCCTGCCGGGAAATTACAGTGATATGTGCCCGTCCAAATGCCTAACAGCTACTCTCTCATTGGTTCTCCCTCTTCCCTTTCATCCTCTGCCAAATTGGCAACCTGTGCGAACCAGGAGGTTAAAGGGGCTGTCTCTCCAAGTTGGGAGGTTGATAGTAAAGCAGATGGAAAGTTAAACCGGAGCACCAGGAGAGGGACTATTCGTTGAGTTTTAGAAACCTTTCGTATTCACAGTGTGTCCGTTCTCTAGGATTCCGATACATGTTATAACTGTAGTAATATTCCCTTCAACCTGGAGAGTTGGGACCCATGGAATGGGTGCCTTGCATTATTGCTTTAAAGGGTCTGCATTTGCTCACCCAATCTCACCAATCCTCTCATTCCCAAGTGTCCAGCCTTATGCCACATCCAGCTGTCGTTGTAAATAGGGTCATTCCAGGGTTCATCAGAGACCCTGAAGGAATTGTAAATAATTTCCCAGTTTTTTTGTTTTGTTTTTGAAATTCCTTTTTATAGTGGGTTTGAGCTGATTCTCGCTGCCATGTTTATGCCAGTCTAGACACACTTGATTCCCTACGAAGACATATCAATCTATAGGTTTTAAGATTCTTACTAGTCAGATATATTCCTCTGCAGGAAATATGGAGTTTTGAGTCCCTTTCACTGAAGAAGGTGTAGGTCTTGTCTATTCCATAGTTGGTTTTTGGAACGGTACCTGTGCTTATATCAAACTCTGGTTTTATGCATCACCCCACCTCTCCTTCCCCCTTAAGCAGGCATAAGAGTGTTTTCTAATTGTGAGACACTGTTCTCTTTCCTAACTCAGTTCAAGTGTAGCCATGTTTACAGGATCTTCATAAGTGATATCTTATGATAAGTTTCTTTTTCTGTGTGACTTATTTCACTTAGAATCATCCTAGCTGAATCCACCCATTTTGCTGCTACTGGTCTTATGACATTGATTTCATGGCTGAAGGATATTCCATCGTACGTAAGTACCACAATTTTTTGAACCATTTTTATATTTCCTGGGATATTTAAGGTGTACCCAAGTTGAGGTCCTTGTAAGCAGTGCAGCCCTAAATTTTGGGGTGGCTCTGTCTTATTGATTTTCAGTTTTCCCAAGGAATATTCCCTAGACTGGAAGTGCCCTTGGCTCTGTAGCTCTGTTGTTTACTTGTTTTAGGGAACACAATGCACTCCTCCAAAGAGGCAGTTGGCAATTTACATCCCGCCCATCAGCATAACAAGGCTCCCTGTTCTCCAGGGCCTGTCTTGCCTTTCTGGTTTTTACACATTTTGTGGATGTCCCTTTTGACCGGTGGGAAGTGATACTTCTTTGTAGTGTAGATTTGCATTGTCCGCTTGCTTGCTTGGCCCAAAAGGGCGTATGCGTTTTCTCCTAAATATATTCAGGAGAAAACGCATACGCCCTTTTTGGCCACGTGCATCATTGTCGAATTTGTGCCCCTCTTCCTGTGCTTTAAAGGCGATTCCAACGTACCTCTTGAAATCTGTTTCCTGCTATTCTGCCTCGCTTTCAAGTCCGCCTCGTGGCCTTCCCTCAACAGATTTTTGGACGATAGTTGTCCTTTATTACTCGGCCAATTTGTGAATTGCTGTGCCCCTGAGCTCCATTTCTCAACTCGTTTTTGGTGAGCTGACCGCAAGTCCAAAATTTTGGTTCAGGACCTATACTGGTTCCCGGTGGGTGGCTGAGACTTTGGTTAATTCTTCTTCCTGCCGGGAAATTACAGTGATATGTGCCCGTCCAAATGCCTAACAGCTACTCTCTCATTGGTTCTCCCTCTTCCCTTTCATCCTCTGCCAAATTGGCAACCTGTGCGAACCAGGAGGTTAAAGGGGCTGTCTCTCCAATTTGGGAGGTTGATAGTAAAGCAGATGGAAAGTCAAACCGGAGCACCAGGATAGGGACTATTCGTTGAGTTTTAGAAACCTTTTGTATTCACAGTGTGTCCGTTCTCTAGGTTTCCGGTACATGTTATAACTGTAGTAATATTCCCTTCAACCTGGAGAGTTGGGACCCATGGAATGGGTGCCATGCATTATTACTTTAAAGGGTCTGCATTTGCTCACCAAATCTCACGAATCGTCTCAGTCCCAAGTGTCCAGCCTTATGCCACATCCAGCTGTCATTGTAGATAGGGTCATTCCAGGGTTCATCAGAGACCCTGAAGGAATTGTAAAGAATTTCCCAGTTTTTTTGTTTTGTTTTTGAAATTCCTTTTTATAGTGGGTTTGAGCTGATTCTCGCTGCCATGTTTATGCCAGTCTAGACACACTTGATTCCCTTATGGAGACATATCAATACATAGGTTTTAAGATTTTTACTAGTCAGATATATTCCTCTGCGGGAAATATGGGGTTTTGAGTCCCTTTCACTGAGGAAGGTGTAGGCCTTGTCTATTCTATAGTTGGTTTTTGGAACGGTACCTGTGCTTATATCAAACTCTGGGTTTATGCATCACCCCACCTCTCCTTCCTCCTTAAGCAGGCATAAGAGTGTTTTCTAAATTTGAGACACTGTTCTCTTTCCTAACTCAGTTCAAGTGTAGCCATGTTTACAGGATCTTCATAAGTGATATCTTATGATAAGTTTCTTTTTCTCTGTGACTTATTTCACTTAGAATCATCGTACCTGAATCCACCCATTTTGCTGCTACTGGTCTTATGACATTGATTTCATGGCTGAGGGATATTCCATCGTACGTAAGTACCACAATTTTTGAACCATTTTTATATTTCCTGGGATATTTAAGGTGTACCCAAGTTGAGGTCCTTGTAAGCAGTGCAGCCCGAAATTTTGGGGTGGCTCTGTCTTATTGATTTTCAGTTTTCCCAAGGTATATTCCATAGACTGGAAGTGCCCTTGGCTCTGTAGCTCTGTTCTTTACTTGTTTTAGGGAACACAATGCACTCCTCCAGAGAGGCAGTTGGCAATTTACATCCCGCCCATCAGCATAACAAGGCTCCCTGTTCTCCAGGGCCTGTCTTGCCTTTCTGGTTTTTACACATATTGTGGGTGTCCCTTTTGACCGGTGGGAAGTGATACTTCTTTGTAGTGCAGATTTGCATTGCCCCCTTGCTTGCTTGGCCAAAAAGGGCATATGCATTTTCTCCTGAATATATTCAGGAGAAAACGCATACGCCCTTTTTGGCCAAGTGCATCATTGTCGAAGTTGTGCCCCTCTTCCTGTGCTTTAAAGGCGATTCCAACGTACCTCTTGAAATCTATTTCCTGCTATTCTGCCTCGCTTTCAAGTCCGCCTCGTTGCCTTCCCTCAACAGATTTTTGGACGATAGTTGTCCTTTATTACTCGGCCAGTTTGTGAATTGCTGTGCCCCTGAGCTCCATTTCTCAACTCGTTTTTGGTGAGCTGACCGCAAGTCCAAAATTTTGGTTCAGGACCTATACTGGTTCCCGGTGGGGGGCTGAGACTTTGGTTAATTCTTCTTCCTGCCGGGAAATTGCAGTGATATGTGCCCGTCCAAATGCCTAACAGCTACTCTCTCATTGGTTCTCCCTCTTCCCTTTCATCCTCTGCCAAATTGGCAACCTGTGCGAACCAGGAGGTTAAAGGGGCTGTCTCTCCAAGTTGGGGGGTTGATAGTAAAGCAGATGGAAAGTCAAACCGGAGCACCAGGAGAGGGACTATTCGTTGAGTTTTAGAAACCTTTCGTATTCACCTTGGGTCCGTTCTCTAGGTTTCCGGTACATGTTATAACTGTAGTAATATTCCCTTCAACCTGGAGAGTTGGGACACATGGAATGGGTGCCATGCATTATTACTTTAAAGGGTCTGCATTTGCTCACAAAATCTCACCAATCGTCTCAGTCCCAAGTGTCCAGCCTTATGCCACATCCAGCTGTCGTTGTAGATAGGGTCATTCCAGGGTTCATCAGAGACCCTGAAGGAATTGCAAAGAATTTCCCAGTTTTTTTGGTTTGTTTTTGAAATTCCTTTTTATAGTGGGTTTGAGCTGATTCTCGCTGCCATGTTTATGCCAGTCTAGACACACTTGATTCCCTTACGGAGACATATCAATACATAGGTTTTAAGATTCTTACTAGTCAGATACATTCCTCTGAGGGATATATGGGGTTTTGAGTCCCTTTCACTGAGGAAGGTGTAGGTGTTGTCTATTCCATAGTTGGTTTTTGGAACGGTACCTGTGCTTATATCAAACTCTGGGTTTATGCATCACCCCACCTCTCCTTCCCCCTTAAACAGGCATAAGAGTGTTTTCTAAATGTGAGACATTCTTCTCTTTCCTAACTCAGTTCAAGTTTAGCCATGTTTACAGGATCTTAATAAGTGATATCTTATGATAAGTTTCTTTTTCTGTGCGACTTATTTCACTTAGAATCATCCTACCTGAATCCACCCATTTTGCTGCTACTGGTCTTATGACATTGATTTCATGGCTGAGGGATATTCCATCGTACAAAAGTACCACAATTTTTTGAACCATTTTTATATTTCCTGGGATATTTAAGGTGTACCCAAGTTGAGGTCCTTGTAAGCAGTGCAGCCCTAAATTTTGGGGTGGCTCTGTCTTATTGATTTTCAGTTTTCCCAAGGAATATTCCCTAGACTGGAAGTGCCCTTGGCTCTGTAGCTCTGTTGTTTACTTGTTTTAGGGAACACAATGCACTCCTCCAGAGAGGCAGTTGGCAATTTACATCCCGCCCATCAGCATAACAAGGCACCCTGTTCTCCAGGGCCTGTCTTGCCTTTCTGGTTTTTACACATTTTGTGGACGTCCCTTTTGACCGGTGGGAAGTGATACTTCTTTGTAGTGTAGATTTGCATTGTCCGCTTGCTTGCTTGGCCAAAAAGGGCGTATGCGTTTTCTCCTAAATATATTCAGGAGAAAACGCATACGCCCTTTTTGGCCACGTGCATCATTGTCGAAGTTGTGCCCCTCTTCCTGTGCTTTAAAGGCGATTCCAACGTACCTCTTGAAATCTGTTTCCTGCTATTCTGCCTCGCTTTCAAGTCCGCCTCGTTGCCTTCCCTCAACAGATTTTTGGACGATAGTTGTCCTTTATTACTCGGCCAGTTTGTGAATTGCTGTGCCCCTGAGCTCCATTTCTCAACTCGTTTTTGGTGAGCTGACCGCAAGTCCAAAATTTTGGTTCAGGACCTATACTGGTTCCCGGTGGGTGGCTGAGACTTTGGTTAATTCTTCTTCCTGCCGGGAAATTACAGTGATATGTGCCCGTCCAAATGCCTAACAGCTACTCTCTCATTGGTTCTCCCTCTTCCCTTTCATCCTCTGCCAAATTGGCAACCTGTGCGAACCAGGAGGTTAAAGGGGCTGTCTCTCCAATTTGGGAGGTTGATAGTAAAGCATATGTAAAGTCAAACCGGAGCACCAGGATAGGGACTATTCGTTGAGTTTTAGAAACCTTTTGTATTCACAGTGTGTCCGTTCTCTAGGTTTCCGGTACATGTTATAACTGTAGTAATATTCCCTTCAACCTGGAGAGTTGGGACCCATGGAATGGGTGCCATGAATTATTACTTTAAAGGGTCTGCATTTGCTCACCAAATCTCACGAATCGTCTCAGTCCCAAGTGTCCAGCCTTATGCCACATCCAGCTGTCATTGTAGATAGGGTCATTCCAGGGTTCATCAGAGACCCTGAAGGAATTGTAAAGAATTTCCCAGTTTTTTTGTTTTGTTTTTGAAATTCCTTTTTATAGTGGGTTTGAGCTGATTCTCGCTGCCATGTTTATGCCAGTCTAGACACATTGATTCCCTTATGGAGACATATCAATACATAGGTTTTAAGATTCTTACTAGTCAGATATATTCCTCTGCGGGAAATATGGGGTTTTGAGTCCCTTTCACTGAGGAAGGTGTAGGCCTTGTCTATTCTATAGTTGGTTTTTGGAACGGTACCTGTGCTTATATCAAACTCTGGGTTTATGCATCACCCCACCTCTCCTTCCTCCTTAAGCAGGCATAAGAGTGTTTTCTAAATGTGAGACACTGTTCTCTTTCCTAACTCAGTTCAAGTGTAGCCATGTTTACAGGATCTTCATAAGTGATATCTTATGATAAGTTTCTTTTTCTCTGTGACTTATTTCACTTAGAATCATCGTACCTGAATCCACCCATTTTGCTGCAACTGGTCTTATGACATTGATTTCATGGCTGAGGGATATTCCATCGTACGTAAGTACCACAATTTTTTGAACCATTTTTATATTTCCTGGGATATTTAAGGTGTACCCAAGTTGAGGTCCTTGTAAGCAGTGCAGCCCTAAATTTTGGGGTGGCTCTGTCTTATTGATTTTCAGTTTTCCCAAGGTATATTCCATAGACTGGAAGTGCCCTTGGCTCTGTAGCTCTGTTCTTTACTTGTTTTAGGGAACACAATGCACTCCTCCAGAGAGGCAGTTGGCAATTTACATCCCGCCCATCCGCATAACAAGGCTCCCTGTTCTCCAGGGCCTGTCTTGCCTTTCTGGTTTTTACACATTTTGTGGGTGTCCCTTTTGACCGGTGGGAAGTGATACTTCTTTGTAGTGCAGATTTGCATTGCCCCCTTGCTTGCTTGGCCAAAAACGGCATACGCATTTTCTCCTGAATATATTCAGGAGAAAACGCATACGCCCTTTTTGGCCAAGTGCATCATTGTCGAAGTTGTGCCCCTCTTCCTGTGCTTTAAAGGCGATTCCAACGTACGTCTTGAAATCTATTTCCTGCTATTCTACCCCGCTTTAAAGTCCGCCTCGTTGCCTTCCCTCAACAGATTTTTGGACGATAGTTGTCCTTTATTACTCGGCCAGTTTGTGAATTGCTGTGCCCCTGAGCTCCATTTCTCAACTCGTTTTTGGTGAGCTGACCGCAAGTCCAAAATTTTGGTTCAGGACCTATGCTGGTTCCCGGTGGGTGGCTGAGACTTTGGTTAATTCTTCTTCCTGCCGGGACATTACAGTGAAATATGCCCGTCCTAATGCCTAACAGCTACTCTCTCATTGGTTCCCCCTCTTCCTTTTCATCCTCTGCCAAATTGGCAACCTGTGCGAACCAGGAGGTTAAAGGGGCTGTCTCTCCAAGTTGGGAGGTTGATAGTAAAGCAGATGGAAAGTCAAACCGGAGCACCAGGAGAGGGACTATTCGTTGAGTTTTAGAAACCTTTCGTATTCACAGTGTGTCCGTTCTCTAGGATTCCGATACATGTTATAACTGTAGTAATATTCCCTTCAACCTGGAGAGTTGGGACCCATGGAATGGGTGCCATGCATTATTACTTTAAAGGGTCTGCATTTGCTCACCCAATCTCACCAATCCTCTCGGTCCCAAGTGTCCAGCCTTATGCCACATCCAGCTGTCGTTGTAGATAGGGTCATTCCAGGCTTCATCAGAGACCCTGAAGGAATTGTAAAGAATTTCCCAGTTTTTTTGTTTTGTTTTTGAAATTCCTTTTTATAGTGGGTTTGAGCTGATTCTCGCTGCCATGTTTATGCCAGTCTAGACACACTTGATTCCCTTACGGAGACATATCAATCCATAGGTTGTAAGATTATTACTAGTCAGATATATTCCTCTGCGGGAAATATGGGGTTTTGAGTCCCTTTCACTGAGGAAGGTGTAGGTCTTGTCTATTCCATAGTTGGTTTCTGGAACGGTACCTGTGCTTATATCAAACTCTGGGTTTATGCATCACCCCACCTCTCCTTCCCCCTTAAGCAGGCATAAGAGTGTTTTCTAAATGTGAGACACTGTTCTCTTTCCTAACTCAGTTCAAGTGTAGCCATGTTTACAGGATCTTCATAAGTGATATCTTATGATAAGTTTCTTTCTCTGTGACTTATTTCACTTAGAATCATCGTACCTGAATCTACCCATTTTGCTGCTACTGGTCTTATGACATTGATTTCATGGCTGAGGGATATTCCATCGTACGTAAGTACCACAATTTTTTGAACCATTTTTATATTTCCTGGGATATTTAAGATGTACCAAAGTTGAGGTCCTTGTAAGCAGTGCAGCCCTAAATTTTGGGGTGGCTCTGTCTTATTGATTTTCAGTTTTCCCAAGGTATATTCCCTAGACTGGAAGTGCCCTTGGCTCTGTAGCTCTGTTCTTTACTTGTTTTAGGGAACACAATTCCCTCCTCCAGAGAGGCAGTTGGCAATTTACATCCCGCCCATCAGCATAACAAGGCTCCCTGTTCTCCAGGGCCTGTCTTGCCTTTCTGGTTTTTACACATTTTGTGGATGTCCCTTTTGACCGGAGAGAAGTGATACTTCTTTGTAGTGCAGATTTGCATTGCCCGCTTGCTTGCTTGGCCAAAAAGGGCGTATGCGTTTTCTCCTGAATATATTCAGGAGAAAACGCATACGCCCTTTTTGGCCAAGTGCATCATTGTCGAAGTTGTGCCCCTCTTCCTGTGCTTTAAAGGCGATTCCAACGTACCTCTTGAAATCTGTTTCCTGCTATTCTGCCTCGCTTTCAAGTCCGCCTCGTTGCCTTCCCTCAACAGATTTTTGGATGATAGTTGTCCTTTATTACTCGGCCAGTTTGTGAATTGCTGTGCCCCTGAGCTCCATTTTTCAACTCGTTTTTGGTGAGCTGACCGCAAGTCCAAAATTTTGGTTCAGGACCTATACTGGTTCCAGGTGGGTGGCTGAGACTTTGGTTAATTCTTCTTCCTGCCGGGAAATTACAGTGATATGTGCCCGTCCAAATGCCTAACAGCTACTCTCTCATTGGTTCTCCCTCTTCCCTTTCATCCTCTGCCAAATTGGCAACCTGTGCGAATCAGGAGGTTAAAGGGGCTGTCTCTCCAAGTTGGGAGGTTGATAGTAAAGCAGATGGAAAGTCAAACTGGAGCACCAGGAGAGGGACTATTCGTTGAGTTTTAGAAACCTTTCGTATTCACAGTGTGTCCGTTCTCTAGTTTTCCGGTACATGTTATAACTGTAGTAATATTCCCTTCAACCTGGAGAGTTGGGACCCATGGAATGGGTGCCATGCATTATTGCTTTAAAGGGTCTGCATTTGCTCACCAAATCTCACCAATCGTCTCAGTCCCAAGTGTCCAGCCTTATGCCACATCCAGCTGTCGTTGTAGATAGGGTCATTCCAGGTTTCATCAGAGACCCTGAAGGAATTGTAAAGAATTTCCCAGTTTTTTGTTTTGTTTTTGAAATTCCTTTTTATAGTGGGTTTGAGCTGATTCTCGCTGCCATGTTTATGCCAGTCTAGACACACTTGATTCCCTTACGGAGACATATCAATACATAGGTTTTAAGATTCTTACTAGTCAGATATATTCCTCTGCGGGAAATATGGGGTTTTGAGTCCCTTTCACTGAGGAAGGTGCAGGTCTTGTCTATTCCATAGTTGATTTTTGGAACGGTACCTGTTCTTATATCAAACTCTGGGTTTATGCATCACCCCACCTCTCCTTCCCCCTTAAGCAGGCATAAGGGTGTTTTCTAAATGTGAGACACTGTTCTCTTTCCTAACTCAGTTCAAGTGTAGCCATGTTTACAGGATCTTCATAAGTGATATCTTATGATAAGTTTCTTTTTCTCTGTGACTTATTTCACTTAGAATCATTGTACCTGAATCTACCCATTTTGCTGCTACTGGTCTTATGACATTGATTTCATGGCTGAGGGATATTCCATCGTACGTAAATACCACAATTTTTTGAACCATTTTTATATTTCCTGGGATATTTAAGGTGTACCCAAGTTGAGGTCCTGGTAAGCAGTGCAGACCTAAATTTTGGGGTGGCTCTGTCTTATTGATTTTCAGTTTTCCCAAGGTATATTCCCTAGACTGGAAGTGCCCTTGGCCCTGTAGTTCAGTTCTTTACTTGTTTTAGGGAACACAATGCACTCCTCCAGAGAGGCAGTTGGCAATTTACATCCCGCCCATCAGCATAACAAGGCTCCCTGTTCTCCAGGGCCTGTCTTGCCTTTCTGGTTTTTACACATTTTGTGGATGTCCCTTTTGACCGGTGGGAAGTGATACTTCTTTGTAGTGCAGATTTGCATTGCCCGCTTGCTTGCTTGGCCAAAAAGGGCGTATGCGTTTTCTCCTGAATATATTCAGGAGAAAACGCATACGCCCTTTTTGGCCAAGTGCATCATTGTCGAAGTTGTGCCCCTCTTCCTGTGCTTTAAAGGCGATTCCAACGTACCTCTTGAAATCTGTTTCCTGCTATTCTGCCTCGCTTTCAAGTCCGCCTCGTTTCCTTCCCTCAACAGGTTTTTGGATGATAGTTGTCCTTTATTACTCGGCCAGTTTGTGAATTGCTGTGCCCCTGAGCTCCATTTTTCAACTCGTTTTTGGTGAGCTGACCGCAAGTCCAAAATTTTGGTTCAGGACCTATACTGGTTCCCGGTGGGTGGCTGAGACTTTGGTTAATTCTTCTTCCTGCCGGGAAGTTAGAGTGATATGTGCCCGACCAAATACCTATCAGCTACTCTCTCATTGGTTCTCCCTCTTCCCTTTCATCCTCTGCCAAATTGGAGACCTGTGTGAACCAGGAAGTTGAAGGGGCTGTCTCTCCAAGTTAGGAGATTGATAGTAAAGCAGATGGAAAGTCAAACCGGAGCACCAGGAGAGTGACTATTCGTTGAGTTTTAGAAACCTTTCATATTCACAGTGTGTCCGTTCTATAGGTTTCTCGTACATGTTAAAACTGTAGTAATATTCCCTTCAACCTGGAGAGTTGGGACCCATGGAATGGGTGCCATGCATTATTGCTTTAAAGGGTCTGCATTTGCTCACCCTATCTCACCAATCCTCTCAGTCCCAAGTGTCCAGCCTTATGCCACATCCAGCTGTCGTTGTAGATAGGGTCATTCCAGGTTTCATCAGAGACCCTGAAGGAATTGTAAAGAATTTCCCTGTTTTTTTGTTTTGTTTTTGAAATTCCTTTTTATAGTGTGTTTGAGCTGATTCTCGCTGCCATGTTTATGCCAGTCTAGACACACTTGATTCCCTTACGGAGACATATCAATACATAGGTTTTAAGATTCTTACTAGTCAGATATATTCCTCTGCGGGAAATATGGGGTTTTGAGTCCCTTTCACTGAGGAAGGTGCAGGTCTTGTCTATTCCATAGTTGGTTTTTGGAACGGTACCTGTGCTTATATCAAACTCTGGTTTTATGCATCACCCCACCTCACCTTCCCCCTTAAGCAGGCATAAGTGTGTTTTCTAAATGTGAGACATTCTTCTCTTTCCTAACTCAGTTCAAGTGTAGCCATGTTTACAGGATCTTCATAAGTGATATCCTATGATAAGTATCTTTTTCTGTGCGACTTATTTCACTTAGAATCATCGTACCTGAATCCACCCATTTTGCTGCTACTGGTCTTATGACATTGATTTCATGGCTGAGGGATATTCCATCGTATGTAAGTACCACAATTTTTTGAACCATTTTTATATTTCCTGGGATATTTAAGGTGTACCCAAGTTGAGGTCCTTGTAAGCAGTGCAGCCCTAAATTTTGGGGTGGCTCTGTCTTATTGATTTTCAGTTTTCCCAAGGTATATTCCCTAGACTGGAAGTGCCCTTGGCTCTGTAGCTCTGTTCTTTACTTGTTTTAGGGAACACAATGCACTCCCCCAGAGAGGCAGTTGGCAATTTACATCCCGCCCATCAGCATAACAAGGCTCCCTGTTCTCCAGGGCCTGTCTTGCCTTTCTGGTTTTTACACATTTTGTGGATGTCCCTTTTGACCGGTGGGAAGTGATACTTCTTTGTAGTGCAGATTTGCATTGTCCGCTTGCTTGCTTGGCCAAAAAGGGCGTATGCGTTTTCTCCTGAATATATTCAGGAGAAAACGCATACGCCCTTTTTGGCCAAGTGCATCATTGTCGAAGTTGTGCCCCTCTTCCTGTGCTTTAAAGTCAATTCCAACGTATGTCTTGAAATCTGTTTCCTGCTATTCTGCCTCGCTTTCAAGTCCGCCTCGTTGCCTTCCCTCAACTGATTTTTGGACGATAGTTGTCCTTTATTACTCGGCCAGTTTGTGAATTGCTGTGCCCCTGAGCTCCATTTTTCAACTCGTTTTTGGTGAGCTGACCGCAAGTCCAATATTTTGGTTCAGGACCTATACTGGTTCCCGGTGGGTGGCTGAGACTTTGGTTAATTATTCTTCCTGCCGGGAAATTACAGTGATATGTGCCCGTCCAAATGCCTAACAGCTACTCTCTCATTGGTTCTCCCTCTTCCCTTTCATCCTCTGCCAAATTGGCAACCTGTGCGAACCAGGAGGTTAAAGGGGCTGTCTCTCCATGTTGGGAGGTTGATAGTAAAGCAGATGGAAAGTTAAACCGGAGCTCCAGGAGAGGGACTATTCATTGAGATTTAGAAACATTTCGTATTTACAGTGTGTCCGTTTTCTAGGATTCCGATACATGTTATAACTGTAGTAATATTCCCTTCAACCTGGGGAGTTGGGACCCATGGAATGGGTGCCATGCATTATTGCTTTAAAGGGTCTGCATTTGCTCACCCAATCTCACCAATCCTCTCAGTCCCAAGTGTCCAGCCTTATGCCACATCCAGCTGTCGTTGTAAATATGGTCATTCCAGGTTTCATCAGAGACCCTGAAGGAATTGTAAAGAATTTCCCAGTTTTTTTGTTTTGTTTTTGAAATTCCTTTTTATAGTGGGTTTGAGCTGATTCTTGCTGCCATGTTTATGCCAGTCTAGACACAGTTGATTCCCTACGGAGGCATATCAATCTATAGGTTTTAATATTCTTACTAGTCAGATATATTCCTCTGCGGGAAATATGGGGTTTTGAGTCCCTTTCACTGAGGAAGGTGTAGGTCTTGTCTATTCCATAGTTGGTTTTTGGAACGGTACCTGTGCTTATATCAAACTCTGGTTTTATGCATCACCCCACCTGTCATTCCCCCTTAAGCAGGCATAAGAGTGTTTTCTAATTGTGAGACACTGTTCTCTTTCCTAACTCAGTTCAAGTGTAGCCATGTTTACAGGATCTTCATAAGTGATATCTTATGATAAGTTTCTTTTTCTCTGTGACTTATTTCACTTAGAATCATCGTACCTGAATCCACCCATTTTGCTGCTACTTGTCTTATGACATTGACTTCATGGCTGAGGGATATTCCATCGTACGTAAGTACCACAATTTTTTGAACCATTTTTATATTTCCTGGGATATTTAAGGTGTACCCAAGTTGAGGTCCTTGTAAGCAGTGCAGCCCTAAATTTTGGGGTGGCTCTGTCTTATTGATTTTCAGTTTTCCCAAGGAATATTCCCTAGACTGGAAGTGCCCTTGGCTCTGTAGCTCTGTTCTTTACTTGTTTTAGGGAACACAATGCACTCCTCCAGAGAGGCAGTTGGCAATTTACATCCCGCTCATCCGCATAACAATGCTCCCTGTTCTCCAGGGCCTGTCTTGCCTTTCTGGTTTTTACACATTTTGTGGATGTCCCTTTTGACCGGTGGGAAGTGATACTTCTTTGTAGTGCAGATTTGCATTGCCCGCTTGCTTGCTTGGCCAAAAAGGGCGTATGCGTTTTCTCCTGAATATATTCAGGAGAAAACGCATACGCCCTATTTGGCCAAGTGCATCATTGTCGAAGTTGTGCCCCTCTTCCTGTGCTTTAAAGGCGATTCCAACGTACCTCTTGAAATCTGTTTCCTGCTCTTCTGCCTCGCTTTCAAATCCGCCTCGTTGCCTTCCCTCAACAGATTTTTGGATGATAGTTGTCCTTTATTACTCGGCCAGTTTGTGAATTTCTGTGCCCCTGAGCTCCATTTTTCAACTCGTTTTTGGTGAGCTGACCGCAAGTCCAAAATTTTGGTTCAAGACCTATACTGGTTCCCAGTGGGTGGCTGAGACTTTGGTTAATTCTTCTTCCTGCCGGGAAATTACAGTGATATGTGCCCCTTCAAATGCCTAACAGCTACTCTCTCATTGGTTCTCCCTCTTCCCTTTCATCCTCTGCCAAATTGGCAACCTGTGCGAATCAGGAGGTTAAAGGGGCTGTCTCTCCACGTTGGGAGGTTGATAGTAAAGCAGATGGAAAGTCAAACCGGAGCACCAGGATAGGGACTATTCGTTGAGTTTTAGAAACCTTTCGTATTCACAGTGTGTCCGTTCTCTAGGTTTCCGGTACATGTTATAACTGTAGTAATATTCCCTTCCACCTGGAGAGTTGGGACCCATGGAATGGGTGCCATGCATTATTGCTTTAAAGGGTCTGCATTTGCTCACCAAATCTCAACAATCGTCTCAGTCCCAAGTGTCCAGCCTTATGCCACATCCAGCTGTCGTTGTAGATAGGGTCATTCCAGGGTTCATCAGAGACCCTGAAGGAATTGTAAAGAATTTCCCAGTTTTTTTGTTTCGTTTTTGAAATTCCTTTTTATAGTGGGTTTGAGCTGATTCTCGCTGCCATGTTTATGCCAGTCTAGACACACTTGATTCCCTTACGGAGACATATCAATCCATAGGTTTTAAGATTCTTACTAGTCAGATATATTCCTCTCCGGGAAATATGGGGTTTTGAGTCCCTTTCACTGAATAAGGTGTAGGACTTGTCTATTCCATACTTGGTTTTTGGAACGGTACCTGTGCTTATATCAAACTCTGGTTTTATGCATCACCCCACCTCTCCTTCCCCCTTAAGCAGGCATAAGAGTGTTTTCTAAATGTGAGACACTGTTCTCTTTCCTAACTCAGTTCAAGTGTAGCCATGTTTACAGGATCTTCATAAGTGATATCTTATGATAAGTTTCTTTTTCTCTGTGACTTATTTCACTTAGAATCATCGTAGCTGAATCTACCCATTTTGCTGCTACTGGTCTTATGACATTGATTTCATGGCTGAGGGATATTCCATCGTACATAAGTACCACAATTTTTTGAACCATTTTTATATTTCCTGGGATATTTAAGGTGTACCCAAGTTGAGGTCCTTGTAAGCAGTGCAGCCCTAAATTTTGGGGTGGCTCTGTCTTATTGATTTTCAGTTTTCCCAAGGTATATTCCCTAGACTGGAAGTGCCCTTGGCTCTGTAGCTCTGTTCTTTACTTGTTTTAGGGAACACAATGCACTCCTCCAGAGAGGCAGTTGGCAATTTACATCCCGCCCATCAGCATAACAAGGCTCCCTGTTCTCCAGGGCCTGTCTTGCCTTTCTGGTTTTTACACATTTTGTGGATGTCCCTTTTGACCGGTGGGAAGTGATACTTCTTTGTAGTGCAGATTTGCATTGCAGGCTTGCTTGCTTGGCCAAAAAGGGCGTATGCGTTTTCTCCTGAATATATTCAGGAGAAAACGCATACGCCCTTTTTGGCCAAGTGCATCATTGTCGAAGTTGTGCCCCTCTTCCTGTGCTTTAAAGGCGATTCCAACGTACCTCTTGAAATCTGTTTCCTGCTTTTCTGCCTCGCTTTCAAGTCCGCCTCGTTGCCTTCCCTCAACAGATTTTTGGATGATAGTTGTCCTTTATTACGCGGCCAGTTTGTGAATTGCTGTGCCCCTGAGCTCCATTTTTCAACTCGTTTTTGGTGAGCTGACCGCAAGTCCAAAATTTTGGTTCAGGACCTATACTGGTTCCCGGTGGGTGGCTGAGACTTTGGTTAATTCTTCTTCCTGCCGGGAAATTACAGTGATATGCGCCCATCCAAATGCCTAACAGCTACTCTCTCATTGGTTCTCCCTCTTCCCTTTCATCCTCTGCCAAATTGGCAAACTGTGCGAACCAGGAGGTTAAAGGGGCGGTCTCTCTAAGTTGGGAGGTTGATAGTAAAGCAGATGGAATGTCAAACTGGAGCACCAGGAGAGGGACTATTCGTTGAGTTTTAGAAACCTTTCGTATTCACAGTGTGTCCGTTCTCTAGGTTTCCGGTACATGTTATAACTGTAGTAATATGCCCTTCAACCTGGAGAGTTGGGACCCATGGAATGGGTGCCATGCATTATTGCTTTAAAGGGTCTGCATTTGCTCACCAAATCTCACCAATCGTCTCAGTCCCAAGTGTCCAGCCTTATGCCACATCCAGCTGTCGTTGTAGATAGGGTCATTCCAGGGTTCATCAGAGACCCTGAAGGAATTGTAAAGAATTTCCCAGTTTTTTTGTTTTGTTTTTGAAATTCCTTTTTATAGTGGGTTTGAGCTGATTCTCGCTGCCATGTTTATGCCAGTCTAGACACACTTGATTCCCTTACGGAGACATATCAATCCATAGGTTTTAAGATTCTTACTAGTCAGATATATTCCTCTCCGGGAAATATGGGGTTTTGAGTCCCTTTCACTGAGGAAGGTGCAGGTCTTGTCTATTCCATAGTTGGTTTTTGGAACGGTACCTGTGCTTATATCAAACTCTGGGTTTATGCATCACCCCACCTCTCCTTCCCCCTTAAGCAGGCATAAGAGTGTTTTCTAAATGTGAGACATTCTTCTCTTTCCTAACTCAGTTCAAGTGTAGCCATGTTTACAGGATCTTCATAAGTGATATCCTATGATAAGTATCTTTTTCTGTGCGACTTATTTCACTTAGAATCATCGTACCTGAATCCACCCATTTTGCTGCTACTGGTCTTATGACATTGATTTCATGGCTGAGGGATATTCCATCGTATGTAAGTACCACAATTTTTTGAACCATTTTTATATTTCCTGGGATATTTAAGGTGTACCCAAGTTGAGGTCCTTGTAAGAAGTGCAGCCCTAAATTTTGGGGTGGCTCTGTCTTATTGATTTTCAGTTTTCCCAAGGTATATTCCCTAGACTGGAAGTGCCCTTGGCTCTGTAGCTCTGTTCTTTACTTGTTTTAGGGAACACAATGCACTCCCCCAGAGAGGCAGTTGTCAATTTACATCCCGCCCATCAGCATAACAAGGCTCCCTGTTCTCCAGGGCCTGTCTTGCCTTTCTGGTTTTTACACATTTTGTGGAAGTCCCTTTTGACTGGTGGGAAGTGATACTTCTTTGTAGTGCAGATTTGCATTGTCCGCTTGCTTGCTTGGCCAAAAAGGTCGTATGCGTTTTCTCCTGAATATATTCAGGAGAAAACGCATACGCCCTTTTTGGCCAAGTGCATCATTGTCGAAGTTGTGCCCCTCTTCCTGTGCTTTAAAGTCAATTCCAACGTACGTCTTGAAATCTGTTTCCTGTTATTCTGCCTCGCTTTCAAGTCCGCCTCGTTGCCTTCCCTCAACAGATTTTTGGACGATAGTTGTCCTTTATTACTCTGCCAGTTTGTGAATTGCTGTGCCCCTGAGCTCCATTTTTCAACTCGTTTTTGGTGAGCTGACCGCAAGTCCAATATTTTGGTTCAGGACCTATACTGGTTCCCGGTGGGTGGCTGAGACTTTGGTTAATTATTCTTCCTGCCGGGAAATTACAGTGATATGTGCCCGTCCAAATGCCTAACAGCTACTCTCTCATTGGTTCTCCCTCTTCCCTTTCATCCTCTGCCAAATTGGCAACCTGTGCGAAACAGGAGGTTAAAGGGGCTGTCTCTCCATGTTGGGAGGTTGATAGTAAAGCAGATGGAAAGTTAAACCGGAGCACCAGGAGAGGGACTATTCATTGAGATTTAGAAACATTTCGTATTTACAGTGTGTCCGTTTTCTAGGATTCCGATACATGTTATAACTGTAGTAATATTCCCTTCAACCTGGAGAGTTGGGACCCATGGAATGGGTGCCATGCATTATTGCTTTAAAGGGTCTGCATTTGCTCACCCAATCTCACCAATCCTCTCAGTCCCAAGTGTCCAGCCTTATGCCACATCCAGCTGTCGTTGTAAATATGGTCATTCCATGTTTCATCAGAGACCCTGAAGGAATTTTAAAGAATTTCCCAGTTTTTTTGTTTTGTTTTTGAAATTCCTTTTTATAGTGGGTTTGAGCTGATTCTTGCTGCCATGTTTATGCCAGTCTAGACACACTTGATTCCCTACGGAGACATATCAATCTATAGGTTTTAATATTCTTACTAGTCAGATATATTCCTCTGCGGGAAATATGGGGTTTTGAGTCCCTTTCACTGAGGAAGGTGTAGGTCTTGTCTATTCCATAGTTGGTTTTTGGAACGGTACCTGTGCTTATATCAAACTCTGGTTTTATGCATCACCCCACCTGTCATTCCCCCTTAAGCAGGCATAAGAGTGTTTTCTAATTGTGAGACACTGTTCTCTTTCCTAACTCAGTTCAAGTGTAGCCATGTTTACAGGATCTTCATAAGTGATATCTTATGATAAGTTTCTTTTTCTCTGTGACTTATTTCACTTAGAATCATCGTACCTGAATCTTCCCATTTTGCTGCTACTGGTCTTATGACATTGATTTCATGGCTGAGGGATATTCCATCGTACGTAAGTATCACAATTTTTTGAACCATTTTTATATTTCCTGGGATATTTAAGGTGTACCCAAGTTGAGGTCCTTGTAAGCAGTTCAGCACTAAATTTTGGGGTGGCTCTGTCTTATTGATTTTCAGTTTTCCCAAGGTATATTCCCTAGACTGGAAGTGCCCTTGGCTCTGTAGCTCTGTTGTTTACTTGTTTTAGGGAACACAATGCACTCCTCCAGAGAGGCAGTTGGCAATTTACATCCCGACCATCAGCATAACAAGGCTCCCTGTTCTCCAGGGCCTGTCTTGCCTCTCTGGTTTTTACACATTTTGTGGATGTCCCTTTTGACCGGTGGGAAGTGATACTTCTTTGTAGTGCAGATTTGCATTGCCCGCTTGCTTGCTTGGCCAAAAAGGTCTTATGCGTTTTCTCCTGAATATATTCAGGAGAAAACGCATATGCCCTTTTTGGCCAAGTGCATCATTGTCGAAGTTGTGCCCCTCTTCCTGTGCTTTAAAGGTGATTCCAACGTACCTCTTGAAATCTGTTTCCTGCTATTCTGCCTCTCTTTCAAGTCCGCCTCGTTGCCTTCCCTCAACTGATTTTTGGACGATAGTTGTCCTTTATTACTCGGCCAGTTTGTGAATTGCTGTGCCCCTGAGCTCCATTTTTCAACTCGTTTTTGGTGAGCTGACCGCAAGTCCAAAATTTTGGTTCAGGACCTATACTGGTTCCCGGTGGGTGGCTGAGACTTTGGTTAATTCTTCTTCCTGCCGGGAAGTTAGAGTGATATGTGCCCGACCAAATACCTAACAGCTACTCTCTCATTGGTTCTCCCTTTTCCCTTTCATCCTCTGCCAAATTGGAGACCTGTGTGAACCAGGAAGTTGAAGGGGCTGTCTCTCCAAGTTGGGAGATTGATAGTAAAGCAGATGGAAAGTCAAACCGGAGCACCAGGAGAGGGACTATTCGTTGAGTTTTAGAAACCTTTCATATTCACAGTGTGTCCGTTCTCTAGGATTCTCGTACATGTTATAACTGTAGTAATATTCCCTTCAACCTGGAGAGTTGGGACCCATGGAATGGGTGCCATGCATTATTGCTTTAAAGGGTCTGCATTTGCTCACCCAATCTCACCAATCCTCTCAGTCCCAAGTGTCCAGCCTTATGCCACATCCAGCTGTCGTTGTAGATAGGGTCATTCCAGGTTTCATCAGAGACCCTGAAGGAATTGTAAAGAACTTCCCAGTTTTTTTGTTTTGTTTTTGAAATTCCTTTTTATAGTGGGTTTGAGCTGATTCTCGCTGCCACGTTTATGCCAGTCTAGACACACTTGATTCCCTTACGGAGACATATCAATACATAGGTTTTAAGATTCTTACTAGTCAGATATATTCCTCTGCGGGAAATATGGGGTTTTGAGTCCCTTTCACTGAGGAAGGTGTAGGTCTTGTCTATTCCATAGTTGGTTTTTGGAACGGTACCTGTGCTTATATCAAACTCTGGTTTTATGCATCACCCCACCTCACCTTCCCCCTTAAGCAGGCATAAGAGTGTTTTCTAAATGTGAGACATTCTTCTCTTTCCTAACTCAGTTCAAGTGTAGCCATGTTTACAGGACCTTCATAAGTGATATCTTATGATAAGTTTCTTTTTCTGTGCGACTTATTTCACTTAGAATCATCGTACCTGAATCTACCCATTTTGCTGCTACTGGTCTTATGACATTGATTTCATGGCTGAGGAATATTCCATCGTACGTAAGTACCACAATTTTTTGAACCATTTTTATATTTCCTGGGATATTTAAGGTGTACCCAAGTTGAGGTCCTTGTAAGCAGTGCAGCCCTAAATTTTGGGGTGGCTCTGTCTTATTGATTTTCAGTTTTCCCAAGGTATATTCCCTAGACTGGAAGTGCCCTTGGCTCTGTAGCTCTGTTCTTTACTAGTTTTAGGGAACACAATGCACTCCCCCAGAGAGGCAGTTGGCAATTTACATCCCGCCCATCAGCATAACAAGGCTCCCTGTTCTCCAGGGCCTGTCTTGCCTTCTGGTTTTTACACATTTTGTGGATGTCCCTTTTTACCGGTGGGAAGTGATACTTCTTTGTAGTGCAGATTTGCATTGTCCGCTTGCTTGCTTGGCCAAAAAGGGCATATGCGTTTTCTCCTGAATATATTCAGGAGAAAACGCATACGCCCTTTTTGGCCAAGTGCATCATTGTCGAAGTTGTGCCCCTCTTCCTGTGCTTTAAAGGCGATTCCAACGTACCTCTTGAAATCTGTTTCCTGCTATTCTGGCTCGCTTTCAAGTCCGCCTCGTTGCCTTCCCTCAACAGATTTTTGGACGATAGTTGTCCTTTATTACTCGGCCAGTTTGTGAATTGCTGTGCCCCTGAGCTCCATTTTTCAACTCGTTTTTGGTGAGCTGACCGCAAGTCCAAAATTTTGGTTCAGGACCTATACTGGTTCCCGGTGGGTGGCTGAGACTTTGGTTAATTCTTCTTCCTGCCGGGAAATTACAGTGATATGTGCCCGTCCAAATGCCTAACAGCTACTCTCTCATTGGTTCTCCCTCTTCCCTTTCATCCTCTGCCAAATTGGCAACCTGTGCGAACCAGGAGGTTAAAGGGGCTGTCTCTCCAAGTTGGGAGGTTGATAGTAAAGCAGATGGAAAGTCAAACCGGAGCACCAGGATAGGGACTATTCGTTGAGTTTTAGAAACCTTTCGTATTCACAGTGTGTCCGTTCTCTAGGTTTCCGGTACATGTTATAACTGTAGTAATATTCCCTTCAACCAGGAGAGTTGGGACCCATGGAATGGGTGCCATGCATTATTGCTTTAAAGGGTCTGCATTTGCTCACCAAATCTCACCAATCGTCTCAGTCCCAAGTGTCCAGCTTTATGCCACATCCAGCTGTCGTTGTAGATAGGGTCATTCCAGGGTTCATCAGAGACCCTGAAGGAATTGTAAAGAATTTCCAAGTTTTTTTGTTTTGTTTTTGAAATTCCTTTTTATAGTGGGTTTGAGCTGATTCTCGCTGCCATGTTTATGCCAGTCTAGACACACTTGATTCCCTTACGGAGACATATCAATACATAGGTTTTAAGATTCTTACTAGTCAGATATATTCCTCTGCGGGAAATATGGGGTTTTGAGTCCCTTTCACTGAGGAAGGTGCAGGTCTTGTCTATTCCATAGTTGGTTTTTGGAACGGTACCTGTGCTTATATCAAACTCTGGTTTTATGCATCACCCCACCTCTCCTTCCCGCTTAAGCAGGCATAAGAGTGTTTTCTAAATGTGAGACACTGTTCTCTTTCCTAACTCAGTTCAAGTGTAGCCATGTTTACAGGATCTTCATAAGTGATATCTTATGATAAGTTTCTTTTTCTCTGTGACTTATTTCACTTAGAATCATCGTAGCTGAATCTACCCATTTTGCTGCTACTGGTCTTATGACATTGATTTCATGGCTGAGGGATATTCCATCGTACATAAGTACCACAATTTTTTGAACCATTTTTATATTTCCTGGGATATTTAAGGTGTACCCAAGTTGAGGTCCTTGTAAGCAGTGGAGCCCTAAATTTTGGGGTGGCTCTGTCTTATTGATTTTCAGTTTTCCCAAGGTATATTCCCTAGACTGGAAGTGCCCTTGGCTCTGTAGCTCTGTTCTTTACTTGTTTTAGGGAACACAATGCACTCCTCCAGAGAGGCAGTTGGCAATTTACATCCCGCCCATCAGCATAACAAGGCTCCCTGTTCTCCAGGGCCTGTCTTGCCTTTCTGGTTTTTACACATTTTGTGGATGTCCCTTTTGACCGGTGGGAAGTGATACTTCTTTGTAGTGCAGATTTGCATTGCCCGCTTGCTTGCTTGGCCAAAAAGGGCGTATGCGTTTTCTCCTGAATATATTCAGGAGAAAACGCATACGCCCTTTTTGGCCAAGTGCATCATTGTCGAAGTTGTGCCCCTCTTCCTGTGCTTTAAAGGCGATTCCAACGTACCTCTTGAAATCTGTTTCCTGCTATTCTGCCTCGCTTTCAAGTCTGCCTCATTGCCTTCCCTCAACAGGTTTTTGTATGATAGTTGTCCTTTATTACTCGGCCAGTTTGTGATTTGCTGTGCCCCAGAGCTCCATTTCTCAACTCGTTTTTGGTGAGCTGACCGCAAGTCCAAAATTTTGGTTCAGGACCTATACTGGTTCCCGGTGGGTGGCTGAGACTTTGGTTAATTCTTCTTCCTGCCGGGAAATACAGTGATATGTGCCCATCCAAATGCCTAACAGCTACTCTCTCATTGGTTCTCCCTCTTCCCTTTCATCCTCTGCCAAATTGGCAACCTGTGCGAACCAGGAGGTTAAAGGGGCTGTCTCTCTAAGTTGGGAGGTTGATAGTAAAGCAGATGGAAAGTCAAACCGGAGCACCAGGAGAGGGACTATTCGTTGAGTTTTAGAAACATTTCGTATTCACAGTGTGTCCGTTCTCTAGGTTTCCCGTACATGTTATAACTGTAGTAATATTCCCTTCAACCTGGAGAGGTGGGACCCATGGAATGGGTGCCATGCATTATTGCTTTAAAGGGTCTGCATTTGCTCACCAAATCTCACCAATCGTCTCAGTGCCAAGTGTCCAGCCTTATGCCACATCCAGCTGTCGTTGTAGATAGGGTCATTCCAGGGTTCATCAGAGACCCTGAAGGAATTGTAAAGAATTTCCCAGTTTTTTTGTTTTGTTTTTGAAATTCCTTTTTATAGTGGGTTTGAGCTGATTCTCGCTGCCATGTTTATGCCAGTCTAGACACACTTGATTCCCTTACGGAGACATATCAATACATAGGTTTTAAGATTCTTACTAGTCAGATATATTCCTCTGCGGGAAATATGGGGTTTTGAGTCCCTTTCACTGAGGAAGGTGCAGGTCTTGTCTACTCCATAGTTGTTTTTTGGAACGGTACCTGTGCTTATATCAAGCTCTGGGTTTATGCATCACCCCACCTCTCCTTCCCCCTTAAGCAGGCATAAGAGTGTTTTCTAAATGTGAGACACTGTTCTCTTTCCTAACTCAGTTCAAGTGTAGCCATGTTTACAGGATCTTCATAAGTGATATCTTATGATAAGTTTCTTTTTCTCTGTGACTTATTTCACTTAGAATCATCGTACCTGAATCTTCCCATTTTGCTGCTACTGGTCTTATGACATTGATTTCATGGCTGAGGGATATTCCATCGTACGTAAGTATCACTATTTTTTGAACCATTTTTATATTTCCTGGGATATTTAAGGTGTACCCAAGTTGAGGTGCTTGTAAGCAGTGCAGCCCTAAATTTTGGGGTGGCTCTGTCTTATTGATTTTCAGTTTTCACAAGGTATATTCCCTAGACTGGAAGTGCCCTTGGCTCTGTAGCTCTGTTCTTTACTTGTTTTAGGGAACACAATGCACTCCTCCAGAGAGGCAGTTGGCAATTTACATCCCGCCCATCAGCATAACAAGGCTCCCTGTTCTCCAGGGCCTGTCTTGCCTTTCTGGTTTTTACACATTTTGTGTATGTCCCTTTTGACCGGTGGGAAGTGATACTTCTTTGTAGTGCAGATTTGCATTGCCCGCTTGCTTGCTTGGCCAAAAAGGGCTTATGCGTTTTCTCCTGAATATATTCAGGAGAAAACGCATACACCCTTTTTGGCCAAGTGCATCATTGTCGAAGTTGTGCCCCTCCTCCTGTGCTTTAAAGGCGATTCCAACGTACCTCTTGAAATCTGTTTCCTGCTATTCTGCCTCTCTTTCAAGTCCGCCTCGTTGCCTTCCCTCAACAGATTTTTGGACGATAGTTGTCCTTTATTACTCGGCCAGTTTGTGAATTGCTGTGCCCCTGAGCTCCATTTTTCAACTCGTTTTTGGTGAGCTGACCGCAAGTCCAAAATTTTGGTTCAGGACCTATACTGGTTCCCGGTGGGTGGCTGAGACTTTGGTTAATTCTTCTTCCTGCCGGGAAGTTAGAGTGATATGTGCCCGACCAAATACCTAACAGCTACTCTCTCATTGGTTCTCCCTCTTCCCTTTCATCCTCTGCCAAATTGGAGACCTGTGTGAACCAGGAAGTTGAAGGGGCTGTCTCTCCAATTTGGGAGATTGATAGTAAAGCAGATCGAAAGTCAAACCGGAGCACCAGGAGAGGGACTATTCGTTGAGTTTTAGAAACCTTTCATATTCACAGTGTGTCCATTCTCTAGGTTTCTCGTACATGTTATAACTGTAGTAATATTCCCTTCAACCTGGAGAGTTGGGACCCATGGAATGGGTGCCATGCATTATTACTTTAAAGGGTCTGCATTTGCTCACCAAATCTCACCAATCGTCTAAGTCCCAAGTGTCCAGCCTTATGCCACATCCAGCTGTCATTGTAGATAGGGTCATTCCAGGGTTCATCAGAGACCCTGAAGGAATTGTAAAGAATTTCCCAGTTTTTTTGTTTTGTTTTTGAAATTCCTTTTTAAAGTGGGTTTGAGCTGATTCTCGCTGCCATGTTTATGCCAGTCTAGACACATTTGATTCCCTTACGGAGACATATCAATACATAGGTTTTAAGATTCTTACTAGTCAGATATATTCCTCTGCGGGAAATATGGGGTTTTGAGTCCCTTTCACTGAGGAAGGTGCAGGTCTTGTCTACTCCATAGTTGTTTTTTGGAACGGTACCTGTGCTTATATCAAGCTCTGGGTTTATGCATCACCCCACCTCTCCTTCCCCCTTAAGCAGGCATAAGAGTGTTTTCTAAATGTGAGACACTGTTCTCTTTCCTAACTCAGTTCAAGTGTAGCCATGTTTACAGGATCTTCATAAGTGATATCTTATGATAAGTTTCTTTTTCTCTGTGACTTATTTCACTTAGAATCATCGTACCTGAATCTTCCCATTTTGCTGCTACTGGTCTTATGACATTGATTTCATGGCTGAGGGATATTCCATCGTACGTAAGTATCACTATTTTTTGAACCATTTTTATATTTCCTGGGATATTTAAGGTGTACCCAAGTTGAGGTCCTTGTAAGCAGTGCAGCCCTAAATTTTGGGGTGGCTCTGTCTTATTGATTTTCAGTTTTCCCAAGGTATATTCCCTAGACTGGAAGTGCCCTTGGCTCTGTAGCTCTATTCTTTACTTGTTTTAGGGAACACAATGCACTCCTCCAGAGAGGCAGTTGGCAATTTACATCCCGCCCATCAGCATAACAAGGCTCCCTGTTCTCCAGGGCCTGTCTTGCCTTTCTGGTTTTTACACATTTTGTGGATGTCCCTTTTGACCGGTGGGAAGTGATACTTCTTTGTAGTGCAGATTTGCATTGCCCGCTTGCTTGCTTGGCCAAAAAGGGCTTATGCGTTTTCTCCTGAATATATTCAGGAGAAAACGCATACACCCTTTTTGGCCAAGTGCATCATTGTCGAAGTTGTGCCCCTCCTCCTGTGCTTTAAAGGCGATTCCAACGTACCTCTTGAAATCTGTTTCCTGCTATTCTGCCTCTCTTTCAAGTCCGCCTCGTTGCCTTCCCTCAACTGATTTTTGGACGATAGTTGTCCTTTATTACTCGGCCAGTTTGTGAATTGCTGTGCCCCTGAGCTCCATTTTTCAACTCGTTTTTGGTGAGCTGACCGCAAGTCCAAAATTTTGGTTCAGGACCTATACTGGTTCCCGGTGGGTGGCTGAGACTTTGGTTAATTCTTCTTCCTGCCGGGAAGTTAGAGTGATATGTGCCCGACCAAATACCTAACAGCTACTCTCTCATTGGTTCTCCCTCTTCCCTTTCATCCTCTGCCAAATTGGAGACCTGTGTGAACCAGGAAGTTGAAGGGGCTGTCTCTCCAATTTGGGAGATTGATAGTAAAGCAGATCGAAAGTCAAACCGGAGCACCAGGAGAGGGAATATTCGTTGAGTTTTAGAAACCTTTCATATTCACAGTGTGTCCGTTCTCTAGGTTTCTCGTACATGTTATAACTGTAGTAATATTCCCTTCAACCTGGAGAGTTGGGACCCATGGAATGGGTGCCATGCATTATTACTTTAAAGGGTCTGCATTTGCTCACCAAATCTCACCAATCGTCTAAGTCCCAAGTGTCCAGCCTTATGCCACATCCAGCTGTCATTGTAGATAGGGTCATTCCAGGGTTCATCAGAGACCCTGAAGGAATTGTAAAGAATTTCCCAGTTTTTTTGTTTTGTTTTTGAAATTCCTTTTTAAAGTGGGTTTGAGCTGATTCTCGCTGCCATGTTTATGCCAGTCTAGACACACTTGATTCCCTTACGGAGACATATCAATACATAGGTTTTAAGATTCTTACTAGTCAGATATATTCCTCTGCGGGAAATATGGGGTTTTGAGTCACTTTCACTGAGGAAGGTGTAGGTCTTGTCTATTCCATAGTTGGTTTTTGGAACGGTACCTGTGCTTATATCAAACTCTGGTTTTATGCATCACCCCACCTCTCCTTCCCCCTTAAGCAGGCATAAGAGTGTTTTCTAAATGTGAGACATTCTTCTCTTTCCTAACTCAGTTCAAGTGTAGCCATGTTTACAGGATCTTCATAAGTGATATCTTATGATAAGTTTCTTTTTCTGTGCGACTTATTTCACTTAGAATCATCGTACCTGAATCCACCCATTTTGCTGCTACTGGTCTTATGACATTGATTTCATGGCTGAGGGATATTCCATCGTACATAAGTACCACAATTTTTTGAACCATTTTTATATTTCCTGGGATATTTAAGGTGTACCCAAGTTGAGGTCCTTGTAAGCAGTGCAGCCCTAAATTTTGGGGTGGCTCTGTCTTATTGATTTTCAGTTTTCCCAAGGTATATTCCCTAGACTGGAAGTGCCCTTGGCTCTGTAGCTCTGTTGTTTACTTGTTTTAGGGAACACAATGCACTCCTCCAGAGAGGCAGTTTGCAATTTACATCCCGCCCATCAGCATAACAAGGCTCCCTGTTCTCCAGGGCCTGTCTTGCCTTTCTGGTTTTTACACATTTTGTGGATGTCCCTTTTGACCGGTGGGAAGTGATACTTCTTTGTAGTGAAGATTTGCATTGCCTGCTTGCTTGCTTGGCCTAAAAGGGCGTATGCGTTTTCTCCTGAATATATTCAAGAGAAAACCCATACGCCCTTTTTGGCCAAGTGCATCATTGTCGAAGTTGTGCCCCTCTTCCTGTGCTTTAAGGGCGATTCCAACGTACCTCTTGAAATCTGTTTCCTGCTATTCTGCCTCAATTTCAAGTCCGCCTCGCTGCCTTCCCTCAACAGATTTTTGGACGATAGTTGTCCTTTATTACTCGGCCAGTTTGTGAATTGCTGTGCCCCTGAGCTCCATTTTTCAACTCGTTTTTGGTGAGCTGACCGCAAGTCCAATATTTTGGTTCAGGACCTTTACTGGTTCCCGGTGGGTGGCTGAGACTTTGGTTAATTCTTCTTCCTGCCGGGAAATTACAGTGATATGTGCCCGTCCAAATGCCTAACAGCTACTCTCTCATTGGTTCTCCCTCTTCCCTTTCATCCTCTGCCAAATTGGCAAACTGTGCGAACCAGGAGGTTAAAGGGGCTGTGTCTCCCAGTTGGGAGGTTGATAGTAAAGCAGATGGAAAGTCAAACCGGAGCACCAGGAGAGGGACTATTCGTTGAGTTTTAGAAACCTTTCGTATTCACAGTGTGTCCGTTCTCTAGGTTTCCGGTACATGTTAAAACTGTAGTAATATTCCCTTCAACCTGGAGAGTTGGGACCCATGGAATGGGTGCCATGCATTATTGCTTTAAAGGGTCTGCATTTGCTCACCCAATCTCACCAATCCTCTCAGTCCCAAGTTTCCAGCCTTTTGCCACATCCAGCTGTCGTTGTAGATATGGTCATTCCAGGTTTCATCAGAGACCCTGAAGGAATTGTAAAGAATTTCCCAGTTTTTTTATTTTGTTTTTGAAATTCCTTTTTATAGTGGGTTTGAGCTGATTCTCGCTGCCATGTTTATGCCAGTCTAGACACACTTGATTCCCTTACGGAGACATATCAATCCATAGGTTTTAAGATTCTTACCAGTCAGATATATTCCTCTGCGGGAAATATGGGGTTTTGAGTCCCTTTCACTGAATAAGGTGTAGGACTTTTCTATTCCATACTTGGTTTTTGGAACGGTACCTGTGCTTATATCAAACTCTGGTTTTATGCATCACCCCACCTCTCCTTCCCCCTTAAGTAGGCATAAGAGTGTTTTCTAAATGTGAGACATTGTTCTCTTTCCTAACTCAGTTCAAGTGTAGCCATGTTTACAGGATCTTCATAAGTGATATCTTATGATAAGTTTCTTTTTCTCTGTGAATTATTTCACTTAGAATCATCGTACCTGAATCTACCGATTTTGCTGCTACTGGTCTTATGACATTGATTTCATGGCTGAGGGATATTCCATCGTACGTAAGTACCACAATTTTTTGAACCATTTTTATATTTCCTGGGATATTTAAGGTGTACCCAAGTTGAGGTCCTTGTAAGCAGTGCAGCCCTAAATTTTGGGGTGGCTCTGTCTTATTGATTTTCAGTTTTCCCAAGGTATATTCCCTAGACTGGAAGTGCCCTTGGCTCTGTAGCTCTGTTCTTTACTTGTTTTAGGGAACACAATGCACTCCTTCAGAGAGGCAGTTGGCAATTTACATCCCGCCCATCAGCATAACAAGGCTCCCTGTTCTCCAGGGCCTGTCTTGCCTTTCTGGTTTGTACACATTTTGTTGATGTCCCTTTTGACCGGTGGGAAGTGATACTCCTTTGTAGTGCAGATTTGCATTGCCCGCTTGCTTGCTTGGCCAAAAAGTGCGTATGCGTTTTCTCCTGAATATATTCAGGAGAAAACGCATACGCCCTTTTTGGCCAAGTGCATCATTGTCGAAGTTGTGCCCCTCTTCCTGTGCTTTGAAGGTGACTCCAACGTACCTCTTGAAATCTGTTTCCTGCTATTCTGCCTCGCTTTCAAGTCCGCCTCGTTGCCTTCCCTCAACAGATTTTTGGACGATAGTTGTCCTTTATTACTCGGCCAGTTTGTGAATGGCTGTGCCCCTGAGCTCCATTTTTCAACTCGTTTTTGGTGAGCTGACCGCAAGTCCAAAATTTTGGTTCAGGACCTATACTGTTTCCCGGTGGGTGGCTGAGACTTTGGTTAATTCTTCTTTCTGCCGGGAAGTTAGAGTGATATGTGCCCATCCAAATGCCTAACAGCTACTCTCTCATTGGTTCTCCCTCTTCCCTTTCATCCTCTGCCAATTTGGAAACCTGTGCGAACCAGGAGGTTAAAGGGGCTGTCTCTCCAAGTTGGGAGATTGATAGTAAAGCAGATGGAAAGTCAAACTGGAGCACCAGGAGAGGGACTATTCGTTGAGTTTTAGAAACCTTTCGTATTCACAGTGTGTCCGTTCTCTTGGTTTCCGGTACATGATTTAACTGTAGTAATATTCCCTTCAACCTGGAGAGTTGGGACCCATGGAATGGGTGCCATGCATTATTGCTTTAAAGGGTCTGCATTTGCTCACCCAATCTCACCAATCCTCTCAGTCCCAAGTGTCCAGCCTTATGCCACATCCAGCTGTCGTTGTAGATATTGTCATTCCATGTTTCATCAGAGACCCTGAAGGAATTGTAAAGAATTTCCCAGTTTTTTTGTTTTGTTTATGAAATTCCTTTTTAGAGAGGATTTGAGCTGATTCTCGCTACCATGTTTATGCCAGTCTACACACACTTGATTCCCTTACGGAGACATATCAATACACAGGTTTTAAGATTCTTACTAGTCAGATATATTCCTCTGCGGGAACTATGGGGTTTTGAGTCCCTTTCACTGAGGAAGGTGTAGGTCTTTTCTATTCCATAGTTGGTTTTTGGAATGGTACCTGTGCTTATATCAAACTCTGGTTTTATGCATCACCCCACCTCTCCTTCCCCCTAAAGCAGACATAAGAGTGTTTTCTAAATGTGACACATTCTTCTCTTTCCTAACTCAGTTCAAGTGTATCCATGTTTACAGGATCTTCATAAGTGATATCTTATGATAAGTTTCTTTTTCTCTGTGACTTATTTCACTTAGAATCATCGTACCTGAATCTACCCATTTTGCTGCTACTGGTCTTATGACATTGATTTCATGGCTGAGGGATATTCCATCGTACGTAAGTACCACAATTTTTTGAACCATTTTTATATTTCCTGGGATATTTAAGGTGAACCCAAGTTGAGGTCCTTGTAAGCAGTGCAGCCCTAAATTTTGGGGTGGCTTTGTCTTATTGATTTTCAGTTTTCCCAAGGTATATTCCCTAGACTGGAAGTGCCCTTGGCTCTGTAACTCGGTTCTTTACTTGTTTTAGGGAACACAATGCACTCCTCCAGAGAGGCAGTTGGCAATTTACATCCCACACATCAGCATAACAAGGCTCCCTGTTCTCCAGGGCCTGTCTTGCCTTTCTGGCTTTTACACATTTTGTGGATGTCCCTTTTGACCGGTGGGAAGTGATACTTCTTTGTAGTGCAGATTTGCATTGCCCGCTTGCTTGCTTGGCCAAAAAGGGCGTATGTGTTTTCTCCTGAATATATTCAGGAGAAAACGCATACGCCCTTTTTGGCCAAGTGCATCATTGTCGAAGTTGTGCCCCTCTTCCTGTGCTTTAAAGGCGATTCCAACGTACCTCTTGAAATCAGTTTCCTGCTATTCTGCCTCGCTTTCAAGTCCGTCTCCTTGCCTTCCCTCAACAGATTGTGGGACGATAGTTGTCCTTTATTACTCGGCCAGTTTGTGAATTGCTGTGCCCCTGAGCTCCATTTTTCAACTCGTTTTTGGTGAGCTGACCGCAAGTCCAAAATTTTGGTTCAGGACCTTTACTGGTTCCCGGTGGGGGGCTGAGACTTTGGTTAATTCTTCTTCCTGCCGGGAAATTACAGTGATATGTGCCCGTCCAAATGCCTAACAGCTACTCTCTCATTGGTTCTCCCTCTTCCCTTTCATCCTCTGCCAAATTGGCAAACTGTGCGAACCAGGAGGTTAAAGGGGCTGTCTCTCCCAGTTGGGAGGTTGATAGTAAAGCAGATGGAAAGTCAAACCGGAGCACCAGGAGAGGGACTATTCGTTGAGTTTTAGAAACCTTTCGTATTCACAGTGTGTCCGTTCTCTAGGTTTCTGGTACATGTTAAAACTGTAGTAATATTCCCTTCAACCTGGAGAGTTGGGACCCATGGAATGGGTGCCATGCATTATTGCTTTAAAGGGTCTGCATTTGCTCACCCAATCTCACCAATCCTCTCAGTCCCAAGTTTCCAGCCTTTTGCCACATCCAGCTGTCGTTGTAAATAGGGACATTCCAGGTTTCATCAGAGACCCTGAAGGAATTGTAAAGAATTTCCCAGTTTTTTTGTTTTGTTTTTGAAATTCCTTTTTATAGTGGGTTTGAGCTGATTCTCGCTGCCATGTTTATGCCAGTCTAGACACACTTGATTCCCTTACGGAGACATATCAATCCATAGGTTTTAAGATTCTTACTAGTCAGATATATTCCTCTGCGGGAAATATGGGGTTTTGAGTCCCTTTCACTGAGGAAGGTGCAGGACTTGTCTATTCCATACTTAGTTTTTGGAACGGTACCTGTGCTTATATCAAACTCTGGTTTTATGCATCACCCCACCTCTCCTTCCCCCTTAAGTAGGCATAAGAGTGTTTTCTAAATGTGAGACATTGTTCTCTTTCCTAACTCAGTTCAAGTGTAGCCATGTTTACAGGATCTTCATAAGTGATATCTTATGATAAGTTTCTTTTTCTCTGTGAATTATTTCACTTAGAATCATCGTACCTGAATCTACCCATTTTGCTGCTACTGGTCTTATGACATTGATTTCATGGCTGAGGGATATTCCATCGTACGTAAGTACCACAATTTTTTGAACCATTTTTATATTTCCTGGGATATTTAAGGTGTACCCAAGTTGAGGTCCTTGTAAGCAGTGCAGCCCTAAATTTTGGGGTGGCTCTGTCTTATTGATTTTCAGTTTTCCCAAGGTATATTCCCTAGACTGGAAGTGCCCTTGGCTCTGTAGCTCTGTTCTTTACTTGTTTTAGGGAACACAATGCACTCCTCCAGAGAGGCAGTTGGCAATTTACATCCCGCCCATCAGCATAACAAGGCTCCCTGTTCTGCAGGGCCTGTCTTGCCTTTCTGGTTTTTACACATTTTGTGGATGTCCCTTTTGACCGGTGGGAAGTGATACTTCTTTGTAGTGCAGATTTGCATTGCCCGCTTGCTTGCTTGGCCAAAAAGGGCGTATGCGTTTTCTCCTGAATATATTCAGGAGAAAACGCATACGCCCTTTTTGGCCAAGTGCATCATTGTCGAAGTTGTGCCCCTCTTCCTGTGCTTTGAAGGTGACTCCAACGTACCTCTTGAAATCTGTTTCCTGCTATTCTGCCTCGCTTTCAAGTCTGCCTCGTTGCCTTCCCTCAACAGATTTTTGGACGATAGTTGTCCTTTATTACTCGGCCAGTTTGTGAATTGCTGTGCCCCTGAGCTCCATTTTTCAACTCGTTTTTGGTGAGCTGACCGCAAGTCCAAAATTTTGGTTCAGGATCTCTACTGTTTCCCGGTGGGTGGCTGAGACTTTGGTTAATTCTTCTTCCTGCTGGGAAGTTAGAGTGATATGTGCCCATCCAAATGCCTAACAGCTACTCTCTGATTGGTTCTCCCACTTCCCTTTCATCCTCTGCCAATTTGGAAACCTGTGCGAACCAGGAGGTTAAAGGGGCTGTCTCTCCAAGTTGGGAGATTGATAGTAAAGCAGATGGAAAGTCAAACTGGAGCACCATGAGAGGGACTATTCGTTGAGTTTTAGAAACCTTTCGTATTCACAGTGTGTCCGTTCTCTAGGTTTCCGGTACATGTTAAAACTGTAGTAATATTCCCTTCAACCTGGAGAGTTGGGACCCATGGAATGGGTGCCATGCATTATTGCTTTAAAGGGTCTGCATTTGCTCACCCAATCTCACCAATCCTCTCAGTCCCAAGTTTCCAGCCTTTTGCCACATCCAGCTGTCGTTGTAGATATGGTCATTCCAGGTTTCATCAGAGACCCTGAAGGAATTGTAAAGAATTTCCCAGTTTTTTTATTTTGTTTTTGAAATTCCTTTTTATAGTGGGTTTGAGCTGATTCTCGCTGCCATGTTTATGCCAGTCTAGACACACTTGATTCCCTTACGGAGACATATCAATCCATAGGTTTTAAGATTCTTACTAGTCAGATATATTCCTCTGCGGGAAATATGGGGTTTTGAGTCCCTTTCACTGAATAAGGTGTAGGACTTTTCTATTCCATACTTGGTTTTTGGAACGGTACCTGTGCTTATATCAAACTCTGGTTTTATGCATCACCCCACCTCTCCTTCCCCCTTAAGTAGGCATAAGAGTGTTTTCTAAATGTGAGACATTGTTCTCTTTCCTAACTCAGTTCAAGTGTAGCCATGTTTACAGGATCTTCATAAGTGATATCTTATGATAAGTTTCTTTTTCTCTGTGAATTATTTCACTTAGAATCATCGTACCTGAATCTACCGATTTTGCTGCTACTGGTCTTATGACATTGATTTCATGGCTGAGGGATATTCCATCGTACGTAAGTACCACAATTTTTTGAACCATTTTTATATTTCCTGGGATATTTAAGGTGTACCCAAGTTGAGGTCCTTGTAAGCAGTGCAGCCCTAAATTTTGGGGTGGCTCTGTCTTATTGATTTTCAGTTTTCCCAAGGTATATTCCCTAGACTGGAAGTGCCCTTGGCTCTGTAGCTCTGTTCTTTACTTGTTTTAGGGAACACAATGCACTCCTTCAGAGAGGCAGTTGGCAATTTACATCCCGCCCATCAGCATAACAAGGCTCCCTGTTCTCCAGGGCCTGTCTTGCCTTTCTGGTTTGTACACATTTTGTTGATGTCCCTTTTGACCGGTGGGAAGTGATACTCCTTTGTAGTGCAGATTTGCATTGCCCGCTTGCTTGCTTGGCCAAAAAGTGCGTATGCGTTTTCTCCTGAATATATTAAGGAGAAAACGCATACGCCCTTTTTGGCCAAGTGCATCATTGTCGAAGTTGTGCCCCTCTTCCTGTGCTTTGAAGGTGACTCCAACGTACCTCTTGAAATCTGTTTCCTGCTATTCTGCCTCGCTTTCAAGTCCGCCTCGTTGCCTTCCCTCAACAGATTTTTGGACGATAGTTGTCCTTTATTACTCGGCCAGTTTGTGAATGGCTGTGCCCCTGAGCTCCATTTTTCAACTCGTTTTTGGTGAGCTGACCGCAAGTCCAAAATTTTGGTTCAGGACCTATACTGTTTCCCGGTGGGTGGCTGAGACTTTGGTTAATTCTTCTTTCTGCCGGGAAGTTAGAGTGATATGTGCCCATCCAAATGCCTAACAGCTACTCTCTCATTGGTTCTCCCTCTTCCCTTTCATCCTCTGCCAATTTGGAAACCTGTGCGAACCAGGAGGTTAAAGGGGCTGTCTCTCCAAGTTGGGAGATTGATAGTAAAGCAGATGGAAAGTCAAACTGGAGCACCAGGAGAGGGACTATTCGTTGAGTTTTAGAAACCTTTCGTATTCACAGTGTGTCCGTTCTCTTGGTTTCCGGTACATGATTTAACTGTAGTAATATTCCCTTCAACCTGGAGAGTTGGGACCCATGGAATGGGTGCCATGCATTATTGCTTTAAAGGGTCTGCATTTGCTCACCCAATCTCACCAATCCTCTCAGTCCCAAGTGTCCAGCCTTATGCCACATCCAGCTGTCGTTGTAGATATTGTCATTCCATGTTTCATCAGAGACCCTGAAGGAATTGTAAAGAATTTCCCAGTTTTTTTGTTTTGTTTATGAAATTCCTTTTTAGAGAGGATTTGAGCTGATTCTCGCTACCATGTTTATGCCAGTCTACACACACTTGATTCCCTTACGGAGACATATCAATACACAGGTTTTAAGATTCTTACTAGTCAGATATATTCCTCTGCGGGAACTATGGGGTTTTGAGTCCCTTTCACTGAGGAAGGTGTAGGTCTTTTCTATTCCATAGTTGGTTTTTGGAATGGTACCTGTGCTTATATCAAACTCTGGTTTTATGCATCACCCCACCTCTCCTTCCCCCTAAAGCAGACATAAGAGTGTTTTCTAAATGTGACACATTCTTCTCTTTCCTAACTCAGTTCAAGTGTATCCATGTTTACAGGATCTTCATAAGTGATATCTTATGATAAGTTTCTTTTTCTCTGTGACTTATTTCACTTAGAATCATCGTACCTGAATCTACCCATTTTGCTGCTACTGGTCTTATGACATTGATTTCATGGCTGAGGGATATTCCATCGTACGTAAGTACCACAATTTTTTGAACCATTTTTATATTTCCTGGGATATTTAAGGTGAACCCAAGTTGAGGTCCTTGTAAGCAGTGCAGCCCTAAATTTTGGGGTGGCTTTGTCTTATTGATTTTCAGTTTTCCCAAGGTATATTCCCTAGACTGGAAGTGCCCTTGGCTCTGTAACTCGGTTCTTTACTTGTTTTAGGGAACACAATGCACTCCTCCAGAGAGGCAGTTGGCAATTTACATCCCACACATCAGCATAACAAGGCTCCCTGTTCTCCAGGGCCTGTCTTGCCTTTCTGGCTTTTACACATTTTGTGGATGTCCCTTTTGACCGGTGGGAAGTGATACTTCTTTGTAGTGCAGATTTGCATTGCCCGCTTGCTTGCTTGGCCAAAAAGGGCGTATGTGTTTTCTCCTGAATATATTCAGGAGAAAACGCATACGCCCTTTTTGGCCAAGTGCATCATTGTCGAAGTTGTGCCCCTCTTCCTGTGCTTTAAAGGCGATTCCAACGTACCTCTTGAAATCAGTTTCCTGCTATTCTGCCTCGCTTTCAAGTCCGTCTCCTTGCCTTCCCTCAACAGATTGTGGGACGATAGTTGTCCTTTATTACTCGGCCAGTTTGTGAATTGCTGTGCCCCTGAGCTCCATTTTTCAACTCGTTTTTGGTGAGCTGACCGCAAGTCCAAAATTTTGGTTCAGGACCTTTACTGGTTCCCGGTGGGGGGCTGAGACTTTGGTTAATTCTTCTTCCTGCCGGGAAATTACAGTGATATGTGCCCGTCCAAATGCCTAACAGCTACTCTCTCATTGGTTCTCCCTCTTCCCTTTCATCCTCTGCCAAATTGGCAAACTGTGCGAACCAGGAGGTTAAAGGGGCTGTCTCTCCCAGTTGGGAGGTTGATAGTAAAGCAGATGGAAAGTCAAACCGGAGCACCAGGAGAGGGACTATTCGTTGAGTTTTAGAAACCTTTCGTATTCACAGTGTGTCCGTTCTCTAGGTTTCTGGTACATGTTAAAACTGTAGTAATATTCCCTTCAACCTGGAGAGTTGGGACCCATGGAATGGGTGCCATGCATTATTGCTTTAAAGGGTCTGCATTTGCTCACCCAATCTCACCAATCCTCTCAGTCCCAAGTTTCCAGCCTTTTGCCACATCCAGCTGTCGTTGTAAATAGGGACATTCCAGGTTTCATCAGAGACCCTGAAGGAATTGTAAAGAATTTCCCAGTTTTTTTGTTTTGTTTTTGAAATTCCTTTTTATAGTGGGTTTGAGCTGATTCTCGCTGCCATGTTTATGCCAGTCTAGACACACTTGATTCCCTTACGGAGACATATCAATCCATAGGTTTTAAGATTCTTACTAGTCAGATATATTCCTCTGCGGGAAATATGGGGTTTTGAGTCCCTTTCACTGAGGAAGGTGCAGGACTTGTCTATTCCATACTTAGTTTTTGGAACGGTACCTGTGCTTATATCAAACTCTGGTTTTATGCATCACCCCACCTCTCCTTCCCCCTTAAGTAGGCATAAGAGTGTTTTCTAAATGTGAGACATTGTTCTCTTTCCTAACTCAGTTCAAGTGTAGCCATGTTTACAGGATCTTCATAAGTGATATCTTATGATAAGTTTCTTTTTCTCTGTGAATTATTTCACTTAGAATCATCGTACCTGAATCTACCCATTTTGCTGCTACTGGTCTTATGACATTGATTTCATGGCTGAGGGATATTCCATCGTACGTAAGTACCACAATTTTTTGAACCATTTTTATATTTCCTGGGATATTTAAGGTGTACCCAAGTTGAGGTCCTTGTAAGCAGTGCAGCCCTAAATTTTGGGGTGGCTCTGTCTTATTGATTTTCAGTTTTCCCAAGGTATATTCCCTAGACTGGAAGTGCCCTTGGCTCTGTAGCTCTGTTCTTTACTTGTTTTAGGGAACACAATGCACTCCTCCAGAGAGGCAGTTGGCAATTTACATCCCGCCCATCAGCATAACAAGGCTCCCTGTTCTGCAGGGCCTGTCTTGCCTTTCTGGTTTTTACACATTTTGTGGATGTCCCTTTTGACCGGTGGGAAGTGATACTTCTTTGTAGTGCAGATTTGCATTGCCCGCTTGCTTGCTTGGCCAAAAAGGGCGTATGCGTTTTCTCCTGAATATATTCAGGAGAAAACGCATACGCCCTTTTTGGCCAAGTGCATCATTGTCGAAGTTGTGCCCCTCTTCCTGTGCTTTGAAGGTGACTCCAACGTACCTCTTGAAATCTGTTTCCTGCTATTCTGCCTCGCTTTCAAGTCTGCCTCGTTGCCTTCCCTCAACAGATTTTTGGACGATAGTTGTCCTTTATTACTCGGCCAGTTTGTGAATTGCTGTGCCCCTGAGCTCCATTTTTCAACTCGTTTTTGGTGAGCTGACCGCAAGTCCAAAATTTTGGTTCAGGATCTCTACTGTTTCCCGGTGGGTGGCTGAGACTTTGGTTAATTCTTCTTCCTGCTGGGAAGTTAGAGTGATATGTGCCCATCCAAATGCCTAACAGCTACTCTCTGATTGGTTCTCCCTCTTCCCTTTCATCCTCTGCCAATTTGGAAACCTGTGCGAACCAGGAGGTTAAAGGGGCTGTCTCTCCAAGTTGGGAGATTGATAGTAAAGCAGATGGAAAGTCAAACTGGAGCACCATGAGAGGGACTATTCGTTGAGTTTTAGAAACCTTTCGTATTCACAGTGTGTCCGTTCTCTAGGTTTCCGGTACATGTTTTAACTGTAGTAATATTCCCTTCAACCTGGAGAGATGGGACCCATGGAATGGGTGCCATGCATTATTGCTTTAAAGGGTCTGCATTTGCTCACCCAATCTCACCAATCCTCTCAGTCCCAAGTGTCCAGCCTTATGCCACATCCAGCTGTCGTTGTAGATAGGGTTATTCCAGGTTTCATCAGAGACCCTGAAGGAATTGTAAAGAATTTCCCAGTTTTTTTGTTTTGTTTTTGAAATTCCTTTTTATAGTGGGTTTGAGCTGATTCTCGCTGCCATGTTTATGCCAGTCTAGACACACTTGATTCCCTTACGGAGACATATCAATCCATAGGTTTTAAGATTCTTACTTGTCAGATATATTCCTCTGCGGGAAATATGGGGTTTTGAGTCCCTTTCACTGAATAAGGTGTAGGACTTTTCTATTCCATACTTGGTTTTTGGAACGGTACCTGTGCTTATATCAAACTCTGGTTTTATGCATCACCCCACCTCTCCTTCCCCCTTAAGTAGGCATAAGAGTGTTTTCTAAATGTGAGACACTGTTCTCTTTCCTAACTCAGTTCAAGTGTAGCCATGTTTACAGGATCTTCATAAGTGATATCTTATGATAAGTTTCTTTTTCTCTGTGACTTATTTCACTTAGAATCATCGTACCTGAATCTTCCCATTTTGCTGCTACTGGTCTTATGACATTGATTTCATGGCTGAGGGATATTCCATCGTACATAAGTATCACTATTTTTTGAACCATTTTTATATTTCCTGGGATATTTAAGGTGTACCCAAGTTGAGGTCCTTGTAAGCAGTGCAGCCCTAAATTTTGGGGTGGCTCTGTCTTATTGATTTTCAGTTTTCCCAAGGTATATTCCCTAGACTGGAAGTGCCCTTGGCTCTGTAGCTCTATTCTTTACTTGTTTTAGGGAACACAATGCACTCCTCCAGAGAGGCAGTTGGCAATTTACATCCCGCCCATCAGCATAACAAGGCTCCCTGTTCTCCAGGGCCTGTCTTGCCTTTCTGGTTTTTACACATTTTGTGGATGTCCCTTTTGACCGGTGGGAAGTGATACTTCTTTGTAGTGCAGATTTGCATTGCCCGCTTGCTTGCTTGGCCAAAAAGGGCTTATGCGTTTTCTCCTGAATATATACAGGAGAAAACGCATACACCCTTTTTGGCCAAGTGCATCATTGTCGAAGTTGTGCCCCTCCTCCTGTGCTTTAAAGGCGATTCCAACGTACCTCTTGAAATCTGTTTCCTGCTATTCTGCCTCTCTTTCAAGTCCGCCTCGTTGCCTTCCCTCAACTGATTTTTGGACGATAGTTGTCCTTTATTACTCGGCCAGTTTGTGAATTGCTGTGCCCCTGAGCTCCATTTTTCAACTCGTTTTTGGTGAGCTGACCGCAAGTCCAAAATTTTGGTTCAGGACCTATACTGGTTCCCGGTGGGTGGCTGAGACTTTGGTTAATTCTTCTTCCTGCCGGGAAGTTAGAGTGATATGTGCCCGACCAAATACCTAACAGCTACTCTCTCATTGGTTCTCCCTCTTCCCTTTCATCCTCTGCCAAATTGGAGACCTGTGTGAACCAGGAAGTTGAAGGGGCTGTCTCTCCAATTTGGGAGATTGATAGTAAAGCAGATCGAAAGTCAAACCGGAGCACCAGGAGAGGGACTATTCGTTGAGTTTTAGAAACCTTTCATATTCACAGTGTGTCCGTTCTCTAGGTTTCTCGTACATGTTATAACTGTAGTAATATTCCCTTCAACCTGGAGAGTTGGGACCCATGGAATGGGTGCCATGCATTATTACTTTAAAGGGTCTGCATTTGCTCACCAAATCTCACCAATCGTCTAAGTCCCAAGTGTCCAGCCTTATGCCACATCCAGCTGTCATTGTAGATAGCGTCATTCCAGGGTTCATCAGAGACCCTGAAGGAATTGTAAAGAATTTCCCAGTTTTTTTGTTTTGTTTTTGAAATTCATTTTTAAAGTGGGTTTGAGCTGATTCTCGCTGCCATGTTTATGTCCATCTAGACACACTTGATTCCCTTACGGAGACATATCAATACATAGGTTTTAAGATTCTTACTAGTCAGATATATTCCTCTGCGGGAAATATGGGGTTTTGAGTCACTTTCACTGAGGAAGGTGTAGGTCCTGTCTATTCCATAGTTGGTTTTTGGAACGGTACCTGTGCTTATATCAAACTCTGGTTTTATGCATCACCCCACCTCTCCTTCCCACTTAAGCAGGCATAAGAGTGTTTTCTAAATGTGAGACATTCTTCTCTTTCCTAACTCAGTTCAAGTGTAGCCATGTTTACAGGATCTTCATAAGTGATATCTTATGATAAGTTTCTTTTTCTGTGTGACTTATTTCACTTAGAATCATCGTACCTGAATCCACCCATTTTGCTGCTACTGGTCTTATGACATTGATTTCATGGCTGAGGGATATTCCATCGTACATAAGTACCACAATTTTTTGAACCATTTTTATATTTCCTGGGATATTTAAGGTGTACCCAAGTTGAGGTCCTTGTAAGCAGTGCAGCCCTAAATTTTGGGGTGGCTCTGTCTTATTGATTTTCAGTTTTCCCAAGGTATATTCCCTAGACTGGAAGTGCCCTTGGCTCTGTAGCTCTGTTCTTTACTTGTTTTAGGGAACACAATGCACTCCTCCAGAGAGGCAGTTTGCAATTTACATCCCGCCCATCAGCATAACAAGGCTCCCTGTTCTCCAGGGCCTGTCTTGCCTTTCTGGTTTTTACACATTTTGTGGATGTCCCTTTTGACCGGTGGGAAGTGATACTTCTTTGTAGTGAAGATTTCCATTGCCTGCTTGCTTGCTTGGCCAAAAAGGGCGTATGCGTTTTCTCCTGAATATATTCAAGAGAAAACCCATACGCCCTTTTTGGCCAAGTGCATCATTGTCGAAGTTGTGCCCCTCTTCCTGTGCTTTAAGGGCGATTCCAACGTACCTCTTGAAATCTGTTTCCTGCTATTCTGCCTCAATTTCAAGTCCGCCTCGCTGCCTTCCCTCAACAGATTTTTGGACGATAGTTGTCCTTTATTACTCGGCCAGTTTGTGAATTGCTGTGCCCCTGAGCTCCATTTTTCAACTCGTTTTTGGTGAGCTGACCGCAAGTCCAATATTTTGGTTCAGGACCTTTACTGGTTCCCGGTGGGTGGCTGAGACTTTGGTTAATTCTTCTTCCTGCCGGGAAATTACAGTGATATGTGCCCGTCCAAATGCCTAACAGCTACTCTCTCATTGGTTCTCCCTCTTCCCTTTCATCCTCTGCCAAATTGGCAAACTGTGCGAACCAGGAGGTTAAAGGGGCTGTGTCTCCCAGTTGGGAGGTTGATAGTAAAGCAGATGGAAAGTCAAACCGGAGCACCAGGAGAGGGACTATGCGTTGAGTTTTAGAAACCTTTCGTATTCACAGTGTGTCCGTTCTCTAGGTTTCCGGTACATGTTAAAACTGTAGTAATATTCCCTTCAACCTGGAGAGTTGGGACCCATGGAATGGGTGCCATGCATTATTGCTTTAAAGGGTCTGCATTTGCTCACCCAATCTCACCAATCCTCTCAGTCCCAAGTTTCCAGCCTTTTGCCACATCCAGCTGTCATTGTAGATATGGTCATTCCAGGTTTCATCAGAGACCCTGAAGGAATTGTAAAGAATTTCCCAGTTTTTTTGTTTTGTTTTTGAAATTCCTTTTTATAGTGGGTTTGAGCTGATTCTCGCTGCCATGTTTATGCCAGTCTAGACACACTTGATTCCCTTACGGAGACATATCAATCCATAGGTTTTAAGATTCTTACTAGTCAGATATATTCCTCTGCGGGAAATATGGGGTTTTGAGTCCCTTTCACTGAATAAGGTGTAGGACTTTTCTATTCCATACTTGGTTTTTGGAACGGTACCTGTGCTTATATCAAACTCTGGTTTTATGCATCACCCCACCTGTCCTTCCCCCTTAAGTAGGCATAAGAGTGTTTTCTAAATGTGAGACATTGTTCTCTTTCCTAACTCAGTTCAAGTGTAGCCATGTTTACAGGATCTTCATAAGTGATATCTTATGATAAGTTTCTTTTTCTCTGTGAATTATTTCACTTAGAATCATCGTACCTGAATCTACCGATTTTGCTGCTACTGGTCTTATGACATTGATTTCATGGCTGAGGGATATTCCATCGTACGTAAGTACCACAATTTTTTGAACCATTTTTATATTTCCTGGGATATTTAAGGTGTACCCAAGTTGAGGTCCTTGTAAGCAGTGCAGCCCTAAATTTTGGGGTGGCTCTGTCTTATTGATTTTCAGTTTTCCCAAGGTATATTCCCTAGACTGGAAGTGCCCTTGGCTCTGTAGCTCTGTTCTTTACTTGTTTTAGGGAACACAATGCACTCCTTCAGAGAGGCAGTTGGCAATTTACATCCCGCCCATCAGCATAACAAGGCTCCCTGTTCTCCAGGGCCTGTCTTGCCTTTCTGGTTTGTACACATTTTGTTGATGTCCCTTTTGACCGGTGGGAAGTGATACTTCTTTGTAGTGCAGATTTGCATTGCCCGCTTGCTTGCTTGGCCAAAAAGTGCGTATGCGTTTTCTCCTGAATATATTCAGGAGAAAACGCATACGCCCTTTTTGGCCAAGTGCATCATTGTCGAAGTTGTGCCCCTCTTCCTGTGCTTTGAAGGTGACTCCAACGTACCTCTTGAAATCTGTTTCCTGCTATTCTGCCTCGCTTTCAAGTCCGCCTCGTTGCCTTCCCTCAACAGATTTTTGGACGATAGTTGTCCTTTATTACTCGGCCAGTTTGTGAATGGCTGTGCCCCTGAGCTCCATTTTTCAACTCGTTTTTGGTGAGCTGACCGCAAGTCCAAAATTTTGGTTCAGGACCTATACTGTTTCCCGGTGGGTGGCTGAGACTTTGGTTAATTCTTCTTTCTGCCGGGAAGTTAGAGTGATATGTGCCCATCCAAATGCCTAACAGCTACTCTCTCATTGGTTCTCCCTCTTCCCTTTCATCCTCTGCCAATTTGGAAACCTGTGCGAACCAGGAGGTTAAAGGGGCTGTCTCTCCAAGTTGGGAGATTGATAGTAAAGCAGATGGAAAGTCAAACTGGAGCACCAGGAGAGGGACTATTCGTTGAGTTTTAGAAACCTTTCGTATTCACAGTGTGTCCGTTCTCTAGGTTTCCGGTACATGATTTAACTGTAGTAATATTCCCTTCAACCTGGAGAGTTGGGACCCATGGAATGGGTGCCATGCATTATTGCTTTAAAGGGTCTGCATTTGCTCACCCAATCTCACCAATCCTCTCAGTCCCAAGTGTCCAGCCTTATGCCACATCCAGCTGTCGTTGTAGATATTGTCATTCCATGTTTCATCAGAGACCCTGAAGGAATTGTAAAGAATTTCCCAGTTTTTTTGTTTTGTTTATGAAATTCCTTTTTATAGAGGATTTGAGCTGATTCTCGCTACCATGTTTATGCCAGTCTACACACACTTGATTCCCTTACGGAGACATATCAATACACAGGTTTTAAGATTCTTACTAGTCAGATATATTCCTCTGCGGGAACTATGGGGTTTTGAGTCCCTTTCACTGAGGAAGGTGTAGGTCTTTTCTATTCCATAGTTGGTTTTTGGAATGGTACCTGTGCTTATATCAAACTCTGGTTTTATGCATCACCCCACCTCTCCTTCCCCCTAAAGCAGACATAAGAGTGTTTTCTAAATGTGACACATTCTTCTCTTTCCTAACTCAGTTCAAGTGTATCCATGTTTACAGGATCTTCATAAGTGATATCTTATGATAAGTTTCTTTTTCTCTGTGACTTATTTCACTTAGAATCATCGTACCTGAATCTACCCATTTTGCTGCTACTGGTCTTATGACATTGATTTCATGGCTGAGGGATATTCCATCGTACGTAAGTACCACAATTTTTTGAACCATTTTTATATTTCCTGGGATATTTAAGGTGAACCCAAGTTGAGGTCCTTGTAAGCAGTGCAGCCCTAAATTTTGGGGTGGCTTTGTCTTATTGATTTTCAGTTTTCCCAAGGTATATTCCCTAGACTGGAAGTGCCCTTGGCTCTGTAACTCGGTTCTTTACTTGTTTTAGGGAACACAATGCACTCCTCCAGAGAGGCAGTTGGCAATTTACATCCCACACATCAGCATAACAAGGCTCCCTGTTTTCCAGGGCCTGTCTTGCCTTTCTGGCTTTTACACATTTTGTGGATGTCCCTTTTGACCGGTGGGAAGTGATACTTCTTTGTAGTGCAGATTTGCATTGCCCGCTTGCTTGCTTGGCCAAAAAGGGCGTATGTGTTTTCTCCTGAATATATTCAGGAGAAAACGCATACGCCCTTTTTGGCCAAGTGCATCATTGTCGAAGTTGTGCCCCTCTTCCTGTGCTTTAAAGGCGATTCCAACGTACCTCTTGAAATCAGTTTCCTGCTATTCTGCCTCGCTTTCAAGTCCGTCTCCTTGCCTTCCCTCAACAGATTGTGGGACGATAGTTGTCCTTTATTACTCGGCCAGTTTGTGAATTGCTGTGCCCCTGAGCTCCATTTTTCAACTCGTTTTTGGTGAGCTGACCGCAAGTCCAAAATTTTGGTTCAGGACCTTTACTGGTTCCCGGTGGGGGGCTGAGACTTTGGTTAATTCTTCTTCCTGCCGGGAAATTACAGTGATATGTGCCCGTCCAAATGCCTAACAGCTACTCTCTCATTGGTTCTCCCTCTTCCCTTTCATCCTCTGCCAAATTGGCAAACTGTGCGAACCAGGAGGTTAAAGGGGCTGTCTCTCCCAGTTGGGAGGTTGATAGTAAAGCAGATGGAAAGTCAAACCGGAGCACCAGGAGAGGGACTATTCGTTGAGTTTTAGAAACCTTTCGTATTCACAGTGTGTCCGTTCTCTAGGTTTCTGGTACATGTTAAAACTGTAGTAATATTCCCTTCAACCTGGAGAGTTGGGACCCATGGAATGGGTGCCATGCATTATTGCTTTAAAGGGTCTGCATTTGCTCACCCAATCTCACCAATCCTCTCAGTCCCAAGTTTCCAGCCTTTTGCCACATCCAGCTGTCGTTGTAAATAGGGACATTCCAGGTTTCATCAGAGACCCTGAAGGAATTGTAAAGAATTTCCCAGTTTTTTTGTTTTGTTTTTGAAATTCCTTTTTATAGTGGGTTTGAGCTGATTCTCGCTGCCATGTTTATGCCAGTCTAGACACACTTGATTCCCTTACGGAGACATATCAATCCATAGGTTTTAAGATTCTTACTAGTCAGATATATTCCTCTGCGGGAAATATGGGGTTTTGAGTCCCTTTCACTGAGGAAGGTGCAGGACTTGTCTATTCCATACTTAGTTTTTGGAACGGTACCTGTGCTTATATCAAACTCTGGTTTTATGCATCACCCCACCTCTCCTTCCCCCTTAAGTAGGCATAAGAGTGTTTTCTAAATGTGAGACATTGTTCTCTTTCCTAACTCAGTTCAAGTGTAGCCATGTTTACAGGATCTTCATAAGTGATATCTTATGATAAGTTTCTTTTTCTCTGTGAATTATTTCACTTAGAATCATCGTACCTGAATCTACCCATTTTGCTGCTACTGGTCTTATGACATTGATTTCATGGCTGAGGGATATTCCATCGTACGTAAGTACCACAATTTTTTGAACCATTTTTATATTTCCTGGGATATTTAAGGTGTACCCAAGTTGAGGTCCTTGTAAGCAGTGCAGCCCTAAATTTTGGGGTGGCTCTGTCTTATTGATTTTCAGTTTTCCCAAGGTATATTCCCTAGACTGGAAGTGCCCTTGGCTCTGTAGCTCTGTTCTTTACTTGTTTTAGGGAACACAATGCACTCCTCCAGAGAGGCAGTTGGCAATTTACATCCCGCCCATCAGCATAACAAGGCTCCCTGTTCTGCAGGGCCTGTCTTGCCTTTCTGGTTTTTACACATTTTGTGGATGTCCCTTTTGACCGGTGGGAAGTGATACTTCTTTGTAGTGCAGATTTGCATTGCCCGCTTGCTTGCTTGGCCAAAAAGGGCGTATGCGTTTTCTCCTGAATATATTCAGGAGAAAACGCATACGCCCTTTTTGGCCAAGTGCATTTGCATCATTGTCGAAGTTGTGCCCCTCCTCCTGTGCTTTAAAGGCGATTCCAACGTACCTCTTGAAATCTGTTTCCTGCTATTCTGCCTCTCTTTCAAGTCCGCCTCGTTGCCTTCCTCAACTGATTTTTGGACGATAGTTGTCCTTTATTACTCGGCCAGTTTGTGAATTGCTGTGCCCCTGAGCTCCATTTTTCAACTCGGTTTTTGGTGAGCTGACCGCAAGTTCCAAAATTTTGGTTCAGGACCTATACTGGTTCCCGGTGGGTGGCTGAGACTTTGGTTAATTCTTCTTCCTGCCGGGAAGTTAGAGTGATAGTGCCCGACCAAATACCTAACAGCTACTCTCTCATTGGTTCTCCCTCTTCCCTTTCATCCTCTGCCAATTGGAGACCTGTGTGAACCAGGAAGTTGAAGGGGCTGTCTCTCCAATTTGGGAGATTGATAGTAAAGCAGATCGAAAGTCAAACCGGAGCACCAGGAGAGGGACTATTCGTTGAGTTTTAGAAACCTTTCATATTCACAGTTGTGTCCATTCTCTAGGTTTCTCGTACATGTTATAACTGTAGTAATATTCCCTTCAACCTGGAGAGTTGGGACCCATGAATGGGTGCCATGCATTATTACTTAAAGGGTCTGCATTTGCTCACCAAATCTCACCAATCGTCTAAGTCCCAAGTGTCCAGCCTTATGCCACATCCAGCTGTCATTGTAGATAGGGTCATTCCAGGGTCATCAGAGACCCTGAAGGAATTGTAAGAATTTCCAGTTTTTTGTTTGTTTGTTTTGAAATTCCTTTTTAAAGTGGGTTTGAGCTGATTCTCGCTGCCATGTTTATGCCAGTCTAGACACATTTGATTCCCTTACGGAGACATATCAATACATAGGTTTTAAGATTCTTACTAGTCAGATATATTCCTCTGCGGGAAATATGGGGTTTTGGAGTCCCTTTCACTGAGGAAGGTGCTGGTCTTGTCTACTCCATAGTTGTGTTTTGGAACGGTACCTGTGCTTATATCAAGCTCTGGTGTTATGCATCACCCCACCTCTCCTTCCCCCTTAAGCAGGCATAAGAGTGTTTTCTAAATGTAGACACTGTTCTCTTTCCTAACTCAGTTCAAGTGTAGCCATGTTTACAGGATCTTCATAAGTGATATCTTATGATAAGTTTCTTTTTCTCTGTGACTTATTTCACTTAGAATCATCGTACCTGAATCTTCCCATTTTGCTGCTACTGGTCTTATGACATTGATTTCATGGCTGAGGGATATTCCATCGTACGTAAGTATCACTATTTTTTGAACCATTTTTATATTTCCTGGGATATTAAGGTGTACCCAAGTTGAGGTCCTTGTAAGCAGTGCAGCCCTAATTTTGGGGTGGCTCTGTCTTATTGATTTTCAGTTTTCCCAAGGTATATTCCCTAGACTGGAAGTGCACTTGGCTCTGTAGCTCTATTCTTTACTTGTTTTAGGGAACACAATGCACTCCTCCAGAGAGGCAGTTGGCAATTTACATCCCGCCCATCAGCATAACAAGGCTCCCTGTTCTCCAGGGCCTGTCTTGCCTTTCTGGTTTTTACACATTTTGTGGATGTCCCTTTTGACCGGTGGGAAGTGATACGTCTTTGTAGTGCAGATTTGCATTGCCCGCTTGCTTGCTTGGCCAAAAAGGGCTTATGCGTTTTCTCCTGAATATATTCAGGAGAAAACGCATACACCCTTTTTGGCCAAGTGCATCATTGTCGAAGTTGTGCCCCTCCTCCTGTGCTTTAAAGGCGATTCCAACGTACCTCTTGAAATCTGTTTCCTGCTATTCTGCCTCTCTTTCAAGTCCGCCTCGTTTGCCTTCCCTCAACTGATTTTTGGACGATAGTTGTCCTTTATTACTCGGCCAGTTTGTGAATTGCTGTGCCCCTGAGCTCCATTTTTCAACTCGTTTTTGGTGAGCTGACCAGCAAGTCCAAAATTTTGGTTCAGGACCTATACTGGTTCCCGGTGGGTGGCTGAGACTTTGGTTAATTCTTCTTCCTGCCGGGAAGTTAGAGTGATATGTGCCCGACCAAATACCTAACAGCTACTCTCTCATTGGTTCTCCCCTCTTCCCTGTCATCCTCTGCCAAATTGGAGACCTGTGTGAACCAGGAAGTTGAAGGGGCTGTCTCTCCAATTTGGAGATTGATAGTAAAGCAGATCGAAAGTCAAACCGGAGCACCAGGAGAGGGAATATTCGTTGAGTTTTAGAAACCTTTCATATTCACAGTGTGTCCGTTCTCTAGGTTTCTCCGTACATGTTATAACTGTAGTAATATTCCCTTCAACCTGGAGAGTTGGGACCCATGGAATGGGTGCCATGCATTATTACTTTAAAGGGTCTGCATTTGCTCACCAAATCTCACCAATCGTCTAAGTCCCAAGTGTCCAGCCTTATGCCACATCCAGCTGTCATTGTAGATAGGGTCATTCCAGGGTTCATCAGAGACCCTGAAGGAATTGTAAAGAATTTCCCAGTTTTTTTGTTTTGTTTTTGAAATTCCTTTTTAAAGTGGGTTTGAGCTGATTCTCGCTGCCATGTTTATGCCAGTCTAGACACACTTGATTCCCTTACGGAGACATATCAATACATAGGTTTTAAGATTCTTACTAGTCAGATATATTCCTCTGCGGGAAATATGGGTTTTGAGTCACTTTCACTGAGGAAGGTGTAGGTCTTGTCTATTCCATAGTTGGTTTTTGGAACGGTACCTGTGCTTATATCAAACTCTGGTTTTATGCATCACCCCACCTCTCCTTCCCCCTTAAGCAGGCATAAGAGTGTTTTCTAAATGTGAGACATTCTTCTCTTTCCTAACTCAGTTCAAGTGTAGCCATGTTTACAGGATCTTCATAAGTGATATCTTATGATAAGTTTCTTTTTCTGTGCGACTTATTTCACTTAGAATCATCGTACCTGAATCCACCCATTTTGCTGCTACTGGTCTTATGACATTGATTTCATGGCTGAGGGATATTCCATCGTACATAAGTACCACAATTTTTTGAACCATTTTTATATTTCCTGGGATATTTAAGGTGTACCCAAGTTGAGGTCCTTGTAAGCAGTGCAGCCCTAAATTTTGGGGTGGCTCTGTCTTATTGATTTTCAGTTTTCCCAAGGTATATTCCCTAGACTGGAAGTGCCCTTGGCTCTGTAGCTCTGTTGTTTACTTGTTTTAGGGAACACAATGCACTCCTCCAGAGAGGCAGTTTGCAATTTACATCCCGCCCATCAGCATAACAAGGCTCCCTGTTCTCCAGGGCCTGTCTTGCCTTTCTGGTTTTTACACATTTTGTGGATGTCCCTTTTGACCGGTGGGAAGTGATACTTCTTTGTAGTGAAGATTTGCATTGCCTGCTTGCTTGCTTGGCCTAAAAGGGCGTATGCGTTTTCTCCTGAATATATTCAAGAGAAAACCCATACGCCCTTTTTGGCCAAGTGCATCATTGTCGAAGTTGTGCCCCTCTTCCTGTGCTTTAAGGGCGATTCCAACGTACCTCTTGAAATCTGTTTCCTGCTATTCTGCCTCAATTTCAAGTCCGCCTCGCTGCCTTCCCTCAACAGATTTTTGGACGATAGTTGTCCTTTATTACTCGGCCAGTTTGTGAATTGCTGTGCCCCTGAGCTCCATTTTTCAACTCGTTTTTGGTGAGCTGACCGCAAGTCCAATATTTTGGTTCAGGACCTTTACTGGTTCCCGGTGGGTGGCTGAGACTTTGGTTAATTCTTCTTCCTGCCGGGAAATTACAGTGATATGTGCCCGTCCAAATGCCTAAGAGCTACTCTCTCATTGGTTCTCCCTCTTCCCTTTCATCCTCTGCCAAATTGGCAAACTGTGCGAACCAGGAGGTTAAAGGGGCTGTGTCTCCCAGTTGGGAGGTTGATAGTAAAGCAGATGGAAAGTCAAACCGGAGCACCAGGAGAGGGACTATTCGTTGAGTTTTAGAAACCTTTCGTATTCACAGTGTGTCCGTTCTCTAGGTTTCCGGTACATGTTAAAACTGTAGTAATATTCCCTTCAACCTGGAGAGTTGGGACCCATGGAATGGGTGCCATGCATTATTGCTTTAAAGGGTCTGCATTTGCTCACCCAATCTCACCAATCCTCTCAGTCCCAAGTTTCCAGCCTTTTGCCACATCCAGCTGTCGTTGTAGATATGGTCATTCCAGGTTTCATCAGAGACCCTGAAGGAATTGTAAAGAATTTCCCAGTTTTTTTATTTTGTTTTTGAAATTCCTTTTTATAGTGGGTTTGAGCTGATTCTCGCTGCCATGTTTATGCCAGTCTAGACACACTTGATTCCCTTACGGAGACATATCAATCCATAGGTTTTAAGATTCTTACCAGTCAGATATATTCCTCTGCGGGAAATATGGGGTTTTGAGTCCCTTTCACTGAATAAGGTGTAGGACTTTTCTATTCCATACTTGGTTTTTGGAACGGTACCTGTGCTTATATCAAACTCTGGTTTTATGCATCACCCCACCTCTCCTTCCCCCTTAAGTAGGCATAAGAGTGTTTTCTAAATGTGAGACATTGTTCTCTTTCCTAACTCAGTTCAAGTGTAGCCATGTTTACAGGATCTTCATAAGTGATATCTTATGATAAGTTTCTTTTTCTCTGTGAATTATTTCACTTAGAATCATCGTACCTGAATCTACCGATTTTGCTGCTACTGGTCTTATGACATTGATTTCATGGCTGAGGGATATTCCATCGTACGTAAGTACCACAATTTTTTGAACCATTTTTATATTTCCTGGGATATTTAAGGTGTACCCAAGTTGAGGTCCTTGTAAGCAGTGCAGCCCTAAATTTTGGGGTGGCTCTGTCTTATTGATTTTCAGTTTTCCCAAGGTATATTCCCTAGACTGGAAGTGCCCTTGGCTCTGTAGCTCTGTTCTTTACTTGTTTTAGGGAACACAATGCACTCCTTCAGAGAGGCAGTTGGCAATTTACATCCCGCCCATCAGCATAACAAGGCTCCCTGTTCTCCAGGGCCTGTCTTGCCTTTCTGGTTTGTACACATTTTGTTGATGTCCCTTTTGACCGGTGGGAAGTGATACTCCTTTGTAGTGCAGATTTGCATTGCCCGCTTGCTTGCTTGGCCAAAAAGTGCGTATGCGTTTTCTCCTGAATATATTCAGGAGAAAACGCATACGCCCTTTTTGGCCAAGTGCATCATTGTCGAAGTTGTGCCCCTCTTCCTGTGCTTTGAAGGTGACTCCAACGTACCTCTTGAAATCTGTTTCCTGCTATTCTGCCTCGCTTTCAAGTCCGCCTCGTTGCCTTCCCTCAACAGATTTTTGGACGATAGTTGTCCTTTATTACTCGGCCAGTTTGTGAATGGCTGTGCCCCTGAGCTCCATTTTTCAACTCGTTTTTGGTGAGCTGACCGCAAGTCCAAAATTTTGGTTCAGGACCTATACTGTTTCCCGGTGGGTGGCTGAGACTTTGGTTAATTCTTCTTTCTGCCGGGAAGTTAGAGTGATATGTGCCCATCCAAATGCCTAACAGCTACTCTCTCATTGGTTCTCCCTCTTCCCTTTCATCCTCTGCCAATTTGGAAACCTGTGCGAACCAGGAGGTTAAAGGGGCTGTCTCTCCAAGTTGGGAGATTGATAGTAAAGCAGATGGAAAGTCAAACTGGAGCACCAGGAGAGGGACTATTCGTTGAGTTTTAGAAACCTTTCGTATTCACAGTGTGTCCGTTCTCTTGGTTTCCGGTACATGATTTAACTGTAGTAATATTCCCTTCAACCTGGAGAGTTGGGACCCATGGAATGGGTGCCATGCATTATTGCTTTAAAGGGTCTGCATTTGCTCACCCAATCTCACCAATCCTCTCAGTCCCAAGTGTCCAGCCTTATGCCACATCCAGCTGTCGTTGTAGATATTGTCATTCCATGTTTCATCAGAGACCCTGAAGGAATTGTAAAGAATTTCCCAGTTTTTTTGTTTTGTTTATGAAATTCCTTTTTAGAGAGGATTTGAGCTGATTCTCGCTACCATGTTTATGCCAGTCTACACACACTTGATTCCCTTACGGAGACATATCAATACACAGGTTTTAAGATTCTTACTAGACAGATATATTCCTCTGCGGGAACTATGGGGTTTTGAGTCCCTTTCACTGAGGAAGGTGTAGGTCTTTTCTATTCCATAGTTGGTTTTTGGAATGGTACCTGTGCTTATATCAAACTCTGGTTTTATGCATCACCCCACCTCTCCTTCCCCCTAAAGCAGACATAAGAGTGTTTTCTAAATGTGACACATTCTTCTCTTTCCTAACTCAGGTCAAGTGTATCCATGTTTACAGGATCTTCATAAGTGATATCTTATGATAAGTTTCTTTTTCTCTGTGACTTATTTCACTTAGAATCATCGTACCTGAATCTACCCATTTTGCTGCTACTGGTCTTATGACATTGATTTCATGGCTGAGGGATATTCCATCGTACGTAAGTACCACAATTTTTTGAACCATTTTTATATTTCCTGGGATATTTAAGGTGAACCCAAGTTGAGGTCCTTGTAAGCAGTGCAGCCCTAAATTTTGGGGTGGCTCTGTCTTATTGATTTTCAGTTTTCACAAGGTATATTCCCTAGACTGGAAGTGCCCTTGGCTCTGTAGCTCTGTTCTTTACTTGTTTTAGGGAACACAATGCACTCCTCCAGAGAGGCAGTTGTCAATTTACATCCCGCCCATCAGCATAACAAGGCTCCCTGTTCTCCAGGGCCTGTCTTGCCTTTCTGGTTTTTACACATTTTGTGGATGTCCCTTTTGACCGGTGGGAAGTGATACTTCTTTGTAGTGCAGATTTGCATTGCCCGCTTGCTTGCTTGGCCAAAAAGGGCTTATGCGTTTTCTCCTGAATATATTCAGGAGAAAACGCATACACCCTTTTTGGCCAAGTGCATCATTGTCGAAGTTGTGCCCCTCCTCCTGTGCTTTAAAGGCGATTCCAACGTACCTCTTGAAATCTGTTTCCTGCTATTCTGCCTCTCTTTCAAGTCCGCCTCGTTGCCTTCCCTCAACAGATTTTTGGACGATAGTTGTCCTTTATTACTCGGCCAGTTTGTGAATTGCTGTGCCCCTGAGCTCCATTTTTCAACTCGTTTTTGGTGAGCTGACCGCAAGTCCAAAATTTTGGTTCAGGACCTATACTGGTTCCCGGTGGGTGGCTGAGACTTTGGTTAATTCTTCTTCCTGCCGGGAAGTTAGAGTGATATGTGCCCGACCAAATACCTAACAGCTACTCTCTCATTGGTTCTCCCTCTTCCCTTTCATCCTCTGCCAAATTGGAGACCTGTGTGAACCAGGAAGTTGAAGGGGCTGTCTCTCCAATTTGGGAGATTGATAGTAAAGCAGATCGAAAGTCAAACCGGAGCACCAGGAGAGGGACTATTCGTTGAGTTTTAGAAACCTTTCATATTCACAGTGTGTCCATTCTCTAGGATTCTCGTACATGTTATAACTGTAGTAATATTCCCTTCAACCTGGAGAGTTGGGACCCATGGAATGGGTGCCATGCATTATTACTTTAAAGGGTCTGCATTTGCTCACCAAATCTCACCAATCGTCTAAGTCCCAAGTGTCCAGCCTTATGCCACATCCAGCTGTCATTGTAGATAGGGTCATTCCAGGGTTCATCAGAGACCCTGAAGGAATTGTAAAGAATTTCCCAGTTTTTTTGTTTTGTTTTTGAAATTCCTTTTTAAAGTGGGTTTGAGCTGATTCTCGCTGCCATGTTTATGCCAGTCTAGACACATTTGATTCCCTTACGGAGACATATCAATACATAGGTTTTATGATTCTTACTAGTCAGATATATTCCTCTGCGGGAAATATGGGGTTTTGAATCCCTTTCACTGAGGAAGGTGCAGGTCTTGTCTACTCCATAGTTGTTTTTTGGAACGGTACCTGTGCTTATATCAAGCTCTGGGTTTATGCATCACCCCACCTCTCCTTCCCCCTTAAGCAGGCATAAGAGTGTTTTCTAAATGTGAGACACTGTTCTCTTTCCTAACTCAGTTCAAGTGTAGCCATGTTTACAGGATCTTCATAAGTGATATCTTATGATAAGTTTCTTTTTCTCTGTGACTTATTTCACTTAGAATCATCGTACCTGAATCTTCCCATTTTGCTGCTACTGGTCTTATGACATTGATTTCATGGCTGAGGGATATTCCATCGTACGTAAGTATCACTATTTTTTGAACCATTTTTATATTTCCTGGGATATTTAAGGTGTACCCAAGTTGAGGTCCTTGTAAGCAGTGCAGCCCTAAATTTTGGGGTGGCTCTGTCTTATTGATTTTCAGTTTTCCCAAGGTATATTCCCTAGACTGGAAGTGCCCTTGGCTCTGTAGCTCTATTCTTTACTTGTTTTAGGGAACACAATGCACTCCTCCAGAGAGGCAGTTGGCAATTTACATCCCGCCCATCAGCATAACAAGGCTCCCTGTTCTCCAGGGCCTGTCTTGCCTTTCTGGTTTTTACACATTTTGTGGATGTCCCTTTTGACCGGTGGGAAGTGATACTTCTTTGTAGTGCAGATTTGCATTGCCCGCTTGCTTGCTTGGCCAAAAAGGGCTTATGCGTTTTCTCCTGAATATATTCAGGAGAAAACTCATACACCCTTTTTGGCCAAGTGCATCATTGTCGAAGTTGTGCCCCTCCTCCTGTGCTTTAAAGGCGATTCCAACGTACCTCTTGAAATCTGTTTCCTGCTATTCTGCCTCTCTTTCAAGTCCGCCTCGTTGCCTTCCCTCAACTGATTTTTGGACGATAGTTGTCCTTTATTACTCGGCCAGTTTGTGAATTGCTGTGCCCCTGAGCTCCATTTTTCAACTCGTTTTTGGTGAGCTGACCGCAAGTCCAAAATTTTGGTTCAGGACCTATACTGGTTCCCGGTGGGTGGCTGAGACTTTGGTTAATTCTTCTTCCTGCCGGGAAGTTAGAGTGATATGTGCCCGACCAAATACCTAACAGCTACTCTCTCATTGGTTCTCCCTCTTCCCTTTCATCCTCTGCCAAATTGGAGACCTGTGTGAACCAGGAAGTTGAAAGGGCTGTCTCTCCAATTTGGGAGATTGATAGTAAAGCAGATCGAAAGTCAAACCGGAGCACCAGGAGAGGGAATATTCGTTGAGTTTTAGAAACCTTTCATATTCACAGTGTGTCCGTTCTCTAGGTTTCTCGTACATGTTATAACTGTAGTAATATTCCCTTCAACCTGGAGAGTTGGGACCCATGGAATGGGTGCCATGCATTATTACTTTAAAGGGTCTGCATTTGCTCACCAAATCTCACCAATCGTCTAAGTCCCAAGTGTCCAGCCTTATGCCACATCCAGCTGTCATTGTAGATAGGGTCATTCCAGGGTTCATCAGAGACCCTGAAGGAATTGTAAAGAATTTCCCAGTTTTTTTGTTTTGTTTTTGAAATTCCTTTTTAAAGTGGGTTTGAGCTGATTCTCGCTGCCATGTTTATGCCAGTCTAGACACACTTGATTCCCTTACGGAGACATATCAATACATAGGTTTTAAGATTCTTACTAGTCAGATATATTCCTCTGCGGGAAATATGGGGTTTTGAGTCACTTTCACTGAGGAAGGTGTAGGTCTTGTCTATTCCATAGTTGGTTTTTGGAACGGTACCTGTGCTTATATCAAACTCTGGTTTTATGCATCACCCCACCTCTCCTTCCCCCTTAAGCAGGCATAAGAGTGTTTTCTAAATGTGAGACATTCTTCTCTTTCCTAACTCAGTTCAAGTGTAGCCATGTTTACAGGATCTTCATAAGTGATATCTTATGATAAGTTTCTTTTTCTGTGCGACTTATTTCACTTAGAATCATCGTACCTGAATCCACCCATTTTGCTGCTACTGGTCTTATGACATTGATTTCATGGCTGAGGGATATTCCATCGTACATAAGTACCACAATTTTTTGAACCATTTTTATATTTCCTGGGATATTTAAGGTGTACCCAAGTTGAGGTCCTTGTAAGCAGTGCAGCCCTAAATTTTGGGGTGGCTCTGTCTTATTGATTTTCAGTTTTCCCAAGGTATATTCCCTAGACTGGAAGTGCCCTTGGCTCTGTAGCTCTGTTGTTTACTTGTTTTAGGGAACACAATGCACTCCTCCAGAGAGGCAGTTTGCAATTTACATCCCGCCCATCAGCATAACAAGGCTCCCTGTTCTCCAGGGCCTGTCTTGCCTTTCTGGTTTTTACACATTTTGTGGATATCCCTTTTGACCGGTGGGAAGTGATACTTCTTTGTAGTGAAGATTTGCATTGCCTGCTTGCTTGCTTGGCCTAAAAGGGCGTATGCGTTTTCTCCTGAATATATTCAAGAGAAAACCCATACGCCCTTTTTGGCCAAGTGCATCATTGTCGAAGTTGTGCCCCTCTTCCTGTGCTTTAAGGGCGATTCCAACGTACCTCTTGAAATCTGTTTCCTGCTATTCTGCCTCAATTTCAAGTCCGCCTCGCTGCCTTCCCTCAACAGATTTTTGGACGATAGTTGTCCTTTATTACTCGGCCAGTTTGTGAATTGCTGTGCCCCTGAGCTCCATTTTTCAACTCGTTTTTGGTGAGCTGACCGCAAGTCCAATATTTTGGTTCAGGACCTTTACTGGTTCCCGGTGGGTGGCTGAGACTTTGGTTAATTCTTCTTCCTGCCGGGAAATTACAGTGATATGTGCCCGTCCAAATGCCTAACAGCTACTCTCTCATTGGTTCTCCCTCTTCCCTTTCATCCTCTGCCAAATTGGCAAACTGTGCGAACCAGGAGGTTAAAGGGGCTGTGTCTCCCAGTTGGGAGGTTGATAGTAAAGCAGATGGAAAGTCAAACCGGAGCACCAGGAGAGGGACTATTCGTTGAGTTTTAGAAACCTTTCGTATTCACAGTGTGTCCGTTCTCTAGGTTTCCGGTACATGTTAAAACTGTAGTAATATTCCCTTCAACCTGGAGAGTTGGGACCCATGGAATGGGTGCCATGCATTATTGCTTTAAAGGGTCTGCATTTGCTCACCCAATCTCACCAATCCTCTCAGTCCCAAGTTTCCAGCCTTTTGCCACATCCAGCTGTCGTTGTAGATATGGTCATTCCAGGTTTCATCAGAGACCCTGAAGGAATTGTAAAGAATTTCCCAGTTTTTTTATTTTGTTTTTGAAATTCCTTTTTATAGTGGGTTTGAGCTGATTCTCGCTGCCATGTTTATGCCAGTCTAGACACACTTGATTCCCTTACGGAGACATATCAATCCATAGGTTTTAAGATTCTTACCAGTCAGATATATTCCTCTGCGGGAAATATGGGGTTTTGAGTCCCTTTCACTGAATAAGGTGTAGGACTTTTCTATTCCATACTTGGTTTTTGGAACGGTACCTGTGCTTATATCAAACTCTGGTTTTATGCATCACCCCACCTCTCCTTCCCCCTTAAGTAGGCATAAGAGTGTTTTCTAAATGTGAGACATTGTTCTCTTTCCTAACTCAGTTCAAGTGTAGCCATGTTTACAGGATCTTCATAAGTGATATCTTATGATAAGTTTCTTTTTCTCTGTGAATTATTTCACTTAGAATCATCGTACCTGAATCTACCGATTTTGCTGCTACTGGTCTTATGACATTGATTTCATGGCTGAGGGATATTCCATCGTACGTAAGTACCACAATTTTTTGAACCATTTTTATATTTCCTGGGATATTTAAGGTGTACCCAAGTTGAGGTCCTTGTAAGCAGTGCAGCCCTAAATTTTGGGGTGGCTCTGTCTTATTGATTTTCAGTTTTCCCAAGGTATATTCCCTAGACTGGAAGTGCCCTTGGCTCTGTAGCTCTGTTCTTTACTTGTTTTAGGGAACACAATGCACTCCTTCAGAGAGGCAGTTGGCAATTTACATCCCGCCCATCAGCATAACAAGGCTCCCTGTTCTCCAGGGCCTGTCTTGCCTTTCTGGTTTGTACACATTTTGTTGATGTCCCTTTTGACCGGTGGGAAGTGATACTCCTTTGTAGTGCAGATTTGCATTGCCCGCTTGCTTGCTTGGCCAAAAAGTGCGTATGCGTTTTCTCCTGAATATATTCAGGAGAAAACGCATACGCCCTTTTTGGCCAAGTGCATCATTGTCGAAGTTGTGCCCCTCTTCCTGTGCTTTGAAGGTGACTCCAACGTACCTCTTGAAATCTGTTTCCTGCTATTCTGCCTCGCTTTCAAGTCCGCCTCGTTGCCTTCCCTCAACAGATTTTTGGACGATAGTTGTCCTTTATTACTCGGCCAGTTTGTGAATGGCTGTGCCCCTGAGCTCCATTTTTCAACTCGTTTTTGGTGAGCTGACCGCAAGTCCAAAATTTTGGTTCAGGACCTATACTGTTTCCCGGTGGGTGGCTGAGACTTTGGTTAATTCTTCTTTCTGCCGGGAAGTTAGAGTGATATGTGCCCATCCAAATGCCTAACAGCTACTCTCTCATTGGTTCTCCCTCTTCCCTTTCATCCTCTGCCAATTTGGAAACCTGTGCGAACCAGGAGGTTAAAGGGGCTGTCTCTCCAAGTTGGGAGATTGATAGTAAAGCAGATGGAAAGTCAAACTGGAGCACCAGGAGAGGGACTATTCGTTGAGTTTTAGAAACCTTTCGTATTCACAGTGTGTCCGTTCTCTTGGTTTCCGGTACATGATTTAACTGTAGTAATATTCCCTTCAACCTGGAGAGTTGGGACCCATGGAATGGGTGCCATGCATTATTGCTTTAAAGGGTCTGCATTTGCTCACCCAATCTCACCAATCCTCTCAGTCCCAAGTGTCCAGCCTTATGCCACATCCAGCTGTCGTTGTAGATATTGTCATTCCATGTTTCATCAGAGACCCTGAAGGAATTGTAAAGAATTTCCCAGTTTTTTTGTTTTGTTTATGAAATTCCTTTTTAGAGAGGATTTGAGCTGATTCTCGCTACCATGTTTATGCCAGTCTACACACACTTGATTCCCTTACGGAGACATATCAATACACAGGTTTTAAGATTCTTACTAGTCAGATATATTCCTCTGCGGGAACTATGGGGTTTTGAGTCCCTTTCACTGAGGAAGGTGTAGGTCTTTTCTATTCCATAGTTGGTTTTTGGAATGGTACCTGTGCTTATATCAAACTCTGGTTTTATGCATCACCCCACCTCTCCTTCCCCCTAAAGCAGACATAAGAGTGTTTTCTAAATGTGACACATTCTTCTCTTTCGTAACTCAGTTCAAGTGTATCCATGTTTACAGGATCTTCATAAGTGATATCTTATGATAAGTTTCTTTTTCTCTGTGACTTATTTCACTTAGAATCATCGTACCTGAATCTACCCATTTTGCTGCTACTGGTCTTATGACATTGATTTCATGGCTGAGGGATATTCCATCGTACGTAAGTACCACAATTTTTTGAACCATTTTTATATTTCCTGGGATATTTAAGGTGAACCCAAGTTGAGGTCCTTGTAAGCAGTGCAGCCCTAAATTTTGGGGTGGCTTTGTCTTATTGATTTTCAGTTTTCCCAAGGTATATTCCCTAGACTGGAAGTGCCCTTGGCTCTGTAACTCGGTTCTTTACTTGTTTTAGGGAACACAATGCACTCCTCCAGAGAGGCAGTTGGCAATTTACATCCCACACATCAGCATAACAAGGCTCCCTGTTCTCCAGGGCCTGTCTTGCCTTTCTGGCTTTTACACATTTTGTGGATGTCCCTTTTGACCGGTGGGAAGTGATACTTCTTTGTAGTGCAGATTTGCATTGCCCGCTTGCTTGCTTGGCCAAAAAGGGCGTATGTGTTTTCTCCTGAATATATTCAGGAGAAAACGCATACGCCCTTTTTGGCCAAGTGCATCATTGTCGAAGTTGTGCCCCTCTTCCTGTGCTTTAAAGGCGATTCCAACGTACCTCTTGAAATCAGTTTCCTGCTATTCTGCCTCGCTTTCAAGTCCGTCTCCTTGCCTTCCCTCAACAGATTGTGGGACGATAGTTGTCCTTTATTACTCGGCCAGTTTGTGAATTGCTGTGCCCCTGAGCTCCATTTTTCAACTCGTTTTTGGTGAGCTGACCGCAAGTCCAAAATTTTGGTTCAGGACCTTTACTGGTTCCCGGTGGGGGGCTGAGACTTTGGTTAATTCTTCTTCCTGCCGGGAAATTACAGTGATATGTGCCCGTCCAAATGCCTAACAGCTACTCTCTCATTGGTTCTCCCTCTTCCCTTTCATCCTCTGCCAAATTGGCAAACTGTGCGAACCAGGAGGTTAAAGGGGCTGTCTCTCCCAGTTGGGAGGTTGATAGTAAAGCAGATGGAAAGTCAAACCGGAGCACCAGGAGAGGGACTATTCGTTGAGTTTTAGAAACCTTTCGTATTCACAGTGTGTCCGTTCTCTAGGTTTCTGGTACATGTTAAAACTGTAGTAATATTCCCTTCAACCTGGAGAGTTGGGACCCATGGAATGGGTGCCATGCATTATTGCTTTAAAGGGTCTGCATTTGCTCACCCAATCTCACCAATCCTCTCAGTCCCAAGTTTCCAGCCTTTTGCCACATCCAGCTGTCGTTGTAAATAGGGACATTCCAGGTTTCATCAGAGACCCTGAAGGAATTGTAAAGAATTTCCCAGTTTTTTTGTTTTGTTTTTGAAATTCCTTTTTATAGTGGGTTTGAGCTGATTCTCGCTGCCATGTTTATGCCAGTCTAGACACACTTGATTCCCTTACGGAGACATATCAATCCATAGGTTTTAAGATTCTTACTAGTCAGATATATTCCTCTGCGGGAAATATGGGGTTTTGAGTCCCTTTCACTGAGGAAGGTGCAGGACTTGTCTATTCCATACTTAGTTTTTGGAACGGTACCTGTGCTTATATCAAACTCTGGTTTTATGCATCACCCCACCTCTCCTTCCCCCTTAAGTAGGCATAAGAGTGTTTTCTAAATGTGAGACATTGTTCTCTTTCCTAACTCAGTTCAAGTGTAGCCATGTTTACAGGATCTTCATAAGTGATATCTTATGATAAGTTTCTTTTTCTCTGTGAATTATTTCACTTAGAATCATCGTACCTGAATCTACCCATTTTGCTGCTACTGGTCTTATGACATTGATTTCATGGCTGAGGGATATTCCATCGTACGTAAGTACCACAATTTTTTGAACCATTTTTATATTTCCTGGGATATTTAACGTGTACCCAAGTTGAGGTCCTTGTAAGCAGTGCAGCCCTAAATTTTGGGGTGGCTCTGTCTTATTGATTTTCAGTTTTCCCAAGGTATATTCCCTAGACTGGAAGTGCCCTTGGCTCTGTAGCTCTGTTCTTTACTTGTTTTAGGGAACACAATGCACTCCTCCAGAGAGGCAGTTGGCAATTTACATCCCGCCCATCAGCATAACAAGGCTCCCTGTTCTGCAGGGCCTGTCTTGCCTTTCTGGTTTTTACACATTTTGTGGATGTCCCTTTTGACCGGTGGGAAGTGATACTTCTTTGTAGTGCAGATTTGCATTGCCCGCTTGCTTGCTTGGCCAAAAAGGGCGTATGCGTTTTCTCCTGAATATATTCAGGAGAAAACGCATACGCCCTTTTTGGCCAAGTGCATCATTGTCGAAGTTGTGCCCCTCTTCCTGTGCTTTGAAGGTGACTCCAACGTACCTCTTGAAATCTGTTTCCTGCTATTCTGCCTCGCTTTCAAGTCTGCCTCGTTGCCTTCCCTCAACAGATTTTTGGACGATAGTTGTCCTTTATTACTCGGCCAGTTTGTGAATTGCTGTGCCCCTGAGCTCCATTTTTCAACTCGTTTTTGGTGAGCTGACCGCAAGTCCAAAATTTTGGTTCAGGATCTCTACTGTTTCCCGGTGGGTGGCTGAGACTTTGGTTAATTCTTCTTCCTGCTGGGAAGTTAGAGTGATATGTGCCCATCCAAATGCCTAACAGCTACTCTCTGATTGGTTCTCCCACTTCCCTTTCATCCTCTGCCAATTTGGAAACCTGTGCGAACCAGGAGGTTAAAGGGGCTGTCTCTCCAAGTTGGGAGATTGATAGTAAAGCAGATGGAAAGTCAAACTGGAGCACCATGAGAGGGACTATTCGTTGAGTTTTAGAAACCTTTCGTATTCACAGTGTGTCCGTTCTCTAGGTTTCCGGTACATGTTAAAACTGTAGTAATATTCCCTTCAACCTGGAGAGTTGGGACCCATGGAATGGGTGCCATGCATTATTGCTTTAAAGGGTCTGCATTTGCTCACCCAATCTCACCAATCCTCTCAGTCCCAAGTTTCCAGCCTTTTGCCACATCCAGCTGTCGTTGTAGATATGGTCATTCCAGGTTTCATCAGAGACCCTGAAGGAATTGTAAAGAATTTCCCAGTTTTTTTATTTTGTTTTTGAAATTCCTTTTTATAGTGGGTTTGAGCTGATTCTCGCTGCCATGTTTATGCCAGTCTAGACACACTTGATTCCCTTACGGAGACATATCAATCCATAGGTTTTAAGATTCTTACTAGTCAGATATATTCCTCTGCGGGAAATATGGGGTTTTGAGTCCCTTTCACTGAATAAGGTGTAGGACTTTTCTATTCCATACTTGGTTTTTGGAACGGTACCTGTGCTTATATCAAACTCTGGTTTTATGCATCACCCCACCTCTCCTTCCCCCTTAAGTAGGCATAAGAGTGTTTTCTAAATGTGAGACATTGTTCTCTTTCCTAACTCAGTTCAAGTGTAGCCATGTTTACAGGATCTTCATAAGTGATATCTTATGATAAGTTTCTTTTTCTCTGTGAATTATTTCACTTAGAATCATCGTACCTGAATCTACCGATTTTGCTGCTACTGGTCTTATGACATTGATTTCATGGCTGAGGGATATTCCATCGTACGTAAGTACCACAATTTTTTGAACCATTTTTATATTTCCTGGGATATTTAAGGTGTACCCAAGTTGAGGTCCTTGTAAGCAGTGCAGCCCTAAATTTTGGGGTGGCTCTGTCTTATTGATTTTCAGTTTTCCCAAGGTATATTCCCTAGACTGGAAGTGCCCTTGGCTCTGTAGCTCTGTTCTTTACTTGTTTTAGGGAACACAATGCACTCCTTCAGAGAGGCAGTTGGCAATTTACATCCCGCCCATCAGCATAACAAGGCTCCCTGTTCTCCAGGGCCTGTCTTGCCTTTCTGGTTTGTACACATTTTGTTGATGTCCCTTTTGACCGGTGGGAAGTGATACTCCTTTGTAGTGCAGATTTGCATTGCCCGCTTGCTTGCTTGGCCAAAAAGTGCGTATGCGTTTTCTCCTGAATATATTAAGGAGAAAACGCATACGCCCTTTTTGGCCAAGTGCATCATTGTCGAAGTTGTGCCCCTCTTCCTGTGCTTTGAAGGTGACTCCAACGTACCTCTTGAAATCTGTTTCCTGCTATTCTGCCTCGCTTTCAAGTCCGCCTCGTTGCCTTCCCTCAACAGATTTTTGGACGATAGTTGTCCTTTATTACTCGGCCAGTTTGTGAATGGCTGTGCCCCTGAGCTCCATTTTTCAACTCGTTTTTGGTGAGCTGACCGCAAGTCCAAAATTTTGGTTCAGGACCTATACTGTTTCCCGGTGGGTGGCTGAGACTTTGGTTAATTCTTCTTTCTGCCGGGAAGTTAGAGTGATATGTGCCCATCCAAATGCCTAACAGCTACTCTCTCATTGGTTCTCCCTCTTCCCTTTCATCCTCTGCCAATTTGGAAACCTGTGCGAACCAGGAGGTTAAAGGGGCTGTCTCTCCAAGTTGGGAGATTGATAGTAAAGCAGATGGAAAGTCAAACTGGAGCACCAGGAGAGGGACTATTCGTTGAGTTTTAGAAACCTTTCGTATTCACAGTGTGTCCGTTCTCTTGGTTTCCGGTACATGATTTAACTGTAGTAATATTCCCTTCAACCTGGAGAGTTGGGACCCATGGAATGGGTGCCATGCATTATTGCTTTAAAGGGTCTGCATTTGCTCACCCAATCTCACCAATCCTCTCAGTCCCAAGTGTCCAGCCTTATGCCACATCCAGCTGTCGTTGTAGATATTGTCATTCCATGTTTCATCAGAGACCCTGAAGGAATTGTAAAGAATTTCCCAGTTTTTTTGTTTTGTTTATGAAATTCCTTTTTAGAGAGGATTTGAGCTGATTCTCGCTACCATGTTTATGCCAGTCTACACACACTTGATTCCCTTACGGAGACATATCAATACACAGGTTTTAAGATTCTTACTAGTCAGATATATTCCTCTGCGGGAACTATGGGGTTTTGAGTCCCTTTCACTGAGGAAGGTGTAGGTCTTTTCTATTCCATAGTTGGTTTTTGGAATGGTACCTGTGCTTATATCAAACTCTGGTTTTATGCATCACCCCACCTCTCCTTCCCCCTAAAGCAGACATAAGAGTGTTTTCTAAATGTGACACATTCTTCTCTTTCCTAACTCAGTTCAAGTGTATCCATGTTTACAGGATCTTCATAAGTGATATCTTATGATAAGTTTCTTTTTCTCTGTGACTTATTTCACTTAGAATCATCGTACCTGAATCTACCCATTTTGCTGCTACTGGTCTTATGACATTGATTTCATGGCTGAGGGATATTCCATCGTACGTAAGTACCACAATTTTTTGAACCATTTTTATATTTCCTGGGATATTTAAGGTGAACCCAAGTTGAGGTCCTTGTAAGCAGTGCAGCCCTAAATTTTGGGGTGGCTTTGTCTTATTGATTTTCAGTTTTCCCAAGGTATATTCCCTAGACTGGAAGTGCCCTTGGCTCTGTAACTCGGTTCTTTACTTGTTTTAGGGAACACAATGCACTCCTCCAGAGAGGCAGTTGGCAATTTACATCCCACACATCAGCATAACAAGGCTCCCTGTTCTCCAGGGCCTGTCTTGCCTTTCTGGCTTTTACACATTTTGTGGATGTCCCTTTTGACCGGTGGGAAGTGATACTTCTTTGTAGTGCAGATTTGCATTGCCCGCTTGCTTGCTTGGCCAAAAAGGGCGTATGCGTTTTCTCCTGAATATATTCAGGAGAAAACGCATACGCCCTTTTTGGCCAAGTGCATCATTGTCGAAGTTGTGCCCCTCTTCCTGTGCTTTAAAGGCGATTCCAACGTACCTCTTGAAATCAGTTTCCTGCTATTCTGCCTCGCTTTCAACTCCGTCTCCTTGCCTTCCCTCAACAGATTGTGGGACGATAGTTGTCCTTTATTACTCGGCCAGTTTGTGAATTGCTGTGCCCCTGAGCTCCATTTTTCAACTCGTTTTTGGTGAGCTGACCGCAAGTCCAAAATTTTGGTTCAGGACCTTTACTGGTTCCCGGTGGGGGGCTGAGACTTTGGTTAATTCTTCTTCCTGCCGGGAAATTACAGTGATATGTGCCCGTCCAAATGCCTAACAGCTACTCTCTCATTGGTTCTCCCTCTTCCCTTTCATCCTCTGCCAAATTGGCAAACTGTGCGAACCAGGAGGTTAAAGGGGCTGTCTCTCCCAGTTGGGAGGTTGATAGTAAAGCAGATGGAAAGTCAAACCGGAGCACCAGGAGAGGGACTATTCGTTGAGTTTTAGAAACCTTTCGTATTCACAGTGTGTCCGTTCTCTAGGTTTCTGGTACATGTTAAAACTGTAGTAATATTCCCTTCAACCTGGAGAGTTGGGACCCATGGAATGGGTGCCATGCATTATTGCTTTAAAGGGTCTGCATTTGCTCACCCAATCTCACCAATCCTCTCAGTCCCAAGTTTCCAGCCTTTTGCCACATCCAGCTGTCGTTGTAAATAGGGACATTCCAGGTTTCATCAGAGACCCTGAAGGAATTGTAAAGAATTTCCCAGTTTTTTTGTTTTGTTTTTGAAATTCCTTTTTATAGTGGGTTTGAGCTGATTCTCGCTGCCATGTTTATGCCAGTCTAGACACACTTGATTCCCTTACGGAGACATATCAATCCATAGGTTTTAAGATTCTTACTAGTCAGATATATTCCTCTGCGGGAAATATGGGGTTTTGAGTCCCTTTCACTGAGGAAGGTGCAGGACTTGTCTATTCCATACTTAGTTTTTGGAACGGTACCTGTGCTTATATCAAACTCTGGTTTTATGCATCACCCCACCTCTCCTTCCCCCTTAAGTAGGCATAAGAGTGTTTTCTAAATGTGAGACATTGTTCTCTTTCCTAACTCAGTTCAAGTGTAGCCATGTTTACAGGATCTTCATAAGTGATATCTTATGATAAGTTTCTTTTTCTCTGTGAATTATTTCACTTAGAATCATCGTACCTGAATCTACCCATTTTGCTGCTACTGGTCTTATGACATTGATTTCATGGCTGAGGGATATTCCATCGTACGTAAGTACCACAATTTTTTGAACCATTTTTATATTTCCTGGGATATTTAAGGTGTACCCAAGTTGAGGTCCTTGTAAGCAGTGCAGCCCTAAATTTTGGGGTGGCTCTGTCTTATTGATTTTCAGTTTTCCCAAGGTATATTCCCTAGACTGGAAGTGCCCTTGGCTCTGTAGCTCTGTTCTTTACTTGTTTTAGGGAACACAATGCACTCCTCCAGAGAGGCAGTTGGCAATTTACATCCCGCCCATCAGCATAACAAGGCTCCCTGTTCTGCAGGGCCTGTCTTGCCTTTCTGGTTTTTACACATTTTGTGGATGTCCCTTTTGACCGGTGGGAAGTGATACTTCTTTGTAGTGCAGATTTGCATTGCCCGCTTGCTTGCTTGGCCAAAAAGGGCGTATGCGTTTTCTCCTGAATATATTCAGGAGAAAACGCATACGCCCTTTTTGGCCAAGTGCATCATTGTCGAAGTTGTGCCCCTCTTCCTGTGCTTTGAAGGTGACTCCAACGTACCTCTTGAAATCTGTTTCCTGCTATTCTGCCTCGCTTTCAAGTCTGCCTCGTTGCCTTCCCTCAACAGATTTTTGGACGATAGTTGTCCTTTATTACTCGGCCAGTTTGTGAATTGCTGTGCCCCTGAGCTCCATTTTTCAACTCGTTTTTGGTGAGCTGACCGCAAGTCCAAAATTTTGGTTCAGGATCTCTACTGTTTCCCGGTGGGTGGCTGAGACTTTGGTTAATTCTTCTTCCTGCTGGGAAGTTAGAGTGATATGTGCCCATCCAAATGCCTAACAGCTACTCTCTGATTGGTTCTCCCTCTTCCCTTTCATCCTCTGCCAATTTGGAAACCTGTGCGAACCAGGAGGTTAAAGGGGCTGTCTCTCCAAGTTGGGAGATTGATAGTAAAGCAGATGGAAAGTCAAACTGGAGCACCATGAGAGGGACTATTCGTTGAGTTTTAGAAACCTTTCGTATTCACAGTGTGTCCGTTCTCTAGGTTTCCGGTACATGTTTTAACTGTAGTAATATTCCCTTCAACCTGGAGAGATGGGACCCATGGAATGGGTGCCATGCATTATTGCTTTAAAGGGTCTGCATTTGCTCACCCAATCTCACCAATCCTCTCAGTCCCAAGTGTCCAGCCTTATGCCACATCCAGCTGTCGTTGTAGATAGGGTTATTCCAGGTTTCATCAGAGACCCTGAAGGAATTGTAAAGAATTTCCCAGTTTTTTTGTTTTGTTTTTGAAATTCCTTTTTATAGTGGGTTTGAGCTGATTCTCGCTGCCATGTTTATGCCAGTCTAGACACACTTGATTCCCTTACGGAGACATATCAATCCATAGGTTTTAAGATTCTTACTTGTCAGATATATTCCTCTGCGGGAAATATGGGGTTTTGAGTCCCTTTCACTGAATAAGGTGTAGGACTTTTCTATTCCATACTTGGTTTTTGGAACGGTACCTGTGCTTATATCAAACTCTGGTTTTATGCA